>NW_006430723.1:43535-69865 GCF_000325575.1 Pteropus alecto
ACTTTCCCAAAGGAAAGAGAGTTTCATTTGTTGGAGTTCGTTCTCTTCCTTGAATTTGTTGGAGTTTGTTTTTTCTTTTCTTTTTTAAAGTAGCCTTAATTTGTGCAGTAATTGCTTTAGTTTCCGGCTTTATTTTGTTATTGTTGACAGACCTCGGCCTTATGAGGTTTCATGACTCAGAGCTAGGTAACCCGGCTTTTAGTGAAATAAATGAAAAGGACAGGTCTAGAGCTTCGGCTCCTGGAGCTAATCTGACGGTAAACCGGGTCTACACAGTCAAAGTAAACTGGATGTTTGGTATAATTATCTAGATAATAGGAGAAAAATGATCTCTTGAAGCTTTAGCTATAGCTGTTTATTTCACGGAAAGCCGCTTTTCCACGTCCCGATTTGTCAGAATGTTTTCTCAGTTCCATCTAGCTAGTAGACACTTGCCCAACGGACCCCACAAAATAAGAGAATGTGATTACTTGAACAAGAATTTTTGTGGGCAGACTTGTTTCCCATGGAGATTTCAAAGATTTGCCCAAATCTTCCGGGGAGAAAAATGCTTACGGTGTCAGGCGCTTGGGGCAAAAAACTTGTCAATTAAAAATCAATGTTAACTGATAAAATTAAATTTTGTTCAAAACTGAGCAAATCGCCTCGATCCTCCATGGGCTCGGTCCTCCATGGGCTCAGACCTCAGCCTGGATCTCGAAATCCAGCGCCCGCCAATTGAGAGTCGCGGCTGTTTGTAAACCTTCGGGCCAGGTGGAGGAGGGACCAGCGTTTAGGAAGATGGTTGGAGGAACAGCGGCTTGGAAGAAAGGGCAGAGCAGGTCCTAAGACTGATGGTCTCTGCTCCGCGGGAGAAGGCCTCTGCGTCGGCGCCCTCGGCTTCCGACCCGCGCCTTACGCTGGGAGCCGCCTTTCCCGCCTCTGGCTTCGCCCGCGCCGGCTTGGGGGTCCACGGGCCAGGATGTCTCGCAAGAGATCCAGCTCCGGCTCTGAGCATCCCCAACCAGGCGAGGACAGATAAATCCTCCGCAAAATCCTTTCAGAAATTGCCGCCGCTCCCTAAGCCATCAGTCCCGGAGAGCACGTTGTCGAGTTGGAAAACGTTTGGATTTTTCTCTTAAGAACCGTGTCTGGACGCGGAGATGGAGCCAAGGGTGGCCGCATTTTTGAACTCGGCAATCAGCTGGGCACTGAAGGACTTTGAACCCTGATACTTTTGGCTTTGGGGCCGGTCAGCGTCGAGGCAGCGCGTGCGCGCCCCGGCAGCCGAGTGCCCTGCGGGCTCAGCCGGGTCCCGGGTCTGCGAGCCGAGCCGGCCCAGGCCCTCCCGCGCCGCGTTTTCTAGAGAACCCGGTCTCTGCGATGCTCTTTTCAGCCCGTTTTAATACAAGAAACGAAACCCCACACGAACGAAAAGGAACATGTCTGCGCTCTGTGCTCTGCGCTCTCCGGCAGCGCGGTCCCGGCGCGCAGGGAAGCGGCTTCTCCGCTAAGCAAGGCGATGGAAGAGGAAAAGCCAGAGCGGGACGATCGGGACCAGCCGGCGGGAACCCTGAAGCGAGGAAGAGGGGACAGCTTTCGAGGCGTGAAGGGGAGGTGCCGGTGGAGGCCGAGTGTTGGCTGCACTTCGATGCTATTTCCCGGACAGCAGGAACTTTCCAACCCAGAGAGCAGCGTCGGGAGGGGCTGTGGGAGACCCAGCCCTCTGAGACTGTAGATGGTAATGGTCCGGTGCTTCAAAGAGAGCCTTTGTTCCGGCAGGAGGAGGAGGAATAAGGTTATCTCCGCTGCCTCTCCCTCTCTTAGCCTCGGGCCCCTCCGCCTGGCCATCAGGCCCCAGGCGGGCAGCGGCCTCTGCAGAAGGGACTGCAGCTCGAGCCCCGGGCCCTCTGGATTCCTAGCTCCCACTTTCAGCCTCCTCGTGCTTGGGAGTCTCCATTGCTAGTTCCAAGGCATTGCCTTGAAGTGGCCCACAAAGAGAGGCTGTAGGAAAACGAGGTGGAGTGGGGTTCAGTTCCTCGCTAAAAAGAAACCTAAGCCAGCCCTGTTCTACTTTCTCATCTGTCCCTGTCTGAAACTGACAGCCCACTCTCACCACCCAGAATTATTGGATGAAAACAGGCCACATCGCACTTCAGCTCCAAGCTTGTTTTGCCCTTATAGTTCAGTTAAGGGAAACTGAAACTGCGTTAGGGATGATCAAGGCTCCCTCCCCATAGGTCAGAGTGGTCCTTGCACATAGGCACCTAAGGCACCACCCTTGTCCTTACAGAAATATGGGGCTATTGATCAGCTTCTCATGCTGGTTAGGTTTGTACTAAACATTCTTTTCCTTAAAGAGAAAAGCCCTGCTTCTTTTGAAATCAAGTCTGTCGTCACTTACCAGCATCTTGAATAATTTTTCTGCTGCCTGCTTTTTCATAGTTGGGTCAGAAGGACCCTTGATGTTTCTGCACATGCATGTAGACGCATGGTATCTTCCTCAATAGGACATGACAATAAACTGGGGCCATTCTCTCAATGAGGCAGACACCAAACAACCTAGCTTTCCTCTAAAATACTCAGACTGCAGGCGAAGGGACATGCATATGTCAGAATGACAGGAAAGCTTGTTGCTTCCATCATCTACGTTGGGTTTGTAAAGACAAATACAGAGAACTCCACCACACAAGTGACTGACACAAACCACTGAATTATAAAACAGCCATCGAATCACACTGAGATAGACTGCAGTTCTGCTTCCTCAGCCCCACACTGCCTTTCACGTTTCTGCATCCCATTGACTCACATTTATGGGTCTCTCCACTGCCACCCCACTTCTGACCAGCCTGGGCCAGTCTAGCTGCTAGAACCAAACCTTCCAAGTGCTAGCATGAGCTAGGCTTTCTCTTTCTCTCCAGATCATTTGTCCAGAGGAAACCACTGTTGGGACTTTGCCTGGACTCAGAAAATATTGCTTTTTGAAGCAATTTATTTGAACATCAACAAGAAGTGTCTGCTTCCCATCTACCTCTTCCACCTTTCTCTGGCCTATCACACTTGCTCCTACTCCAGACTTTCATCCTTCTTATTCTTACCTGGATCGGCTGCCCCGCTTTTCTCCCTCTTACCACTCTCTGCCAGACCACCTCCCTGACCATCTGTTCCCCTCTACTACTACAAGTTAACTTCTCTTCCTGCTGTCAGGCCTGAGAGTTCTGGGCCTGCCCCCATCTTGAAGGGTCCAATGGGCAGAATGTCCCCTCTCCATCTTTCTATGATGTGAGCCCACTCTCTTTTGTAGCAGCACGGATCTAGCCACTTAAAATGGATAAGGTGACTGGAAGTTAGTGACTTGTTGGGGTCAGGGGACTTTGTCCCCCTAACCCCAAGAACTAGCCTCTTCTTCCTAGACAATCCTGTTCTATAGAAATCTCCAGCAATAAAGTTCACCTCTGTCAGTGTCTGAAGCCCAGGGACTTGAAGAAAGTAATGTCAGGCAGTTTCCACCAGCAGAGGGACATGAACCTGGAGAGTTTTAGCAACAGCATCTCAATTATGTGCCCTGCTTCTCTTACAGAGATATTTTCAGATATGGGAGATCTCAACTAAATGATCCAAACAATTGTCTTAAGAACAAACAACAGGTCAAATTGAGTCAAACCAGTGGCCATTTCTGAAGAAATTAATTGGATCAGTCAATCTCAACAGCTAACTCTGTCAAAACATTCCATCTAGGGTTCTGCATTGTTGGTGGGTCAGGGGGCCTGTTGTATGCCACTGCATGACATACACGGGTGATGTCAGTGCCTATTTCTAGCTCTGTTAGCATGTGCAACCAAGCCAGAGATTGTGTGAGAGCCTGGGCAGAGTGGAGGGTGGGTATTGCATTGAGACTGGGACTGTGGATAGAAGTTTTTTTGGCTTTTGTAGTACCTGACCCCACCACACCAGCCCTCATCCAGCCTAATGTCAGCCCCTCCTCCTGCATGTAGGAGCTGAGTCCCCCTACGGTGGACAGCATCTGCCAAGGGACATTCACACTCTGAAAATTTTGTATGGTAGATGGGAGAAAAAGACAGTAGGGAGGCTGGAGTATATATTTACACACGCCCATGCAGAAACCAACATATCTATATCTATATATATTAGAGAGAGAGATGATATCTAGACATTTATAAACATGTTTCTTTAGCAGGGGACTATTCAGGAATGAAGCAAGGTCTTTCCCCACCAGAAAGCAGTGGGAGTCTCCTGTGGGGAGAGGGTTTTACCAGAGGGGAAGAGGGAGAGTGGTAGGGAAGAAAAGAAGAACCTGACCTTAGACTTCCAGGTACTACCTGGCTAGTTGACCTAGCTGCTGGCCTATTTTTACCATTTACAAAGTAGAACCTGGGCCTTTTGGTAGGAATTTTCAAAGAGCTGGTGGCCTGAGCATTTAGCTACAAAGCTGGTTTAAGCAGGTGTGAAAGGAGAGTTCTTTGGGTATCCCTTAGTTCCTGAATCTGTGTGTGGTGTGGGAATGCCTAATAGTTTCACTGTTCCCCTTATCATCTGACTGACACCCAGCTCTTTCTCTACTCTTGGTGTGTTAACTTTGAGGAAGATATGATGGGACAAGCGAAGGAAGAGAGATAAGGGACTTTTCCCACGCCTTGGCCTCTTGGGTTGCTCCAGGCACTGTGATTTGGGCTGGTGGGCGCCCCACCGGGCTCGGGCCCACCTCCTGGCCAACAAGCAGCGCTGCATATCATCTTCCTGACACCCAGCTCTTTCTCTACTCTTGGTGTGTTAACTTTGAGGAAGATATGATGGGACAAGCGAAGGAAGAGAGATAAGGGACTTTTCCCACGCCTTGGCCTCTTGGGTTGCTCCAGGCACTGTGATTTGGGCTGGTGGGCGCCCCACCGGGCTCGGGCCCACCTCCTGGCCAACAAGCAGCGCTGCAATTCCACGCGTGCCCGACGGGGAGTGTGGGGAGTGTGGGTATTAGAGGGGAGAGCAGACTTAAGAAAGGGGTGGCAAAAAGGAAAGGGGAGAAAGAGTAGGGAGATCAAGGATTGGGGAGGTTAGCAGAGCTCTCAAGGGCATGTGCGAGTGGGAGGGAGGGCCCCGGGCTTAGGCTCACGGCGCCCCTTTTCTCTGTCTACCTGCCTGTGTTGCCGTCGGCGGCGCGGCCGCAGCCAGCGACGTGCCCCAGGACGGGCTGCTTCTGCACGGCCCCTTCGCGCGCAAGCCCAAGCGGATCCGCACGGCCTTCTCGCCCTCGCAGCTGCTGCGACTGGAGCGCGCCTTCGAGAAGAACCACTACGTGGTGGGCGCCGAGCGGAAGCAGCTGGCCGGCAGCCTCAGCCTCTCGGAGACGCAGGTAATAATCACCCCTCTGGCCGCGGCCGGCGCTCGACCCTGAGCCCCGATGGAGGTGGGGACGGACGGGTGCAGGAGCGGCACGAGTCCTCCCCCAGCCTTCCTAGAGCCAGCTGCCTCCCAGTTCCGAAGCCACTCCGGCGGAGCTCTCACAAAGCCTGTCTTTAGAGCACCGAACTCCGACGGTGTTTAGCCTCGCAAAGGCCGCAGGACTTAAATCAAGCCCTAAGGACCCATCAAGAAGTGAGATCGAACCTTATCCGGAGTCCGCTCCCCAAACCCATAGGAAGTGCCAGGTTATCTGTCACTCGCGGGCCGCACCAGTGGACCCAGGAGCCGACTCAGTCCTGTGATTACCACCCCCCTTCTTCCGCCACTCTTCCAGGGCGCTCATGGTTTCGTGAGATGCCCAGACCTTCACCGCTCTGGCTTCGTTGCAGTTCACGGGCAGAGCTGGCGGAGGCCTCGACTGCCCACCAGTGGGTGCGGTGTGGTGAGAAAGCCTACGTGTCCTCAAGCTAGAAATATCAGAAACAGAGAGGGTTTGCCAGGGAGCAGCCAGCCCTGCTTGGTGTCGGAAGGTGACCCTGATCTCCATGCGGGCCGCGGGGGGGAGGGGGGGGGCGGCCGAGGGGTGGGGCAGGGCTCTGGAAACCGTGGGAATGGCTCCGGACATGCGCCCGCATCGGAGGGGCCTGAGAATGGTGGGGAAGTAGATTCTGGGTCCTCGGTGACCGTTTCAATGATCCGAAGGGTTGTTGACTTAGAGAGAATAAACTCCAGTAGTGTTGGAGGGTTTTAAACTGGGTGAAATTATGATTACCACGTAGTACTTTTGTAATAGATAATTAAGAAAAATAATTTTAAAGAACTAGATGGGAGCTATAGGGACGATTTGGGTTTATTGTCCCTAAAGACTTTGCCATAAATATATGCTGACTGGAAGCACCGCTTAAGCTCTTGGTCTGACCGAGTAGGACGTACTGGAGGGGCCGCTGCTGCCCTGCAAGCAGATTTCAGTGCCTGGCTGGGCCTCGGAAGACGTTACTCCCTTCGATCCCTGACAACTCCCAGATCTGCTAACGAGAGAGAGGTCTGCGCGCTGGCCTAGCAGTTCCCGCCCGCCGGCATTTCATCATCTGCACCCCTTTCCTATTCGCCTCGCCCCCTACCCTCCACCACCCTTCCCCGGGCCAGCCTAGGGGCGAGAGGGGCAGCTTGGGGCCTCCTGGGTAGCAATGAGGATAGGAGGGGGGCTTAGTGGGGGAGAACAAGCCCTCACTGCGTCCCCAGCTCCCTGCAGCCGGCCACCCTCACCTGTCCTCGCGTCGTATTTTGGTATCTACTGTCGTCCTCCCTGTCTGATGCCCCATTTAATTAATACATTGCTTTAGTCTCGGCTCCAGGACCCGTGTTTTTTCAGATTTTCTAGCTGGGCTGTTCTAACTGCAGAGATAAAGCTTATAAAACAACGGAATTAATTTTTAAAACCGTTTAAAGAAAGATGTAAAAAATAAAAATAAAAAACCCACGTTAATTAAATAACACTCCCTTTCCCTCCTGGCAAACAGCATTTTAAAATTGTTATCTAAAACAAGGTATAAATTTAAGACTGGTATTTACAGTTAACTTCATTTAAAAAGTAATAGTTATTAAAACTTAATTGCAGAAGTATAAGACAACAAAACGGTTTATAATCCCAGCACTCACAGATTAACACTTGTTGAAATAATGTCATTGTTTTTAAACTTAATTTTTTAGCTCCGTGAGAGCATTTTCAATTAACTTTAAAACTGAATCTAGCTGCCTGTCAATATTTCCTCTTAATAATGCCAGTTAGTAATCGTAATGTTTGTTTCTTTCATTTTTATTATGTTTCAAACATATTTTTAAAAACTAGATAGAATAATATAAAGTATCCAGCTTCACTTCAAAATTCATGTCTAATCTTGTTCCGTCTATATAGGTGAGCTGATTTTAGCATATGGAACGAAAAAAAAAATAATAGAACTATTGGAGGTTTGACCCTGAGAAACCTTTGTAGAGGCCTGTCTCTCCAGGTAAGGACTCTGAGATGAAGAGACAGGGAAGAGCTTGCCAGGCAGGCAGATGCGATTTCAAAATCCTCCTCTTTGCTAACTGGCTGTGTGACCTTGGGCAAGTTACTCAACCTCTCTAAGCTCTGGTTTCCTCATTCAGAAAATAGGTTAAGAATTAAAGGCACCTAATGTGAACTCGAGTAATATTAATTCTCATCCCTAGTCCTTCCTTTCCCTTTATTTAAAGTTATGTATCAAGTTGGTGTCGTAATAAGATCCAAACCTGGATTTCTGACTCCTTAGTCCAGTGTTCTTTCTGCTATGTCCAGTCTCCTATATTATCAGAGCTGTCTTTCTGTCCCTCTCATAACTTATCATTTGGACCCAACTTATAGCATTAACTAATTACCTATCCATCTTTACTTACCAGGCAAGCTAATCTGCCATTTCAGCTATCAGCTACTTGTCAATTATCAGTCAGTCCCATCAGCCCCCTGCCATCTATTTCTACTGTCAATATCTATATTTATTTCTCAAAGCTCTCTAATCTGTGCCTCACAGATAGCTGTTTTATATCTAGCCATGTATTTCTGTCTGCTCTCATTAAACTGCCTCCCCAAAGCTGTTCAATTTATATTTCCTATTTTCTATTAATTATAATCTTCTTCCTAACATAACTTCTATTTACTCAACTATTGGTTATCTCTTTATCATCTGTCTTGTTTATCTTCTATATATCCAGCATCCACCTCAAACTTCCATCTTTATAGATCCATTAGCAACTGACAGATAGTATATTCCTATGTCTGCTAATGGTTATCTATGGTTATCTATCATCTCATCAGCTCTGGCTTTGTCTTCTTTCTGGGCCTCAGTATCTGTATCTGTAAGATTTAATGAAATGAAATCCAGGGTTCTTTTCAGCCCCAAGTTTCTGGCTTATCAATATTCTACTTCTCTGTGTTTCTGTGTAAGTCTTCCGCCAAATCCTCAGAGTTCATGGTATATCTCCCACATATCATAATATGCACAGGACTTTGCTATTGTCTAGTTGTCTGCCACATCCAAATGTTAGTCTGTAGACAGGCTATATCTACCGTGCAAACAAATCTTAAAATACAAATTCCTGGGCCTCACTTAGGAGATTCTCTTAGGAATTCCAGGATGGGACCCAGAAAAGTTTTTACAACAGCTTTCTGGGTGATTTCAATAAACAATAGGCCTGAGCATCTCAGCTCTGGGAGGCAGAGGGCAAGCCTTCCTATTTCTTGCTATATCCCAGCGCCCAGTTCAGTGACCAGCAAGCAATAGGTGCTCCATAAACATGTAAATAAATGGGCAAACTTCTCTTGGTTGCACACAATGTTAACTTTATCAATCATTTCCCTTGCTCTCTGCTGTGACTGCTCCTTCCCTGTCCCTTTGTTTTTTATCTTTCCCTTGCACTTTCATCTAGGTTGTTGATCTAGATGATCTAGTTTTATCTATGGATAAAGCTCCTGAGAAGGTTAAGCAAATCAGTGTGTGGGTCTTAATCCAGAGCTCAGGGGTCTCTGTATGCCTGCAGCTTTAGCATGGAGTGTTGAGAGGTGGGCACCCTGAGCTTCTTTGTTGAGGCAGAGACGTATGTGTGGTTGGGAGTAGGGTATTTGTGCTGGGAAGGCTGAAGGTCCATCCAGGAGGTGGAGGGAGGGGCCCCAGGCCCTTCTCCCTTCTGGCTCTGATCAGTTGCTCTTTACTGCTGTGGTGCAGCCCTAGAGTCTGACCCAGATTATGCCCATCTAAGTTCAGTTGTGGCGGCTGGTGGGGTCAGATCAGAACCATGAGTGCAAGTTGAGTGAGCATGTGTGTGTGTGATGGCTATGTGTAACATTGTGTGCCCACAATGTAGGGCATATATGGGCTTAGCGTGACCGATGCCCAAAGGTCAGGTGATATTATATGCACACATTAGATGCTGGCCAGTAAGCCATCGGATAGCAAGGAGTGCAACTTGTGAGCTTCTGTGTAAGGGGGGCACATTAATTTTAAGGGGAGTGACAGAAAGCATTTGGTTGTTCTAGGCTGATCGATTGGGTACTGTTTCCAGCTGCCTCTCCTTTTCTGAACACTTCAGCAGGTGCTTCTTGACCTTTTCTGGCTTTGAGTGTAGCTGAGCTGTGAGGGGAAAGGGTGTGGAAGTGTGCTCCTTGCTTGGCCTTGGAGATTCCTCATTTAGTGGTGAGACCTGAATGCAAAGTGTGTACTCTTATGGGACATGCACAGACTGAGCAATGTGAGTCCCCCTGAAGTCATAGGTGTGTGTTGAGGGAGGTCAGGAGAACTGCAGGAGGCCTCAGGTCCTGGAGTCTTGGAGGATGCACAGGACTCTAGGTTGGTGGGAAGGAAAGAAAGGGTTTGAGGTGGGAAGATTAAGAAAGAGCAGGAGTTGTCAGTCTGGCCACTATCTTGGAGCCAGAGAGCATGGAGAGAGGTCTTAGGAAGCAGGTGTGTGGTCACCTGCACATGGGTTTTTTCCCCTAGGGGCATGGTATGGAGACTTCTTGGGGTCCCTTCCTGCTCTGGAATACTCTGCCTTTAGGGATGGATGAGAGAGAGATATCCAGGTGACCTGAATTTTAGAGAAGGTCAAGAGACCTTCGTTACTAGCTCACTGTGTGTTCGGAGATGGACTCATCCCTTCTCTAAGTTTTAGGTCTTCTCCAAGAACGTCAGCACCTTTGAAGTTCTAGGAGTCCAGCGGGAGGCAGGAGGGGGCAGGGAAGATAAGGAAGACTAGAGTAGTTCTCTGAGGACATGGTTCCGAGGAGCCAGGTGAATCTTGTGAGATTCACCTGAGAGTGAGGGCAAGCATCCTGGATGGTCTGAGAGAGAAGATAACAGGGCTTAGAAAGAGTTAGGGCTATGGTTGATGGGGGGGTCACAGCTGACCTCAGTTTGATGGGGTGAGGAGCTTAGCATGGCATTGAGCTCGACTTTAGAGTGGGAGCAGCTTACATGATCAAATGATAAGAAATGGATCTCCAGGCTGAGAGAGTGGCTTGATTGATGTCTCCAAGCCTCTATGTGGTCTGAGGACTTTCTCTGTGTCTGAGAATAACAGACCAAGAGGACACAGGCTTAAATTAAAGCAGAAGAGATAACAGGACATAAGGAGGAACTTCTTGTGTCAGAGTTACAAGACTCAAGTACCCCTTGACAGGGGTATCTGAAATCCTTGAGGTGAGGACAGATATTCACCTAAAAGTATTCAGGGGGCGGGAACCACAGACCCTTTCATTTGGGATGGGCTAGGTTTGAGGAGTGGTAGAAAAGAAGGGGTCCAGACTTGGTTTATTTCAACAGCAGATTGTTCAAAAATAAAGTCTGAAATAGGGGCTGGAGCTGTAGTTTGCTTATTTGTTAGTTCATTTGTCCATTCACTCATGAATTAATACATAAACACCTTCATTCATTAATGCATACCTTGATCAATCTGCTAATGCATTGATGCATTCATTCATTCATTCATCCACAGCAGTTTCACCTACTTCATCCTGCCTGACTCAAGCTGACCCTTGTTTCCCCCAATAATAAGTCTCCCTCCCCCAGCTCCCCTCTACCAGTGGTTAATCCAATCCAGAACATAGAGAATTAAGAATTGACCATCTTATATAAGTGTCCACTGAACTAAGCCAAAGAAGGAGCCCATCTCTTCAGCGATTAGCACTTCCCAAACCCCTTTTTTGGTTAGTCCTCAATCACTCTGCCGTTGATTTTCTCCTGTTTTTCAGGTCTGGCCCAGATCATAGGGCTGGATCACCTCATCTCTGCCCAGCTGGCTGAACAGCCCTGGAATGTGTCCGCTGGGACTCCAAAGCAGGCTAACTCACCGCTTTGGTTCTCCAGGTTCCCACAGTCTGGTGAGGAGACAGTTTCGAGCAAATAAATTTGTGCACTGCCGGGGTCACTGTTACTGAGATAGAGAAAGTATTAAGGAAGTACAGATGGGGCAGGTCCAGTCTTAGAACATCTGAGCAGGGTTTCGAAGGCTAAGTAAGAGTATCTCAGTGGGGTAACTCAGGCAAAAGCGGAGAATCTTGGAAGGGCCTGGCTTATCTGAAAAACTGAGAAACGTTCACTGAGGTAGGGACTTGGGAGACCATAAGGAACCTATCCAAATCCTGAGGGGTCACAGATGAGTGAGGGGTTCCTTTAGCCAACATCCCAACTGTGCCTTTGGGGCTTAGAGAGAGGTGTGTAGGTGTTGCGGGGTTGTGGGGGAGACAGGTTCAGAAGCAGCACAGCCTCCTCAGGCTGGCTCCCATGGAGCTGGTAGCCACACTATGTGCCCTAGTTCCTTCTAAGTCCTCTGTCCTCTAGGGAAGGGGCTCTGGGGTGACCTCAGAGTTGTCTAGCTGGGTTAAAAAGGTCACATGTGTCACTCTTATGTCACTCTTACTACACTCAAAGCCCAATTTTTTTTTCTTTTCCAAGTAAAAAATAACTGAATTGTTATCAGTAATGCATTAAAGAAAATTCAGAAAAGTGGAAAGAAGAAAGAAAAGTCACCCATACTTTGGGTACATTTCCTTCTATTTTTTTTCCCCCCGTGTATAGATTTTGTTTTTTCATGGTTGTTATCGCGCTGTGCCCAAACTGTGCATTCTGCCGTTTTTACTAGTCATAAGCATCCCCTTGTTACTATGCTGTCTTTGTAAACAGCATCTGGACACTCGGCCCAAGGCTGTTCTCCAGAAGATAGCCAGGCTGCCTGAGGAGAGGGTTTACAGACCTATTTCTAGATAGCTGCCTCCTTGATCCCGGTTGTTTTCATGGAGAAAATATTAAAAATCACCTTTCATTTGAGTATGCCAGGAAGCTGCCCCTGTGCCTGAAGTTCCACCATTAAAGCTTCCATCCTTTGGGCCAATGATGCCGGGCAAGGGTAGAAGACTGGGTCCATCCCACTACAGGCGAGTCTCCCTCCTGGAAGGAGCCTTGGGAATGTGTGTAAGGGAGAAGGTACAGAAAAGGGCTCTCTGTCCCTGGTGCTGTCCAGAGCTATCCCGTATCACCCCATCACCAGGCGGCCATGCCTAGCCCTTGGCCAACCCCTTGAGCTCTCAGGAGTGCTACCCCAGCCCAGCATCCAGACCTGACTCACACACATGCCTTGCACAGCAGGCAGGGTAAGCTCACCCGCCTACTGAATGGCACAGTCACAGCAGGCTTCAGGGCGGGAGGGGGGAAGGGGCCAGGCTGACTGCCAGATGGTTATGCTGAGAACCACCCAGGGCCCAGCCAGCCCTGTACCCAAAGAAAGGTGGGCATGGAATCCAGAAGCCCTGCATCTAGAACACCTGCCATCTTCTCCATCTACTTGATGTGAGCCACGCAGGTGAAGAATTTGAACCCCGGCCTAGAAATGAGAGAAGAAGGCCTTCTCCTCATTCCATCCCCCCTGAGGCTAGGACCCTCACCTCTTCCTGTCCTTGGCTGGCCGCTATGCATAGCACTAGCACTGGCTATCCCCACCCCGATCCTAGTGCTCTAAAATCAAGGGGCAGGGCAGATGGTGCTGTGGAAACCTTTGAGGGGGGGTGGTTAACCCCGGGTTAGGTGGTCTACATGGAAAGGACAGAGAGGAGTGTCTGGGAGTTGTGAGGGTGGGCAGGAAACTGCTCCCTTGGGCCTGGATGCCAGGCCTGCTTTGGGCTACCACTGCATGTCTTTATGGTAAAGGCCTGTGCCTTTCACCATTCTCAGGGGTAAGACCAGGTAGTCTTTCTCAGGACTGCCTTTGGCCCTGCCCAGGGTTTAAAGATCTCCCCTCAGCAGTCGCTGCTGCCGCCACAGCAAGGTGCTCACCATCATTCCACACACACGACTCACCACTCACCACCCACATGGGTACCTTGGATCGCTCCAGTTGCAGTTGGCACTAGCTGCTTTTAAATGTGCTGTCTTTTCCAGGAAACCATCCATGCCTTGTAACCCTACCCAGTCTGCATCACCTCCCCCAGAGACCCTCTGGAGCAAAAGCCCAGGAGGTGCCCTGGAGCTGCAAGGGCCCCAGAAAACATTTTTCCTGTAGACCAGGGACTTAAGCCCAGAGAGGAGAAGGAACTTAGCAGAGGATCGGCACACAGGCCTCTCCCACTGACTCAAAATAATCTGGTCTGGCCTGGCTCTGCAAGACCAAGTAAAAAACTGCATGATCAGGAGAGACGACCAATGGAGCATGTGATGGCTTTTCATATGTTCTCTCGTTTACTGTTCCCGTCAACCCTGAGGAGAAGCGATCATTATCTCCTCTCTAGAAACCCGCAGAGATCCAGGTCTGCCAGGCTGCAGAGCCTGCGCCTCCCTGCTCTGTTGTGCTGTGGCTATAGGATGCTCAGGATGCTCCGCTGCTCCTTGACCCTTCCCTCTCCTCTGTTGAGAGGGACAAGAAAACTGCCCCTCTCTGGTCCACTGTGTCCTCTCCCAGACCAGCAGGCCTCCAGACCCATCAGGTGACAACTGGCCAGAGGAGAGGACCCTGGCCTCGGTTTCCCCATTTGGCTCCCAGCTCAGCACGAGTGCTGAGGCCCTAGTAGCTGCTCTGGGGGCCTCCTGGGTGTTTCTCATCTGTGCCCTTCCTTCCCTGGCTCAGGTAAAGGTGTGGTTCCAGAACCGAAGGACAAAGTACAAGCGGCAGAAGCTGGAGGAAGAAGGGCCCGAATCGGAGCAGAAGAAGAAGGGCTCCCACCACATCAACCGGTGGCGCATCGCCACCAAGCAGGCCACCGGGGAGGACATCGATGTCACCTCCAATGACTAGGGTGGGCGGCCACGAACCCATGAGGGCAGAGTGCTGCTTGCTGCTGGCCAGGCCCCTGGGTGGGCCCAGCTGGACTCTGGCCATTCCCCAGTCGGGCTGTGGGGAGACCTCAAGCTCCAGTCCCATAGGGCTTGGAGCCTGGGGCTACCGCCGACAGAGGGACAAGAAATGGGCTGGCTGAGGCCTGGGACTGCTTGATCTTTTCCACGGAGAGCCTGCCTGCCTGCCTGCCTGCCTGGGCAGGCCATCGGCCACTGCCATCTCCCAGCCACTCTCCATTTCTCTTATTTTCTTTTTGTTTTGATGCATTTCTGCTTTAATTTATTTTCCAGGTGCCCGTTGTAGTTCTTCGTGATCCCCTGTGTCTCCCTTCCCTATGGGAACAATAAAAGTCTCTCTCTTAATGACATGAGCATCCAGCTCCAACTCCAGAGCCCATGAGCCTGGAGTGGTGGATCCTGGCTCTGGGGGCCAGTGGGGTCTGGCAGAGTAAGCTTGTTCAGAGCCTGGGAGCCTGGGATGGGGCCTTTGAGACTCAATTTACTAACTCCCTTCCTTTGTTGGTGGTTGACCTGGTCTCTAGCTCTAACTCCACAACAAGAGAAACTGAGACTAGACATAGGGAAGGACCGCCTTGTATATGAGGGAGGCTATGCTCAGGTCTTTCCAAACTTTGAGCGATGAGAGTCAGGCCCAGGTGGGTCAGGGGAGAGAGCGAGTGTGCGTACTTCCCCATGCTTAGAGACTCTGCTGGTGTCTCCAGTTGAGGAGAAACCAGAGGAAATGGGGAGCATTGAGGGCTGAGTGGAGGGGGCGCCCTTCACAGAAACTAACAGTACCAGCCCCAAGTCCTGGCCCTAGCAGGATGCTCATTTGTCCCTGGAGACTCCCCTTCCGTGCAGATTAAAGCTTCAGAGACAGGGCTGGAGGCTGGGCCTGCCACCAGTGCCCAAAGAAAGAGCTTCAAGGCAGGGCACACCAAGCTCTTTAGTTCACCCGCCCTTTAATTTGTCCACTTGTCTTTCCTGCTTGTCACACACCAAGGTTTTTTCATCCTACAAAAAACAAACCTGTATTCCTAACAACCTTTCCTTATGACATCCAGACCTGTCTCTACTTCACCTCCCAAGTGCTCCCCAATCCTCTGCTGATAGCGATGACGGACACCAATCACAGTTAGCACCACCCCCTTGTGGCCAAACTCATCTGCCTCCCATCAGCCTTCACCTGCTCCCCAATCTTCTGGCCATTGCTCCCTGACTCCCCCAACTCTCCCTGCTTTCATTCCTGTATCTCTGACACCTTCTCTTGCTTTTCCCAGTCCCTCCCCAGGCTTGTCCTCGCCTCTTCGCTTCTGGCCACCCCAGGGTCAGTCCTTCTCCTCATTGTGCCTTCAGCCTGGGGCTTTGAATCCACAGCCAGGACTTTTTGGCTTCCAGATTTAAGCCTCCAGCAGATCTCCAACTGAGCTGCAGACCCACCAAGCCAGCCGCCAGGTGTCTGCTGCACTCCATGCCCCTCAGCACCTCAAACCCAACACGTTCACAGATAACACACCTCCCCGCCTGTTCTCCTGCAGGATTGCCCACCTTGGCAAATGGCCAAGGTTTCTTCTCCCTTGGGAAACAAGGAAGTAGGGAAGGGAGAGGAAGAGTGGTGGGCATAATCAGGTTTATGTGGATGTCAAAGATGAGGCCCATTTCAAAGGAGGACCTTGATGCTATGGCTAGGGTTCTCTTCCTCAAGCCCATATAGGACCATGTCCCCCACTTCTTAAGCCCCACACTCTGCCCGCACTTCTCCACCCTTGACCTCGCCTACCTTGCTCCTGCTGCCCTCTGCTTCGGTCTCACCCATGTCATCCTTGTCCTCCAGGGAGTCAGGGGTTCTGCCTGCACTGTGCCTTTCCGTGTGCTGTTCTTGGTACCTGGAATGTCCTGGGGAACTAGATCGATGTTGAAGTTATTGGAAAGATGTCAAAGGCCCAGCCTTGTTGCCTGGGACACATGCAGGGGTCCAAACATAGAAGGTACTTTTGCTGGGTCTATCAACATCTCACTTTGGGACTAGTCAGTGCTAGAAACCAAAGGGCTTTGTCCCACTCTGACGCCCCTTCCCCCATTGACGAGAAAAACACATCCCTAACGTCCTTGACAAGGCCCAGTTAAACCTCGGGTGGACTCTCTCACTGTCAGGCAGCTGGGGTGACCTCTGGGGAACATGTGTGCGCAGGTTGGGTTGGGGGTGAGAAGAGGAGGCATCCTTTTGGCACTAATGGGGGGCAGAGGAGTGGGTGAGCCCGTTCTTGAGATTCTTTCTCACTCGGTGGGGGAGGGGTACAGGGAGATCACAGCAAAACACCCCCTGTCATCCAGATAAAGAGCTGGAAAGGACCCAAGGAAACCTGCCAATCTTCCTAGGCCAGGCCTGCAGGGGGCGGGGCGGGAGTCTCACCATACTCCCATCCATCCCCCATGTTGTGCCTCTCCCTGCAGACGGTAAATATTGGTGTTGTGACTTCATTAATAAAGGCTTCTGTGAGCCTGAAAAACATGGAATCAGGATGAACTATTTTCTGAGCTGCGGGCTTGCCAGGTTTGCTAATTTGGGAGTTTTTGGGCCCTCTCCAGGGAACAAACCAAAGTCTCTCTCGAAGAGACACAGATGCAGCCGGGAAGGGGAGAAGAAGCCCAGGAATGATGCTCCCTTCCCTCCTGTGACTCTTCCTCCCCCTGGAAATTAGAGCCTGCGGGGGTGGGGACCAGTCTGGTGGGCAGTAGCGTCTGGGCCAGGCCTTCCCTGAGACAGCCTGGTGGGTTTTATCCCCTCAGCCAGGATGGCCTCCTGGGCCCTGCAGAGTTCGATGGGCTGAGGTGTGATGAGCACCTGTGAGAACCCCAAGTTGCATGCGGCTGAAGAGGAGGGAACACAGGGGAGCTGTTCCTCATTCTCGTGGCCTAAGCCCGGTGCCTCACATTCGGGGACTGATTACACAACCTCTTGACCATAGAATTTGCCGGGATTCGTCCTTCTGGCCTCTGCAGCCGCATGGCTCGTGTCCTTAGCATCTCAGCGTTCAGTTTACACCAACTCCTCGTCACGGGTGCTATGATTGCTTCCCACAGGCGTGTGGAACCCTGGCCTTGTGAACGGGGTTCTGGCCAGGAGGGAGCCAGGCCGGGCCCGCAGGCCTCTCCCAAGCCCCTGCTCCAGGGCAGCCATGCAAAGGGGAGGGGCAGGGAGGCCAGCAGGCTGAGCGGAGCAGGCCCAGCCAGCTTTCCTGTCAGACAGGCGCTGCCAATGCGGAGCCAGACATCGGAACAGGTTTAACCAATTACCCGGGCGCCCCATCTGCTGTCTGGGGTGTGCGTGTGAGGGTGAGTGCGTGTGAGGGTGTCTGGGAGGGCTGTGGGTGTGTGTGCGCTAGTGTGACTGTGTGGGTGTGTGTGGGCGTGCGGCTGTGCACGTGGGCAGTGTGTGGCTGCGTGTCCCAGTCCCACCCCCTCATTTGTCAGAGACTGTGGCTATCAGCTTATGGGCTTTCTGTCTCCCCAAGACCTGGGGGGCCATGTAGACAACCCGCCGAGCACCCCAGCCTCTCCTCCCCTACTCTCCTCATCACCGCCCAGTCTCAGGGCTTGTCAGAGCCCAGAATTGCAGCTTCTTTCTGAATCACATTCATATGTCCTTTCCTATCGGACCCCAGCTTTTTCCCACTCACTTGCTCAGTGTTCCCCTACATCTGTGCTTTGACCTCACGGGCCCCTCTCTGCTCTCCCACAGCCCCTTGTCCCACTGTTCCTTAGTTGCACCTGCCTGGCAAAGTCGCAACCTCGCTTGAACCTGTTTCCCTGTTTGTCCTTATAGCTAAGGCTGTGAGGACATCGGGCAAGCTTGCTAATGGCACCCTGGAAGTCTGAGGTTCCAGCCTCAGCTGAGGCCTCGTCCCGGTTAAGCCCATCCCCGTACTCCACAGGGAATGTCTCAAATGGTCACCCTTCTCCCCATACCTCTTCTCTCCCTTACCCTTAGCAGCGGACGTCCATCTTCAGGGAGGAAAAAGCAGCACTGGAAGGAAACACCTTCATATCAGTCACGGGCCTGGCAAGAAGAGACGGTCCCTTGAAATGGGGCACTTTGAGAGTTGAATAAAGGAACGATTAACGGATTTGGGCAAGTCAACGAGAAATATTGCAGTACCCCACGGCTAGCAACAATGGGGAAGAGCCCACATGGCCCTTAGGCCCGTAGGGGCAATGGGTAGGAGCAGTTACCAGAGCCTGAGAGGACAGCTGGATGGAGAGGGCCTCAAATGGAGCTGTGACCTTCAGTAGTGAGGCCCACAGACTGCAGGAGAGGCTAGGGGGACTAAATCCCTTAGTCTCACTCTGCTCCGATCCTCCAGTTTCTGCTGGTGACTCCCAGTGGTGGGAGCCAGACGTCAAGTCCATTTGAGTGAGCCTCCTGGGATGGACTGCTGGTGGAGAATGGTGCAAAGTGGATCTGGAGGGGCCGGGGAAACTGGCCTCTCACCCCTCAACTTCCCACGCTGCCTGCATCCAATCCGTCCTCTCCACCTGACTCCTGTGACCACCCCAGACTCTTCTCTCCTCAAGGAAGATTTTCCTTGAACGGGGTGGTTCTTCCTTTTTCCTGCCCTTACATTTTCTTCTACTCTCATCCATTAGAGTTTTGACAGGCCCAAGAGTCTCCCTCTTAAAGCCCTCCTTTATAAAGCCCCATGTCTCTCTGCCCAACTCACAATCAAATTTCTTTAAAGAATTATCTACACTGGCAGTCAGTGGGAGTCCTGCTAACTTCTCAATCCACAAAGATCTGGCTTTTGCCCTGAGCACACTTTACTGAGACCATCCTCTGCAGGTCCTTCCAAGGCACACGCCCTGGTCTTCATCTTCCTTCAACTCTCAGCACCTACCAAGTATGTGGGCAACCCCTCCTACTTGAAGCATGCCGTTGTCCTCTGGAACACCATGCTGTCATCTTCCTCCTACCTCTTGCATTAGTTCTATAATGTTGCCGTGACAAGTACCACAGACTGGGTGGCTTAAACAACAGAAATTTTCTCACGGTTCTGGAGGCTGGAAGTCCGAGATCAACGTGCCAGCAGGGTCGTTTTTTTCTGAGGCCTCTCTTCTTGGCTTGCAGATGGTTGTCTTCATGTTCACATGGTTTCTCCCTCTCTACGTGTCTGTCCAAATTTCCTCTTCTTTATAAGGACAACAGTCATATCGGATTAGAACTCACTCATTAGAACAACCTCATTTTAACTTAATTACGCCTTTAAAGACCCTACCTCCAAATACAGTCATTTTCTGAGGTATGAGGGATTGGGACTGCAACATATGAATTTGGGAGGTGAAACAATTCAGCCCATGACACTCTTCTTGTGGCTGAACTTCTTAGCAGCCTCCTCTCTGCCCAGGCTTTGGAGATGGGGCCCCCTTGAGGTGTCATCCCAGGTCCTCCTCTTCTCGCCCCACACACTCCCCTGGGTGGTTGCCGCTGTTCTTTTAGCTCCACGTGCTCTCAACAAACGGACCACATGCCACTCTACATATTCAATCTCAGCCCGCCTCCTGAGTTCCAGACATCTCAACTTGGTTATCTCACAGGAACCTCTATTAACTTGTAAAACAGAACACATCATCTTCTCTGAAAACTTGTTCTTCCTTCTCTGTTTCTTAGCGCTGAGAAATGGCACCACCATCTATGTCCTCAGCTGCCCAAGCCAGGAACTTAGGGCTATCTTTGACTCCTCTCTGCCACCCTCCCTACAAGGAATCACCAAGAGCTGAGTAATCCTGATCTCTTCTCTGCTCTCCATCCCCATCCCCCTATCTGGTCCAGGTCTCATCTTCCCTCACCTCGACAACCACAGTGGCCTCTTCCCTGGTCTCCCAGCAGTCTTGCCTTGGTCCACGCTACACTCTACTCTGTTGCCAGATGAATCCACTTCCCCGCTGAAAGCCTCTGGTGGCTCCCAGCTGTCCTTGACCCTGCAGCAGCTGGCCCACTTTTGCCTCCAGTGTCTTGCCCACTGTTCTCTAACAACACTGAGCTTACGGCAGCTCACCCTTGGAGGGAGCGAGAGCTCTGCCACACTGTCCCTCCCTCTGCCCTGCTTACCTGTGAAGAGAAGGAGAACCAGCTCAGGTGGCTGGGGACTGATGAGAGGCCCTTTTCCTCACTTCCTTGCTGGATTTCCATGAGGTCTTCAAGGGGGAGCATCTGCTGCCTCTTCCTGTTTGCCCATTTGTCTATCTTCGCTTTCCCCTTTTTGTTCTCGCCTTCTTTCTCTCCACCCCTCCATAAGGCCCGGGGAACCAGGGTAAGACAGGGCCCCAGATTCTTGCTCTGGCTGAGGAGGTGTCCTTGTGGGGAAGGAGTCAGGCTCTGACATTAGACAAGGCTGCCAACAGCTACCTCACTTTTGAGTGGGGCATGGAGAAGGAACACTTCTCAGCTACTTCCCTGAGAGACACCTGGTACTAACGGAAGGATGGGCATATGAGGGTTAGGCCTTGCAGGAAGTGGCTGAGACATTCCTGTTTTGGGGACCAATCAGTGGCAAGAGGATGGGTGCGATGGCAGGGAGCAGCAGCAGCTCTGGAGACTGAGGGAAGCTCCATTCTGAAAATGATGCTGGAATCACCAGAGCCTTGGGAAAGTCACTCATCGCTGCCCTCATCCTCTCGCATTCTGACTCCCCTGACCGTGGCCTGAGTGGGAGGAGGGAGGCCTTAGGGGCCAGCAGCTGGGGAGAAGACCAGAGGAAGCCACATTCCTGGAGTGTTAATGATCTCCGGCTGGGTAGGAGCTGAGCCCCCAGACCAGTTAAAAACAACAAACAGCTCCCAGGAGGGATTTGTGTCTGTCCTGAGAGTCAAGGATTTCTGCCAACCTGGATGGGGGCTATGACCAGTGGGGCTCTTAGCAAAAATTCCCCAGAGACAGAAGCCCCTCCCCCCACTTAGAAGTATCGCTTTGGGAACAGTTCCCTCCCCTATCCCTATCCTTCCTCCCACCCCACCCCCTAGGGAGGCCCAATACCCCTGACTCTGGGAAGGGTGAGATAAGTGTCTGGGTGAGTTCCTCACCTGGTCTCTCCAATCTCTTTACACCAGTCCAGCGAGTGATGATGTTCTTGACATTTTATAGTGAAGGACACCAAGGCTCTGCTAAAAAAATACCCCACAAACATCTGACCGAATAAATGGGTGAATAAAGGCTAGAGGTCAGAGTCATGTTGGGGTCAAGCCGAGGCCGGAACCTGAGATGGCCTGGCCTCAGCTGCAGACCCCACCTCTACTACAAAGTCTTCCTGCCCTGGGAAGCCATCGGCTTCTCCCTGCAGGAGTGGAAGATGCTTGGAGGTCCCGGAGAAGATGCCTGGCCTCACTCCCTCAGGATTCCGAAGGCTGCCTGGAAGTGGGGGAGCCAGAGCCATCGGGAGGCAGCCAAGGCCTGGCCCCCAGGGGCTTTGGAAGAGTTAGATGGGGCAGAGCTCCCAGGGCTGGCACTGGGCATGGAGGGGACATTGGGTATCTTTCTACTCGCCTCAAACCTTTCCTCCCTGTGAAGCCTCTCTGGGCCCCCGGGCAGTCCAGGATGGCCTGCCCCTGGATATACAGTGTGAAAATCTACAAAAATTCCATATCTACTCCAGTTCCTTGCAGTGGGCATTCAACAACTGTTTTGTAAAGGGGGTTCCTTCTGCAGAACTTCAATTCACCCCCTTTGCCCAGCTTCCTGTCCTTACATGATCTTCCATCCTTTCCTGCCTGTTTCCTTCTGGGCCTCCCAGGGGGCCTGACCCCTCCTGAGCCTGTGTCTACACCTTCTTCAGAAGCCTGCCCACAAAATCCTCAGGCAGCCCTTGAATTGGTCCCACCATGTTTCTGTGCCCCTACTTCTCCCACCCACAATACACAAAGCGAAGCCCTGATGCTTTAAAGCCATCATTTATTACCCACAGTTCATTAGTATTACACAAATCACAGGGATTAAGAAATTTTCTGAGAAGGTTAAAAAGACACTGCAAAGTAACTTGTATGGCTGAGGCATGTGTGCTGGTCCCTTACTCACACTGGCCCAGGGCTGGGAAACCACCTTGCTTCTGTTCACTGGCCTTTCTCCTCACAGGACCCCACCTTCTGCCAAGCTAGAGGCCCAGGACAGGAAATAACCCACCACCAGGAAATGTAAAGGGGTCTGTCGGCCATCTTGACATCTTGGGCTTTCGGTCCCTGCACACTCAGATTGCTTCCTGGAAATGGGAGAAGGCATCCCCAAGCCTTCTGGATAGTTTGAAGTGACTGGAGGAGGGTCGGGCAGATACACCAGTATTGAAGAACAAGTTGCAGGTATGCTCTGGATTCTGGCACCGCTGGACTAGCCCTACCCTGACTGTGGGTCATGGCTCGGCCTGCTCCCCTGTCATGAAACAATCTTCCCATGAGGCCTGCCTTCCTCTGGCCTCAGCAGAGTAGGGGATGGATGTTGGCTGAAAGTTTCCCTTCACAGTGTTCTCCGTAACCAGACCAGGGCTCGGCAGCATGGCTTGCTAAATCTCTGTCACCATCACCCAAGCTATAAGGATCACTTGCCACCACCACCCCACCAGGAGGAGCCCCTTTAGCTGACCTGAAATTGTATTTGGGAGCATGACTGGAAATCATCCAGGAGACAAAGTAAGTAGGTTATGAAATGCAGGGGCCATAGGGCTGGGACTGGGGTGGAGCTGGTTCAGGTAGCCAGCACAGAGGGTTGAGTTGGAGAGACCTCATCTCTGCCAGGCCTCTGGACGTGGTGGGAGTGAAGTTGGGGTGGGCAGTTCTAATCCCAAGGTAAAGTGCACAAGAAAAAGACTCGTTGAGAGGTGGGGCAGGGTGAGCTTGAAGTGGGCTTTGCAAAAGAGGACTCAGACATGTCCGGCCCTCAATCACTGACACATTATGGTGGGAGTAGCTAAAAAAATACCTGCCCTGCCCCTCCAATACCATGACACTCCTTCCTTCTGCTGTTTTGTCTTCCATGCTTGTCTCTGCCTTCTCCCCTTCCTGATGGGGAAGAGCGAGGGGCCCTCAGTGCAACATCCTGCGGAGCTAGCTGGGCGGCTCCCAGGGCCTGGCAAGGTAAGGGCAGCAGGGGATTCTGGGCGGGGGGTGCATGGTATCGATGCCTGTGGAAGACCCACCTCACCACAACTCCCCCCACCCTAAGGATAGCGAGAGCAGCCGGTGGCCATGCCCTCACCGCTCTGCACCAGCCTCTTCCTGCACATGCACGTGTTCACCTCCAGTCAGGTCTCTCGCAGGTGGAGTCACCAAGGGAAGCGAGGCCCTGGAGCTGCATGTCAAGGGCTCATTCCAGTTGGGGTCAGGGGAGGGGTGTGTTCAGTCTCGTGTTTCCTCTCTTTCGGGCCTTTCAGATGAGGGGGTACCCTGCTCACCCCCACCTCAGGCCCTGCTTTCCTCTGCAGAGCTCTCCCCTCTCCTGGCCTGCAAATGGAAGAGGGACAGCAGCCAGCAGCAAAGGGCCTCAAGGCCAGTGCAGGGTGAGAGGCGGCATGTGGGTGTGCCTCTTCTCCCCCCGCCCCTCCACTCAGGCCCAGGCATCACGCTACCTCCTCTTTCAGAGCTGTAAAGTGTTTGGCAAAGGTCAAGTGCTCGCAGGATGTGGGGTCACATACAGCAGGGAAAAGTCCAGGTTCTGAGTCCAAATGCTAGCCATTCCCAAAGAGGCCCACCCCTTTCCCAGTTCAGTGTCCACGCCGGGATGTGCCTGAGATGACCAGCATCTGCGTAGTACAGGCAAAGACGAGGAAGAGTGGGTGGGAACCTCTCAATCCAGTCTTCTGGTTCCGAGCAGAGAGTGAAAGCTCAGAGAAGAGCATGGATTTGTCCAAGCTCGCACAGCCCATTAGTGCCAGAGCCGGGGCCTGCCATTCCTGGGTTGAAGCTTCCTCTCAGACAGGTGCCTAGAGATTTGGCCTCCATACTCTCAGCCACAAGACCTTCTGCTCAGGAAGCAGGATGGAACAGGCAGGTTCGGTGGCTGGAGAGGCTCCCCCGATGACAGTCAGCCCAGCTCCAGCCCTACCCTTGGCCCCAGTGCCAAGCTTCCAGCCTGGTGCCCGAAAGAAGGATGTTCCGTAGTGCAGAAATGCACCAGAGTGCATATCCATGCTTAACACTCTTCCTTCTCGAGGCTTTCTGCCTTGAGCTGGGTCTTCTCAGGGGCCTCAAGGGGATCGGGGATCAATGGAGGGTAACGACAGACCCAGTGTGTTACTGGGCTTCAGAAGAACTGGTTCTGCAGGTATGTCATGGATAAAGGCCAGCCACACCGAGAGGCAGCTGCCCATGGAAACTTCCAGAGGCCTCCAGTGTTCCTTCATTCCCTGGGCCACCTCCTGAGGACCTTAATCATAGCTGGTTCATCCTGTGAGGTGTAGACTGCCTCCCCTCCCTTCCCCACCCCTGTCCAGCCCAGGAAGACACCAGTCCTGGCCACAGTAATATCTTAAATCTACCAGCACGGCCACTAAAACAACTAGCTCCCAGGCCTACTCTTACTCCCGCCACCTGTCCACCTGCTAGCAGCAATGAATCTGGGCAGCTGCAACCAAGGCTTGATTCTGATAAAAAAACAACAACAACAAAACAAAACAAAGTATAAAAGGATCCTAACTCTACCAGTGGGCACTCTACAGTATTTTTCAGCTTCACACATAATTGTGCTGAGTAGAGTTTTGACAACCCCACGTAAGGCCCAGAAATGCATTTGATTATTTTTTATAGGAAATGTGTCAGAATTCCTCTCCCTTATGTTAACAAGTGAATAGATTAGTCTCCCTACCACTGTGGATGGAGACCGCCTCCCCAGGTGGCCCAGGACTAGTGGGGTCAGCTTGCCCCTCCCTGCAGGTGAAGCCCATAAGATTCCTTCCCCGCCCCTAATCTCCGGCTTGGACAACGCTGCATCCCCAGGCCAGCTGGCCACCACTCACAGCCCCTTGTTGTACACCACTGTCCGGCTGCTTGTGGCCCGGGCAATCTCAGGCTCTAACTGGGATGTTTCGATCTGAAGAGAGAGTAAGAACAGAAGGAGGGAAGGAGAGGGGAGATGGAAGGGAAGGGGCGAGTGGGGAGGCTGGGAGCAGCAGTTAGGACTACCCTGGGGCCCGCAGTTCTCCCCTTCTGCCCCAGCACCCCAGCTAGGGCCCACGCGTGCCACCTAATGACACATCTTCCTTCTTTTCTGCCTTCCTGCCAAGGGGCTCACAGGATCCCTTCCCACCCAGGACTTGCCGCTCCCTCTGACAGCGTGTCCGTGCGGTGAACATCCTATGCTCTGGCCTCCGAGTTCCGTGTTTCCCTCACCTCTGATGACCTTGTCCAGTGCACTGTATAATCCTTCTCCCAGGGCTACGCCCAGACTCCCTTGGACCCCACAGTCCCCTATCCTTCCAGCACCCCACTTCTTTCTCTGTTTTTATACCACCGAGACTTCAGGTCCCAGACTCCTTACGCCTCCGTCTTCACATCCTCCCTCTCCAACCTGGACATGTGGGGCCATTGCTTCAGCTACTCCCTAGCCCAAGGTCCTTCCAACCCTAACTGGCAGAAACCCTGCCTTGGAGGAAACCAATCATATATCCACATTGTCTCCACTTGAACCTGACCACCTAATGGAGACCATTCAATATGCACTGTCTCTGACTTCGGCTGGACCCTTATGGTAGCCCGCAAACCCCTACCCTCTGGCTACATTGCTGGTCACTTCCCTCTCCTGGTCTCTACAGAGGGCGCTCCACCTCCAGCTCCCCATCATCCTGAGCAGATGAACCTTCTTTCTACTTTAGCGAAAAAAATGGAAGGATCAGAAGGACTCCCTCAGCATCCCATCATCCAACCCGCAACCTACCTACATCCATACTCTGCTCCACATCTGCCCTCCCGCTACCCTGTAGCAACTGTCTTTCCCCTCAGAAACAGACGTCCCCGGGCTCCACTGCCCCCCTGCCCACTCCAGGAACCCACTCTTGGATTGTCCTCCTTCTTTCTCATCATTTCAATGTCCATCAGCATTTCAACACAGACAAGAACTTTCCGTCT
>NW_006430723.1:70026-83162 GCF_000325575.1 Pteropus alecto
ACACTGTAGCTACTGCCTGGTGCCTCTCCTCCCCAACCACCAAATTTCCTCAAGGTATTATCTACAGTAGCCGATTCCACCTCCTCGCTTCCTAATGACTTTGCAACCCACAGCAAATCTGGCTTCTGTTCCCACCACATTCCACAAAAATCTTTCTCTCCAAGGGCACTGCTGACACCCTTTTTGTGACATCCACTGGATATTTCTCAGGGTCCCTGGGGCTTGGTCTGGCTGGGCTCTGTTCCTTGTACATGTCCCCTGGGTGACTCAGCCTTCCTGGTGATGCCTTCCTGAGGAGTCTCCATCCATTCTATGGATGTCTCACAGGCACTTGAACTCAACCCGTCAAAACAGGACTGAATCAACCCCTGTCCCAAGCCAGCTCCCCATGCTGCCACCCGATGGTTCTCTGGCCAGACACCCTGGGGCCTAGGCACAAGGTAGCATAGAGCAGCCTTGCCTTCCAGAACTGTCATGCCCAGGCTGTGCACATTAGAGGCCATACAAGAGGGAATATGGTGTGGACTAGAGCTGGTGGGCATAGCAGAGTTCCTGGAGAAACAGGAACGCTTCCCCTGTAGTCTCTGGTACCCCAATACCCAGGCTCTGGCCAGTTGAGAGGGCCAAAGAGACAAGAGCTAGGCTCAAGTCCTGGGCCTGTTCCCCACCCCCTCTCCTCAAACCACCTCCTCCATACCCACCCCTGCTGGCCTCCGAGTCCCCTCCACTCCACCCGCTCCCCTCATCCCCACGCTGCCACTGACACAATGCATAGCGCCCACGCTTAAAAATCTAAATGCTTTTGAAAATGTTTAACCTAGTTAGACAAATTAGCAAAAATTTGTGCAAAACAATTTAGGTATTTAAAATATTCAATGTTTTTAAAAAACTGGAAAACTGTTCTTAGCTTTCAGCTGCAAAAACCAACAAAATATAACATCCCAGCAATCTTACCATGAGGTGTAACATAACCCTTCGGGAAAGCTGTTAAACAGCTACTGAGGCATCCTGGGAAATAGCACTTCATTTATTCAAATGCACATATGTCAGGCTTTTGCACCATATGTCATTCCAAGCTATTTACAGTAATAATTAAATCTTAATCAACGTTTAACCTCTGTAAAATGTTTGAAGAATCCTAATCACCCTTCAGACTGCACTAATGAAGGAGAAATATATAAACATAAAAGGAAAATGATGCATAGATATCACGCTGGAAAGAACAGTAATTGCAAAATTGTATTTCTTTTAAATATAATCAGTAAATGATGTAAAGTAAGCCAAGGAGTATTTTAAGTTAAGACATCTTGGATGTCAGAGGTGTGAGCAGCTAATTTTGTTCTGCTACCCATAACAGATGTAGCATATTTTATTTTAGTGCCATTATTAGCAACTTCCCATGCCGGCTTTCACTGAAGCACTGAGGCCCGCATTAAAATCGGAGAGGCTGCTCACCACCATGGTGGAGGACCACAGGCCAGGGCCACGGCCCACTCGGCCCACTCCCTGGAGAGTGCTGGCCTGGTGACCCTCTCAGTGGAGGCTGTCACAGACCCAGAGCCTCCAAGCTCCCCCCGGGCTCCCCACTGTGCTGAGGGCAGCAGGTAGGAGGGAAGTATGAGGGATATGCAGGCAGTGAGAAGGTTCTGGTGGGGAGGTGACTGAGGCACTCAGGAGTAGGGGCCTGGGGACAGAGCTGGCATTCTCTCATTTCGGTTCAATCAGCCCTTAGGTCGGCAGATGTTTATGGCTGCCAACTGCATGCACCAAGGCTGGGCACACAGAGATCGATAAGATCAGTCTGTGCCCTTGAGAAGCTCAAAGTCTAGGGGAGGAGTCAGATATGAAAGCAGATGGATCCCAGAGAGACAAACAAAGTACCATGGAAACTGGGAAGGGGGCAGGGGTGCCCATGTACTGATGAAAGAAAAAGGAAGGAAGACTTCTCAGAGGAGGTGGGCCAGGAAGAAAAGGGAGGATTGACAAGAGGGCAGGAAAAGCTCGTTGGGTGAAGGGAAACGCATTAGCTGGCCAGCATGGCCTGTTCGGCGTGGGCCATGTTGGGCATGTGGGGTATGTGGCAGGAAATGGACAGTTCACATGAAGGAGTCAGCATTTTATCTGAGGGCAATTGGGAGCCATAGAAGGATTCTGAGCAGGGGTGGGCTCCATTATAGTAAAGTCTCTACGGTGGCGGTGAGTGTGGAGGATGGACTAGAGGGGCAAGGGGCAGCTGTGGGAATCAGAGGGAGGTGCCAGGTCCTGCGTTATGATGCCACCAGTGGGGCTGAGAGGAGGGTGCGGGCTGGGGATCCTTTCTGAAGATGAAATCCACAGGAGTTGATGACCAATCCCATGTGGGGGCGAGAGGGAGGTGTTGAAGACGACTGTGCGTTGGATGATTCCTAATTCTGGCTTGGGAGCTGGGGTGGTTGGTGACGCCATTCTCAGAGCCAGGGAATATGGGAGGGGAACGGGTCAGGGTGGGAGGGTGGTAGGCTCAGGTTTGACCATGTCGAGTCTCCCGGGTGGAGAGTCCTGAGAGGCAGACAGGTCCTGGGTTCTGGAGCTCTGGGCAGGGGTCTGGGCAGGAGAATGAGCCCGGGCTGTGTGAGCACAGCCGGAGTCCCTGGAGTGGAGGAGCTTGCCCAGGAGAGCAGATGGAAGGGGAGGGTGCCAGGCCTGGGGAACAGGCACATTTGAGGGGCGGGCGTAGGGAACAAGCCCATGATGGTGGCCTTGGGGGACCAGCCCAAGGAGTGGAAGCAGTGACAGAGGGTGCCGCAGAAACCGGGCAGCATGGATGCCAGCAAACGGTTTTCTGGGTGGTCCCAGTGAGGGCTGAGAGGCTTTAGTCTTGGCAACAGGATTTGGTGACCTCCAGAGTCCAGATTTCCTAACCTTCACTCGGTGCTGACCCCAGTCACGGCCTCTCATTTCTGTCCTGGCCAACTCGACTGGCCACTGGTAAAGACCCCTCCAGATCTCTGGCCACAGCTGGGGGTTGGGCCAATGGCCCACCATCTTGAGGTTTTGTGGGTATAAGGACCACTGCGGGTCCTTGCATCACCGCTGGGCTATCAAGAGAGGCTGGGGCAGGGACACTTGGGCTGCCCCGCTTCCCCCAAAGATCACCTGCCTGAGGAATGGGGGTGGGGGGGTGCGCTGTCTCCTTCATAGAAATCACATCCAGGATCGTGCTGGTAAATGAATGTGATCCAGCTCTTTGGTAAGGGCAACTCTAATCAGCTCTGGGGTCCCCGAAGTAGGGACAAAGGGTTGTGCTGTTTCCTTGGGGTCTCCCTGCTGTTTGGGGGGCCAGCAGCAGTATTTAACACATCAGCAGCAGAATGAATGGTGTAGTAGCTGTAGTGGTTCAAGGGCGTGTTGTGAAGGGAGGGAGGTGCCAAGGCCCAGTGGGAGGAGTGGGTGCAGCAAGGAGGTGCAGCACCACTTCGGTAGAAGCTCGCGTCCCAGGGCAATGGGCTGAGGGCAGGGGCTTGGTTCTCACCACAGATGAGCTCTGAAGGGCATCCTCTGGGGAGAAGGTAACAAGGAGAAAGAGGGCTGGGCAAGGAGCGTCCTCGGGGAGAAGGGGCGATCTAGTCCTAAGCCGCCAGTGGGGGGCAGGTAGGAACCTGTGGGTCCCTCTTTATCTGGTGGACCCTTCCCCAGGCACCTGATGGCCAGTGAGCAGTGGCCCTTGAGGGAAGGGGGTGTCTGGGATGGGGAGCCAGAGCCCTGGAGGGTGGGGGCTGCAGACACCAGCAAGGAAGCTGAAGTTAGCAATCAGCACTGGCTAATTGGTAACCCCCAGCCCCAGAACTGGGGGTGCCAGGAAGACGTGAGCCTGCTGGGAACACGCCTACCCAGCCACAACATAAGCAGTGTAACCCTGCTAGCATTCCCTGACTCTGAGGCAGAACCTGTACCCTCGCTCCCAGACAGCCTCATCAGGATTGTACCCCCGACACCCCAACCCATCCTCCAGATCCAGCCAGGCCCTGCTGTCCCTTGCAGCAAATACCCCAAGACTTCTGGTTGCATCTAAGGCCAGACACGGCAAACATGAAGCACTACATCCATTACCCCACCAGACTCCCCCGAGCACCCCACGGCCCAGCTGGCCGCAGAGTCCCCTAGAGCAGCCTGATGTCCTTCCTTTGCGGCACAGGAAGGGTTAACCCTGAGCTATTTGCCTCTGTCTCCAGGCTCATCCTGGGTGGGGGGCCAGAGTCAGGAATGCATTTGGGGCCACCTCTGCCTCTGCAACCTCTGAGTACATACACACCTGCAGCCATCGGCCAGTAGATAGTTTACATATTTGAACCTGGAGCTAAGGTGCAGAGACATAAACAGGAAACTGGATCCCTGGCCTGTGCCCCATTCTCCGGGGCTTTTACCTACTACAAAGAACTTCCTCCTCCTTGCCTTTCTTCTGGAGGCTTTTCTGCCTCCTTTTCAAAGGCGCTGGGCTCGGGGCTGGGGTGTGTTCAGTGTGACCTGTGACCTCGTGACACCACTCAAAGCTGCCTCCTGCTCCTGGCCAAGGAAGGGTCTGGACCTCTGGGGGCCTGCAGGTGGCATGACATTGACATGGGGTCCAATACCCAGGCTGGCACCTGGCTGACCCTGTGTGCCTCAGGCCTCTGCCAGGCCTGGAACCAACTTGCCTCCTAGGCAGTCACGTCCCATCCTTTCTCTCCAGGGCTGGCAGGCCTCAGATATACATCCAGGCCCCTCTTTGGGGAAGCCAGCCAGTGGTGGGCAAAGGTGTTAGGCTGGGGGTGAGAGCAGCTGAGGCCTGAGCCTGGACCCCTGAGACAGGCCTCTGGTGCTAGCTCTGGGCTCCTGGTGCCTTCTCAATGAATGCTGGACTCCTTGGCACTAAGGCCTTCTGGGACCTTCTCCAGGTTCCCCATGCACTGCCTGCTCTCCATTTCCAGTACATTGTATGTTTAGGCTTTGAAGCCTTAGGCTTCTAAGGCTGCCTCCTCCAGGAAGCCTCCCCTGATCTTCGCAGACCAAATCCATTACTGGCACCTCTGATGCCTCTGACACTTATTTCTGTCTTTATCACATCCCCAGTCATAGGCCTATTTGTACACTAACCCTCTGTGAATACAATGGTCGCTCATCTCATCCCAGTGTGAGCCATTGAAGACAGGACTCCTGTACCATGTGCACTACCAGACTTCAGTAAAAGTCAAATCAAATTGAAACAAGCTCCCCAAGTGCAGGGATCCTACCTTATACTTTCCCACCTCCCCTGTGCAATGTGCACCTAGGGGATGCTCAGAACCCCCTCCCCATTTTGGAGCTTTGCACTGTTCTTAGGTGCCCTCTGGTGGACCAATTTCAGAATCATTCTCTGTCCTCCACCTTCTCAGCCTAGAAGCCTCAGTTTTCCCATACGTGCAGTGGGAAGATTTTCTACCTCCTGGGGCTGAGTTGAGGATCAATCAAGAAATGGATGGGAAAGCCCTTCGGAAGCTTGAAAACCTATGTGCCGCTGCATTAGGAAGACAGAATTCCACGGTTAGCCCAGTGCCCAGGCTGGGTTTTGCTCGCCGGCATCTCCTCACGGCTTATAAGTCTGAGCCCCTGCTTTGGGCCGGGCATGTTCTAAGGACTTCACACATATCAACGCTTTTAATCCTATCAACAGAAGCTCTGCATAACCAAGCCTCCTCCTTCCCTGTCCTGAATTCATCTAGGTGTTCTAGAAGGTCCTAGAAAGAACCAGGGACGGGCCGAGAGGTGGCCCTGCTGAGGTCTGTCACTGGGGCATGTGTGTGCATATTCGAGCGTGTGCTTGTGTGTGGGCCTGTGTGCATGTGCAGGTGTGGGGTGGGGGTGTGGGGAACAGGCAACATGACAGGTGGCGTTGGCGTTCCTGAGCTCTGAGTGGCTTTGCCATTCCCATCCATCCCTCCTGGGGGGTCCTGTGGGCAAACTCCAAGAAAGCAGCGGGCGGGGAGGCAGCAGATTTCTGATAGCAAAAATAGCCCACTTTGGAGTTCAGTAGGGACTGATTAAACCAGTAAATGAGAAAAACCCCAAACAAAAATCTCCAAGCAAAGTAGGAGATGAATTTGAGACTGGAGGGGAGGAGGCCCCTGCTCTGGGAGATGGTGAACACCTGTGGACTCAGGAGGACTACAGTGCTCCCTAGGCATTGCCTCTGGTCTCACATCAGCCCTGGAAGAGCAGGAGAAGCAAGAACCAACGAAGTCAAGATGAGCCCAGGTGAGCCATGCTCTGCATTAGGTGTTGATAGAGAATGCCAGTTCTCAGCCTTAGGGACACTCTATGTGTTGAGGGATGGAGAAAGGACTATTGTCCTGAGGGGGAAGATGGGACACAGGAAACACACGGTACCAGAGTCTACACCTATGAGGTGAGATAGATCTTGCTGAGGCTCATTAAGGAAGACTTCCTGGAGGAGGGGTCATTTCTGGAACAGCTTGAATAAAGACCTGAGCTAATTCCCAACTCTTTCATATTCTTGGTTGGGAGTTCAAACGTTTTCTCAGAGAAAAAGAGGCAAGCTAGTGGAGACATTTGCTTCTGGTGGGTCACGGCTCCCAGCCAAGTCAGTTCATCAAAAACCACAATTTTCCTCGTGGCTGGTGATGGGGAGAGGGATAGTGGAGGTTCTGGTTCCCTGGGGGTACCCACATTCTTTTACAGGGAGAGTGTACCTCTTTGTTTCTTAGCTCTGATAGCTGGAGGGGGAGAAGGGAGGGGTAGGGGATAAGGAGTGAGAAGCGGGGCGGCTGAGCCTGCCCTTCAGGTACCTCATCTACAGTGTGGGCCTGGCCTCAGTGCCACCCTCTGGGACCAGGGCAAGATGTGGCTTGCGAATTGAGGGTCTCAGCTTTCCTCCGAACATGCTTCTAGTGCCCTAGACCCTCTAGGGCTGAGGTGAGGAGGAGCCAGGCTGAGAGGGAGAAGTAGGGGTTTGGCAGAGCTGCCATAGAGGCTCTGAGTAGGAAGCTCTGATGATGCCTTTCTTCCAGTCAGGGGCAGAGGAAAGGTGAGGAGGGGGTCCCCAGCTGAGGCGTCAGGGAAGACCAAAGGGCAGAAGCCAACAAACTCACAACTGCAGGGCAAACAGGCCCAACAGGATACAACCCTGCTGCTAGTGACCCTGAATCCTTGTCCCTGCAAAGCTGACACACACATTTGGACAAGCCCCAGCCCTACAGAGGCAGCCTTTGGCCTTCTCTTCCACATGCAGCCCAACCAGAGGCAGCCACGCCATCTTTCCTGTGCCCTTGCCCCAGCCCTTACTGCTCCTGGAAGGCCAGAAGGAGCCAAGTGAGTGATGTTCCAAGGAGGGCCCATTCACAATTTGGCACCATTCTCAAGCCATGCCCGGCCCCAGAAGATGGCTCTCAGAGAGCACACCCATGCTGCAGACAAGACATCTGACTTAAGGTCACAGTCCACTGTCAGCTCTCTCAACTCTAGGACCAAGGCCTGGTCTCCTGGTTTCAATTCCAGAATCCTAATGGGCAGAGCCAGGAAGAAACTGAGTTCCAACACCTTATCTTGTGGCTGGGGAAACTGAGATCTTTGAGGTCAAGGCTAAGGTCATATGGATAGTTGAGGCTAAGGGATGCCATCATGAGGGGAGGAGGGCAGGCCTGGGGGACATGGGGCAACCCCCAGCCCTCACCTCACCAGGGACAGAGCAGAGCCCCCAGCGGCCCCCACTCCTCTGAATCTCACTCACGCACAGAAGAGCCCCACCTTCTCCTGTGGACACATTTCAACCTCACCAAATCAGCTAATTATTGACAGTTGGTGAAGAGGAGATTTCACTTTTTCCTCCTGTTAAACTGCTCCTAATTAGTTCCCTGTCACCATGGCTGGCTCGCCCGCCCGCCACTTGCCGTTCACGCGGTAATCCCGCTGCACAGTGCCTCATTAACCTTTTGGTCCTCTCCTGCCGCCTGCCAACAAGATGAAGACAAAAACAGATTGTGGAACAATGGCTCCGGCTTGTATGTGCAGCCCTGTTCCCCAGCCCCCGAGCTCCCAGGGGAAGAGTGGGGGAAAAGAGAGGGGAATAGGGTTGAGGGGGGAGCAGAAGAAGAATCGAGGAAGGGAGAAAAAGGCACAAAGACAGATAGAAACAGAAATAGGCAGGGATGCGGAAACGGGGTCTTGGCCAAGGTAGTACTTCTTGTTCTGGGGAGACATGAGGTTCATTAAATGGGATTAGAAACACTCCCAGGTGGGGAACACTGCCTGTCACCATCCCCTGGTGCAGCCTCTTTTTGCAGCCAAGCCTGAGGGCCCGGGGACTGGACCCTGGACATCTCCCTCGAGGGACCTAAGACACCAGTGTGTATATATGCGTGTGCGCGCGTGTGTGTGAAGCTGTTCCAGAAATAACCCCTCTTCCAGGAAGTCCTCCTTGATGAGCCCCACCAAGATCTGTCTCACCTCATACATGGAGACTCTGGTAGTGTGTGTTTCCTGTGTTCCATCTCCTCTCAACACATAGAGTGTCTCTAAGGCTGAGAATTGGCACTCTTTATCAAATGACCACATTTGCCCGGAACCTAGAGCCCTAATCTTCAGTGAGGCCAGGGCCAGAAGGGCCACCACAAATCAGGCCTCACTAAGCCGCAGGGGCCTCCACAACCCACCTGACCTCGAGTTGCCCCCAGGGGAGCTCTAGAACAGCCCTCTGCTTTATTTTCATCATAGCTGCATCATCACTTGAGTTTCTTGTTTATTGGGTTTCTGTCTGCCCTACTGAACAGAGGCTCTCTGAAACTGGGGACTATGACATGGCCTTCTCAATTACAGGAAGAAGGGGAAAGCACCCTAGTGTCTATGGGGTGGGGAACTGACTTGGGGTGCGATGGGCCCATGCATGGGCACAGCCTTGGCCAATGCCCCACAGCCTTAACCTGCAGGTCACAGGGTCCACCAGGGTAGACTCCGTGTTCCCTGCATGGCAATGAGACTGAGCCTGGGAGGCCAGACCTTGTGTCCCCATTCTCACACCCAAGTTCCTAAGGAGGTTCCCTACCCCACCTGCTGGCCAGCCAGACAACCCCCCAGCTCTGGGTCAAAGAGAACAAAGGCACTAACACCTACTCCAGAGGGTCCCTGTAAACATGGATGTGGATTCCCCACAAAGGGTAGGAGGGCTGCGTGAGGGTGCTGGAATGTTCCTATCGGTATATTAGCAGGGAGCCATTTGGGGCTCAGACCCAGGCCTTCTCATTTTATAGTGTGGTGGGGGTGGGCAGAGGAGGGCTGTGAAATCCTTCTGTGGGTACAGAGCTCACTCCATCATTACCAGCTTTGGACCTTGATGTGCCTTAGTTTTTTCATTTGTAAACAAGGAATAATATGGGTACCTACCTTGTAGGACTGTCATGTTCTGGACCCCCATTTCCCCACCACAGACAACCAGACCCATCTACTTACTGGACTCAGAGACCCATCACTGCCCTCTCTCCAGGTTCCGAAACTCCAATTCACAGAACACACAGTAAATGAAACTTTCTTTGCTGTTTTTTAATGCTTTCCCATCCCTGAGCTCAATTCTCTGAACAAAGAGAGAAAATAGACTACCATTTGCCTCCTAGACTGCCTCGTTTAGCTACATCACCATTTCCAAGTCTCGTCAACCCCTTCTAGTCCCTTCGGCAGCAGCTCATTGCAGAGAGCTCCCTCTTCTTTGAAATGTCCTTGTCCTCAGCGTCCATGAAGCTACTCCCTTGGGGTTCTCCCTCAGCCCTGGCTACTCCTGCTCTTTCTTGATGCCTTTTCCTCCTCCCACAGTGCCCCCACCCCTTCCTCAGCTTTAGTTCCCTCCATGCACCTACACTTCCAAGTCTCCAGACAAAACCTCTCCCCAGCGCCTGAGACGCATGCATCTGTCTAGGTTACATCCCTCGACAGTCAGTAGTACCTGGAACTTGAAGGACATTAGGAAGATTTAACACAAGGCACACAGAGTCTCCCAGCATGCTGCCTGGCCTAGTAGATGCTTAGCGAATAGTAGCTATTATTATTATTTGAGATCTTAATTTTAAAATTAACATCATTTCAATAGGCAGAAATACCGATTTGAAAAGAGCAGACAAAACTCTCGCCCAGGGATTGAAGTTTTTTCCTCAACCTCTGGGGTCATCGGGTTGGAAACATCACACCAATCCCCGCAGGCCAGCCAGGCTAGGAATCAGTTCCTAAACTCAATCTCCAAGTCCTCCTAGCTAATTAATTAATTAGTGTTCCAGCGATTACTCCTGTTGACAACCTTGGTGACTCTTGGCAAACCCAGGTCAGCCCAAGCAAGTCCAGACTTATTGTGGCAAATCCCACTGGCTTTTGGGATGTGAGACCTGATCCCCACACAGCAGAAGCAGCTCCTCGTTAGAGAGAATTAATTGGGAGGATGAACGGTGGGAATGAGGTCCTCTCAGCCAACTGGCTGATGGCCTTGGTGCTGTAGGTTACAGTAAGGCCTCAAAACACCTATTAATGTCCAGGCCCACCTGCATCCTGGTAGGGTTGATGCACGTGAGGAGGGGCCTCTGAAAATCAGGTCCCTACCTTCCCCTTCCAGAGAACAGACTTATTACGCAAATGACCGCAAATGATCGCAATGACCATAACCTTCCCAATCTAGAGAAAGAGGCCTGGGTTCAACAAGAGGCCCTTTGGTTAGACACCCAGAAGAACTATGCCAATTTGAAGCAGACCTGGGGGAAGAAAAGAGCTTGGACTTGGACATGGAGCATCTGCGAGGCCAGGACTGCTCACTTACATCACCCCCTGCCATCTCTCCATTATCTTCGCCAGAGAAACACCCAACAAAGACCTCCAGTACTCCTTGACTCTTCCTAACACAACTCTGCCTTTCTCCACTGCCCCTGGGTAGGTCAGGTGTTTGAGTAAAGAGAGAAGGTCCCACAGAAGAAGCAGATGGTAACATTTCAGACCTGGGGGCCTAAATTGGGAGTGGCCTCTGGAGTTCCCTCCCATATCAGCACTTGGCTTTTATGACTTTGGGCTGGTCCCTTGGCTGCTCTGGGCCTCCATTTCCCCAGCAAAGCCAGCAGGGTGGTAAACGGAATGACCTAGAAAGTCCTTCCTACAGGGATGGTCTCTAATTCTGTACCGTGGGGTTTCTTGGCCCTGGGTCCCTTCCCTATGCAGACAGGTAGAGCCGTGAGAGCTACTTGCAGCTTCCGAACACAGTGGTGCCTCCAAGCACCCGGGGCACGCGGAGCCTCGCCTAGGACCTCAGACTCAGCCCAACTGTACAGAGATGCGGCTTCAGGGAGTGCTGGGCCCAGCCCTTCCAGGATGAGGATGCTAGGACCACCAAGAGGTGCCCTCCTTCTCATTTTCAGAAGCCCTGGGCTCCACCTGGACTGCCCAGTCAGCAGCTAACAGCTCTTTGGCTTTCGTGGGGAGTGAAGAAGGCGGGAGGGGTGTCCCTGGCTTCATGACAAGGCTGGGCCCTGTAGTCATGAGGGTACTGCTGGTACAGATCACACACTAGACTTCTCATCCCTGTGTGGCTGGACCCCCCCAAGACAGGAGCCCCACCCATTCTAGCTTCCTCCTAAAACTTGGGAGCTCAGTAGAGGAAAGCGACTCCAGTCCTTACACCCCTAGGACCTCAGGGCCTGAAGGCTGGGTCACTAACTGCTACTCTAAGTCCCTGTGTCACCAGTCCTCACGGTCCAGGTCTAACACCCCAGGCCTCTTAATTTCACCTTCCCTGGCTTCCTTCTGGGACACGGTACCCTCCCACCACATTTCTTGAGGACAGAGCAGGGTCAGTCCTATAATCGCAAATTCAGAAGTGCCCGTCTTCGTCTCCAGCCACAGCCTCCATCTACACGTGAGCTCAGGGACTGCAAATACCAAGTTCACTCTCTGACCCCGCCTGCCCTCCCAGGCAGGCTCTCCATCGCACCTTGCTTTCTTACCAGCTAAGATTCCGGGGGCCACTGCTTCTCCTGATGTCTTACAACCTCCTGAACGCCCTACCCAGCTGGCTGAAACCCGCTGAGTGAGCCCTGTGGCCCCTCTCAGAGCTGGCCCCAGCACCTGTGGGTGGACGGGACCTGGCCACTGCCACACACCTGTGTCCCCCCTCAGCTTCTCCCTCTGCTGATCCCCCTGCACTGCCCATCAGGCTCTCTGACTTTCTTGGTCAGCTGTCTCTCCCACTCATTCCTCTGAATGTCTAGAACCTTCTCCACAGTCCTCAAACCTCTGACCTCCCCTCTCCCACCCATTTCTTTCCTCTCTGCTCAGTCGTGAGAACACAGACCAGATGCTATGAGAACAACTTCTTTAACCTCTCCAGCCCTGAACCCCACCCACAGCTGCGTCTGCCTCCCCACCACTAAGGTGGGAAAGGCTTTCTCCTTGCCAAGGTGTTTCCCTTGAATCCCTTGTCTGTGCTCTGCCCCTGTCCCCACCTCGTGGGCTTTGCTTTCCCATCCTCCTCCTCCCACTGTCCTCCACTTCTCTTGGTGCCTCTCCTTTTGCATTACACAAGTGTCACTCTTTATGTCCCTCTTCCATTTAAAAAATGGGGAAATAAACAACAAAAAAGGCTCTCTTGATCCCACCCCTCTTTCCAGCTGTGGGTCTGTTTCTCTTTTTGCCTTTGGCACCAAGCCTGTGGACCTAGTGGTCTGCTCTGCCACCCGGGGTTCCTCACCCATCACTGCCTGAGACACTAACGGACACTCTTCAACCTCAAGGAGCTTTGCCTCTCAGAAGCATCTGACTCTGCAATTGGTTCACCACTCCCAAATCCCACGCAGCTCTGTCCTTACCTCCCCGGTCACTCATCTTTAGACGCCACCCCTTACCCCGGGGACCTCTTTTCCCCACAGGCTCCCCAGCTGATCCCACTCACCACCCTTGATTCCATTACTGTTTTTCTGCTGGTGGCCCTACTTTGGTTCCCCAGACCCAGAGCCAACTTCCCTCAGGCTCTTCAAACTCCACGTGACCATCCAACTCAACACCCTGTCCTTCAAACAGGCCCCTCTTTGCATCTCCATCTCGTCACCTAGTACCCACGTCTGCCTGGTTGTTCAAAACCAGAAAGCTGGGCGCACATCCTGCAGCTC
>NW_006430723.1:83181-129340 GCF_000325575.1 Pteropus alecto
TTTTGATGAAGCTGCCTCATCTCTCTCTGAAAGGACCCGCTTCTCTCGATGTCCAAGGACAACAGGCTGGTCCAAGCCGCCTATCATCTCTCGCTGGATGCCCGCCGCAGCCTCCCGATGCTTCCTTCTCCTCCGGGGCTCCGACCCAGCCTCACAGTACAGCCATGGGGACTGTTCAAAATCAGGAATCTGTGGTCCTGCTTTGCACAGCCCTTCTGATGACACTGACCCTCTCTGCTCTGGCTTCCAAGCTTCCAGCACCAGCCGGGCTCAGGCCCCCTTACCTGGCCCATCTCATCTTGCTCCACTCTCACTTGAGATGTAGACTTTCTTCAGCTCTTGGAACATGCTGTGTACTGCCTCACCTCGAAACTTCATCCCAGGTGACTCCAGCCTATGTATCCTCTCACCCCACTGCACACCTGGCCAACTCTAGCCCATCCTCCAGGCCCCAGGAAATGCCACTTCCCTCTAGGCTCGCCTTGGGCCCCACATCCAGCTGAATTGGTCCCACCCTAATACTCCTCACCCTTCATTTTCTATTTCCTGTTTCATTGTCGTGTTCACTGCTTGACCCTAAGCTCTGAGAAGTCAGTCTCATTCACGGTTCTAACCCCAGTGCCTAGCCCAGTACTAAGGAGTTAACACTGAAAAACTATTTGTTAATTAATGGCCAAGCTGCACCCTCCCTGTCCTGCCCTTGAGCCCCTGCCCAACTGACCTCTGACATCTGTGGGAAGAGGCTGATGGCTAGCGGCAGGGCCAGCCCAAAGGCTGCCAGGCACACGAGGCTTTGCACGGGGAGGAGCAGCCTGGGCCGCGCCTGCAGGAGAGCCGTCCTGTGGGGGAAAGAGAAGGAGGCAGCCCTGTGAGACCTGGCGACAGGGTGAGCAGGCCGCTATGCCGGGTCCTACTCAGAGTCCCAGAGCCAGTGCAGCAATGCTCTAGGCCAGTGCCAGCATGTACTGAAATAGATGTGGTGAAATTCTGTCTTTGAGCCTTCCCCAGTAGGCACCCCTCTCCTAGGCCCTGCCCTGAAGGACACTGCTAGTTGAACTCTAAACTATAAATCATAAGTGAGCACTTATGGGGGCCACTCCCATACTCCACCGTGTCTCCAGCCTTGTGCAAAGAAGGCCATATGTGGGATAGATAATAGAGGAGGATGTCGGCTCCTGCCCCTGGGGGGACACACAGGAGAGTAAGATCACCCTTGAAGGCAGCATGTAATGAAATAGCAAACAAACCAGAGGAGGTATCAAGTCCAGGAGAGGAGGCAAATCTCTCTCTCTCTCTCTCACACATGCACACACACACACGCACACGCACATGTACATAGACATACACATTCACTTTTACATGCATACATATACACACACATACACACATGTACACCTATACATATATGCATATTATACACGTCTACACACAAACACGTATGAACAATTGGGAGGGGATGACCCTCTTCTGTGTGTGGAACAGAACATACCCCACTGACCACCCTGTCAGTTCAATCCACGAGACTTAGAGAAGGGGAATGACTTGCCCAAGATCAAGGCCAGGTTTGCAGGAGGCCAGTAGGGCTTCTGCCTGGACTTCTGACTCCCCATGAGTGCTGTCACCCTGTGCTGCTCCTGGCTCCTGCCTTCGGGACTCTTTGCTAGCTTCATCACCAGTACATAATGGCTGTCACCCACTCCCCATGGCAACCTCCCTCCAGACCCTGGGTCCGCCAGCTCTGTGACAAAAATGGGCTCTCCAGATAGAGTGGGGGCCATATCAGCTGGCAAATACAACTTGACCATGTTGTCCATCAGAGCTTTACATTTTGTGTCATCTAGCAGGCCCCTTAGTGAAGACCACCAGGCATTCTATGTGGGGAGGCCTGGGGCGAGATGTGGTGGCAGGACCGATGACTGAATGACTTGCCAGAGAATAACGGATGGGCATTAAACCTGACCTCAGTCACTGTGTCAGCCTCCACGTGACCGTGACTGGCTCCTGGTATGAGGATATGCTTGGGGCTCTTGCCCCTCCTCCATGGGAGCAGGGCTGGCTGCCACAGGCAGTGAGGGGCGGGCCCTCTTGGGGGCAGGGCCTCAGTAGGGTTGGCAGACAAACCCTGCATCACCTTCATGTCCCGGGACTAGAATCCCAGGCACATCTGGCCTTGAGCAGACAGCAACATTGGGACCAGCAGTTCTCAAACTTAATGTCTAGGCAGCTGGTTAAACATGCAGACTACCAAGGGCCCCTTACTCCCATGAGATTCTGATTCTGTTGGTACAACACTTGGGAAACTGCATTTCAAACAACCCTCCATGAGTCTAAAACAGATGATCCCCAGACTGCACTTCTGGGAACACCTGGCCCAGCGTGTCCCTGCATAGTAAGTGCTCAGTAATTATGCGTTGTTATTGCCCTTGTCATGTTCAGGAAGGAGGGAGGATCCTGGTAGCTGAGCTGTCCTCCAGCCGTCCCATCAGCCTATATCCCAAGATCTGTCCAGCTGTTGAATTAAGCCTGAATTGAACTATTGGAGAGGGAAGTTTCCACAGCATTAAAAGCAGCAGGACAAGGGTGCTAAAATCAAGCTCCAGCCCATCTGATCTTCCCTGTGGCCTCAGTCAGGCACCCCTACCCTCTCTCTCTCCACCAGACAGTCCTCATACCCTTCATGAACTCAGCCCAAGGTCTCCTGAGCTGCCATGGGGGTCATGGAGGAGCCGAGAGTAAGGCTGAAATGGGCCCTGAGATCTTTTCAACTCAGTGCTGTCCACTTCTTCAGCATGAGGAGGGGGGATTCACTCTCCAGACTTGCACACAGAGCCTAGAGCCCCAGCTCTGAAGAGGCTATGGAAGACAGGGCTGCCCTACTGTCCTAGTGTTACTGACTGGGACTTCAGTCCCTGAGGGGGATCAGAGCATTGGGAATGGACAGGAGGGTGTGAAGTCCCTGGAGGCATAGCCCCAAGGGTCATCGAAGGCAAGGAAGGTGACAGGGAAAACTAAGGTGGCAGGTGAGGGGCAGACCATGAACTCAATCCTTGGGAACTCTGGCGTTAGACAAGACAGACCCACTTCCATGTGGGACTGTGACCTTGGCTTCTCTCTCAGGGGCGGCTGGCTGAAGTTCCTACTGGGAAGGGGGTCCAGGAAGCCCAGGCCTATGCTTCTGATTCAGGAAGGAGGCAGGCCCCGCACTGCAGCCAAAGAGGAGCCTCAGAAGTCGCAGCCCAGAGCCCGCGGGAGAGTTAACACCGCAGGACAGGGGGAGGGGAAGAGGAGGGACTGGAAAGGCAGCTGAGGGAGTTAAAACATGCAGATGGAGAGAAGTGCGAATGCCTGGGAGAAAGAAAAGACCCGGATCCCAAGGAATCAGGGAGGCAGGAGCGGCCTTAAGAACCACCATGGAGGGTGTGGCCTGAACCTCAGCCCGGCTGAGACCTAGCCTGGGGGGAGATCCAGGGCCAGGGATGCAGGGCTTGGTGGAGCGGTAAGCTGCCGCACCTGCCTCTGAGTTGGGAAGATTAAGGGAGAGGGGCTGACCTCCCAGCCCTGGTCTAAAACCAACTTCCGCCTCAGGATGGTGAAGCTGTACAAAGTGAGAGGATGTGTGTGGGGGGATCGTGTGCACCCCCCTCCCCCCAGAGGTCCATGATCTGGGCTGGGAGCAGATGCTCCTCTGCTTCTGACTTCAGATACTTTTCATTTCAATCCCAGAGACAGGGACACCTTCAACATGCCTGGCACCCACCTCCCTTATCCTAGCAGGAAACCCGGGGACCTCCAAGGGCTCCTCTCAGAGAGGGTAAACTGAGGCCAGAGGCGAAGCAAGCCGGGCCCCAGCCCCCCACACAACAGCTTGTCTCCCCACTGCTGTGCATTCCCTCAGCACTTGGAGCAGTTTTCATTTGCGCTCCATTAATTTGCAAGTAGGCTGCTTTGTAAGTGTTCTTTGGTCTTTTTTCCCTGGCTGTCCTGACTCCCTCACCCAGCTGAGGCTCTCTAGTGTGGGGGCTGCCTCTCCCGCCAGCCTCCTCAGCAGCCTCCTCACCCATTCATGGAAAGGCGATCGATGGGGTGCCTGGTGGGGCCCTTGTAAAGAGTCAAAGGCCTGCTGGATGGTGCAAAATGCAAAGCCCTATCAAACGAGGTGACGAAGGGGGAAGTATTGTCATTCTCCAGGTGGGAAACTGAGGCTGAGGGCATCTCTTGGACCAGCCTGGCTCGAAAGTAGTGGAGCAGGAACCCAGATTTTGTTTTCCTACCAGGAGTCTCACTGGCACTGCTACACTGCCCTGGCCCTCCCACCACGCCGTCTTGCAGTCCCCTAATATATGTAAGAGTTAGTAAGTCTTCGAGGGCACAAACTGGGTCTTGTTCATCTTGATATTCCTGGGGGAATTCAGACTGGACTCTTTCTCCTCCCTGGAGACTCTCCAAGGGGCTTCAGGGAAGGTCGACCAAGTACAAAGCCAACCTGTTTCCACCTGCCAAAGGTTTCTTTGGACCTTGAGCTGCGCCAGACTCATGGACAGAAGGTTCAGAACTAGAACCACCCCACCCCACCTACATGCCTCTCAAAGCAGAGTTTAAGCCCCAAACCAATGGGACACCAACCATCACTCCACTTTCTGCAAATCCAGCTCAGACACCAACCGGGAAAGCATTACAGATCACGTTTCCCACCAGCAAACTCCTGGCTTAGGATTCAGCAGCCTAGAATACAGAAGCCCTACCTTTCTCATTTGTCCCCCAGTGCCTTTGTGTGTACTTGCAGCTACTGGTATTTGGGGACAGCCTTAGTTTATGAGGCAGCTACGTATACGAGTATCAGTGGCACTAAAACAATTGTTCTCTCAGGATTTGCTTATTTTTACCACTTCCATATGAGATTTAATTTTCTTATATCCTAGTGCTCAACACAGCCTGCCCCTGCTCAGGTACCCCCTTCTTATACCTCTCCCTCTTCTAGGGTGAGGAAGGGATCATCTCCTCAGCTGGACATGGGGCTCCTTATCCGCTGGCCCCAGTGAGCACACTTTGCTTCTGTCAGGCTGGACTCCTTGATATCCACACAACAGGTCCACGCCCTGCCCAGAAAGCCCTCCCTTCTGCCAAATCCTGTTTTGCTCTCAGAGTCAGCTGCAGCCCCTCTTCTCTGGACCAGGCTTCTCTGCTGCTGGGCCCAGAGTGCCTTCTCCCCCTCAAGGTCACCTTGGTCCCATCCACACGCTGCCCAGTCTCACTGGCAGCTGACCTGTATGTGGGTCATACCCATCTCCCTTATCTGCTCCTCCCCAGTCTCCACACAGGGCAGGACCCAAAGTCATGCTGATCACTTGATATGATCTGAAGACCAAAGAAAGAGTCAGTGCGGGAGGAAGAGCCCAGCTCTGGAGCTGTATTCCTGGGCCACTCCTAACTCTGCCATTGCATACTGTATGACTGTAAGCAGATGATAAAACCTCTCTTTGCCTTCCTTTACTCATCTGTAAAATGAGATACCATACTTACCTCATTGCACTGTTGTGAAGGTTAGATGATTCATTCATTCATTCATTCATTCATTCAACACTTACTGAGCATCTACTATGTGCCAGGAAACATACTAGATGCTTTGCAGAGCAGTAAATAAAAGGAATTTACTTGCCTCCATGGAGAGTACATTCTAGTGCAGCAGACAGATAACAGACAACTAGATAATCTCAGATATTGATAAGTGCTGTGATTAAAAATAAGGCAGTACGAGGGGAGAGCGGGTAATGATGTCTGTTGTGCTGATGGGGTGATCAGGGAGGGCCTCCTTGAGATGGCATTTGGGCAGAGGCCTGGCGGAGAGAGGAGCGAGGTGTAGTAAGCGCTTAATAAATGTTACCTGTTATTACGATTCGTATTGTGGGAATACACAGGTATCCAAACTGGGGAGAAGGCCACACCCCAGAACCCCAGATGAAGTGCACCCACCCTGTCCTTATTCTACACTGCCCTCAAAGCCAACCTTGCTGCCTCGGGGTGTGACCCCATGAGGCTGGGCTCTCAGAAGGAAGGGAACAATTATCTCTGCAATTTTACCTGCATGGGTCAAGGGTTTGCACCTCCAGTCTTTTGTTCAATTTGCTCCCCCCACCTAGACTCTGCCTTGCTCTTTTCCTCCTAGACTTACCCTAATTCCCAGGGCCTGCCCAAACCTACAGGATCACAGACCAGCCCTGGTCCCTCCTTCCCTCTCTGCTCAGCTTCTCCTTAGAGCAGCATTTCACTCTTCACGATTCAATTTCACACTCATTAATTAATAGAATCACCCTATCATTGTTTTTATTATTGTGTTCCCTTATTTCTTTACAGTCATCACAAATATGTGTTTTCAGAACATCCCTTTAAGGGAGGCAGGGAGGTTGGTACTATTTGTGTTTTAGAAATGGAGAAACTGAGGCTCTGTGAGGCAGTGACTTGCCTCATGGGAGATGCCTGAAAGGGGTGGTACTGGCCTCAAACCTTGTCTTCCTACCACAGTCCCCAGACTCTCTTCCCAACCAGTCTTGCCCTGTGCACTAAGAGAACGTGTATGCACACACATGCATACACACACTTGTGGACACACACGCATGCACACAGACACACACACCCCAGAACCGCCAGCTGCTCAGGACAGAGACAGCCTCTCCAGCACCTAGTGCAGGGTCCTACGTAGTAAAAGGCCATAGGTTCTCACAGATTCCAGTAGCACTGACTGGGAGAGTCTGAACAAGCCTGGGCAGCTGCCAGCTGCTCCTCTGTCCCTTGCCCTGGGCCAGCCAGTCCCCTTCCTTCTACCCCTCCCCCCCAGCGGTGGCCCCTCTGTCCTGGCTGCCCCCAACTCACTTCTCCAGCATGGACATGACGATTGGTGGAAGCACCAGGATGGGCATGGGGAGGACCACTCGCGTCAATGCCGTCTCCAGCAGGGCCTGCAGGGCAAGCAGAGGCTGTGGTGAGTGGGAATCCTGGGCTGGGGGACAGCTGCCTAGCAGCAAATCTCACCCCTGAGCCCTCAGGTGTGTGTATCACTGCTAAGCACATCTGGCTGAGTGGAATAATTCATGGAATTGCTCACATTCCAAACAACAGAAAAAAGCCACCTCCCCGTCTTCCCACCACACACATTTGAAGAGCAGATCCCCGTCATCTGCCATGTGTGGGGGAGGGGTGGCAACACAGAAGCGGCCTCAGGAAGGGGCCTGTGCCCAGGGAGGTGCCTTGGGTGGGTGGCGGGTGCAGGGGCTGGGGAGGAAACATACGGAGGACTTGAGAGGCTCTAAAAACAAAGCAGGTGCTGAAGGACCAGAACTAACAGCTGGGGCCTCCTGAGCCACGGGAGGCTCCTGGTGCCGAGGGAGCACAGATTCTGGAATGCACTTTTTTTTTTCCTTTTTGACATCCCTTAAAGACAAAGATTTGGAAGACCTTGTGTTTCTTGGCTCTGGATGAGTCTTTCTTAGTGACCAGAGGTTGGCTTTGTGAGGGGGAGGTACTTCTACTGAGTCTCCGTATGGGGTTTGCCTAGGGCCTCGTTCTGGGGGCTCCCTTGGGATTCCTGGGGTGGCACGGTCAGGGCATAGCTCAGTGGCAGTTCTGCACTCTAATGGTCATTGCGGGAGTTCCTTTAACCCCACCAGCTCCCAGCCCTCAGAGAAGGGTCCAGGAATGGCTCGTAGCCCCCAGGGCCCTGGGTCTTCCCCCAGAGAGCAAGGGGCTGACAGAGAAAGGCTGACAGACGCTCAGGGATGAAGAAGAGCTTGGGGTTCCCTGCCACTTGGACCGTCAGCTTCCCTCGCAGTAAGTCTGGGAGGAGGAGTATAGGGTTGGATAGGAGGTTGGGATCAGGGAGGAAATTTAGGCCAAATCCTCTCTGGTGACAGGCTCGGGGCAGGAAATTTCTCCCAGGAACTTGGGTCCTTCACGATCAGCCTCAGAAAGGCCTGGGAGAGGGCCCCTCCAGTCTCCCAAACAGGAATGGTAAAGAAGGGCCCAGAGCCAGGGAAGGAAGCAGAGGACACAGTGTTGGCATTGGCACCCTGAGCCCCTTGCTACCCATGAGGCTTGAGTGGGCACCCACTTTCCCTGAGACAGTGGGGAGGGCAGCACTGGGACAAGAGAGGGGTCTCCGCACGTGGGAGGTTTGTGGAGAAGGCCTCACTGACAGAGGTAAGGCTCAGGCCCCACGTGGGAGCTGAGGAAGGACAATGGCTGGAGCAGAGCAGAATGCTCAGCTTCCTCACAGCTGACGCCCCTGTCCCAGCAGTTGGAAGTCAGAGCAGGACGAGCCACTAATCGTCATTAGGATGAAGGCTGGAAAGCACAGGGAAATGTCCAGACGGGATTTTCAAAAGATCCAGTTGGAAGCAGTTGAGGCTGGTGAAACCAGAGATGAAAAAGGGACTTCTTGTAACAAAATATTCATTCCTAACCACCACCGTGGCCTCCCGTAAGCCTGAAATCCCTATACCTCAGCATCGTCACTCCCTGGTGAGGTGTCACCTGCAGAAGTGCCTATTAGCACAGAACCACAAAGCACCAGCTCCCACACTTTCTCTTCTTACCCCAGTGGATGTGAAGGCCCAGGGGTAGGGCCCTATATCCTGGGGAGGGAAAAAGAAAGCTCTGGGGATCTCCTCTGCCCTTGTCAATTAACAGATTGGAGAAGACAGGTCCTGAGGGTCTGGGACACGAGATGGGGACATTCTATAGTGGTGAGGAGAGGGCAGTTGTAGAGAAGCAGGGATGTCCAGGGAACAGGAGTGGCTGGGCCAGACCACAAGGCCTGGGCGCAAACAGATGGAAGGTGGGGGCGAGGTGAGGAGGAGCAATCAAGAGGACAAGCCAGGGTGCTGTGACCAGCAGCCCCTGAGGAATGAAAACATTTAGGGGGAACCAATACCCTCCCTGTTGCTGCTCCCACCGCCAGCTCCCTGAGCCCCAAGACAACCCACGTGTCTGGCTGCGATCTTGGAGGAGCCCACGAGGTTGCCATCAGCATCCAGGACATCGATCCCTTCCTCCAGCTCCCCATACCGCATCAGGACCACATTGCAGATATTGGCGCTGGCTAGAAAGAGAGAGAGGGGGCAGGAAGCAGGAGTGACGGGGGAGGATGGCATTCCACCTGGTGCAGAAGACCATTGGGCTCCACCCTCACCCAAGCCTCCCTAGCCCAAGCAACAAAATTCTGAATAAATGCCAAGTCTGTGTTCAAATGCTGTAGGAGAAGGTGTGGTTCTGCTGCCTACCAGCCTGGTGAAGGATTGGGGGCCCTTGGGAACCTGGTGGAAAATAACCAGTGTTAGAGACAAAGGGAAAACTGTTCAGGGCTTAGAGAGCTACCAGTTATCAAGGAGGCTTTCCGCTTCTTGGGGGCAGGCCCCGCAGGCAAGCCAAGTGGATGCCCATCTTGGGGGGCTCTTTGACCTAAAGATGCACCACCCCCGGTGTCTGATGCTCCACCATCAGCAACTCAATCCCTTGGGCTGCCTTTCTGGGCATCTTCTTAAAATGCCAGCTCCCCACATTCAGCCCCTTGCTCCTCAGAGTGAATAGAGTTCCCAGAGATTTGCTTCCCTGACAGCAGGTGTCAGAGCAGGCAGGAAACTCCATGCTCACCCAGCATCACCCCCTCATCATATGGATGGAAAAATCGAGGCTCAGGGAAGGGGGCGACTTATCTCAGGTCATATAGCAAAGTGGGACAGAGCCGAAAGGCTATAGAGCCTAGTCCTTTAGATACCCGGAGGTGGGGGGGTTCGAGGAAGGGGAGGGGAGCGGGGTTCAGGTAGAGCGAAAGGCATACCTTCTACATTCTTGCTTCGGATGGTTGGGTTTTCTCCTCTGGTAATGCCTACCCATCTCAGCTGAGATCATGGAGACCTTGGCTGAGGTGAGGGTCATGGCTCCTTAGTTAAGCACTGGATGCCAGAGCTTAGGGGCCACCCATTAGCTGGTGACTAGCATAGGGAGCCTCTTTTGGATCCTCTCACCTGGGACTCACGTGGCTGGGCCTGGGCCCGAGGCTGGGTATGGGCGCTGACCTCGCCCGAACTCCTCCAAGTCCTGCTCCAGGATGGAAGTGGGGAGACTTGGGGGTGGTGGGCGGGTGGGGAGTGGGGGTAACAAATGTGGAGCCCGCCTGCTTCACTCCTCCCCCCAAAGCGCCTTGCTGTGTTTAAAGTTTTAATTTTTGCTAATTAATGTCAATTAATTTTGTATAATGAGTGTTTAATTTTGGGGAGTGTGTGAGCCTGGGAGCGACTGCAGTTCTGGGCTGTGAACGCTGATTAGCATCAACACCTGCTGCTTCTCCACTCCCTCTAGGGAGGGGGGCACCAGGGTTTGGGGAGCTGGAGGGCGGCAAGGCCTAGTGGGCAGGTGGAGTGGGTGGAGGACCACAGATGTTCCTGGTGCCCGAGCCAACGCTGCAGAGCAGAGGGGCCCAGGGTGCTCGCAGCTGGGGGACTGGGTTCTGCAGGTGAGGGGCTTGAGACCCTGGGTCTCTGAGCCTCAGTCTCCTGTTTCAATAAAGTGGGGAGGTGGAATAAACAGAGGGGAAGACCGAGAGGCTCTGCAATCTTTGGAGAGAAAAGCAGAAGACCAAATACAGTTTTAAAATGTATTTACAGCACACACGCCATCTTTGACTAGCTCTCACGTTTCCACACGACACTCAGCCTCACTGGTAACCATGGGCAGCCCCCTTCTGAGTCAGGCCACTCCTGTCCCCACAGCAGGCTCGCTCACCTGTCTTGCACAGTGGCTCTCGACCTGGGTCAATTTTGTGAGACATTTGGCAACGTTTGGAGACATTTTTGATTATCACGACCTGGGTTGGGAGGGTTGTTACAGGCATCCAGTGGGTAGAAACCAGAAATGTTGCTAAACATCCTACAATGCAGAACAGCCCCCATAACAAAGGATTATCCAGCCAAAAACCTTGTCTTACGTCCAGAGACTGGGAATTAGGAAGGCGAATCTGAGGTGAAGGAAGAGAGGTTGCGAGCCTGGGTTTCAGGCCAGCTAGGCTTAGAATCTTCCCCAGGGCTCAGGGTAGGAGAGGGCCCCCAGAATGGCCTTGGGAAGGGGGCACCTGTCCTTTTAGTGATGCGCCCTCTAGTGGTGGCAGACATGCTCTGCATCTCCCACCCCCTGGGGCCGCCGGGCCTGTACATTCAGAGATGCAACAAAACCATGGGAAAGGATATTGGGGTTTTCTGCACTAAAAGGCATCAATCTCTGCCCTCTGAGAACCCCTTCACCCTCACCACACCACTATCACTGTTCCAGGAAAGGCAACTGATGTTGGAGCAGTGATGCTGGGAATGTGGACTAGGTGATGAGAATCTGCTTCAGGTCAGGAGCCACCACCTCACTCTGCAAACTCTACTCCCTGCCCACTTCCCTGGGTGTAAAAGGAGGGGCTGCATATAGGGTCTCCTGGGATCTTTGGGCTCATGACCTCTACACCCGTGCCCACACCAGGTCAAGGGAAGCCAGAGATGGCTGAAACATCTATAGCCTTAAGTGTGTGTGTGTGTGTGAGTGTGTGTGTGTGTGTGTGTGTGTGTGTGTGTGTGTGTGTGTGTGTGTGTGTGTGTGTGTGACGAAGACCAAGAGGAGAGAGTGTGGATCTGGAGATGATGGATGACCAGTCACAAGTTCATGGTGGCATCTCACTTGCTCTCCACAATTTCTGAATATGCAGTGTAGCAGGACTTTGGTTCAAACACAACGTGACTTGACAAGATAAAGTATGAAAAGAAGCAAAAACCCAGCCTCCCTTCCCTCAGACAGATCCTCCAGGACACTTTTCAGAATGACAAAGCTGCCCTCTCATCTAAGCCTCCTGGATGGAAAAGAGACAGAGAAAACCCTAAAAGCCACCTCTGAATAATGGCAACCCCCAGGCTCCTCCTTTGAGCCCCCATTCTTACTGCCTATTTAATGACACAGGCAGAACAGCCCCCACAACAAAGGATTATCCAGCCCAAAACCTTGTCTTACGTCCAGAGACTGAGAATTAGGAAGGCGAATCTGAGGTGAAGGAAAAGAGGTTGCGAGCCTGGGTTTCAGGCCAGCTAGGCTTAGAATCTTCCCCAGGGCGCAGGGCAGGGGAGGGCCCTCAGAGTGGCCTTGGGAAGGGGGCACCTGTAATCACGTCCATTGACTGTGTATACTGGTTGTCCATTAATTGAGTACCTGCTGTAGGCGCAGGTTACTAGCCATCCCTGCCTTTGAGCTGTCAGATTTCCGGCCTGCTTCAGCAATTTCATCTCCATGATCTCATCCAGACATTCGATCATGTCGTATTCCTTTCGAACGCACCCTGGTCCCTCCCATCCCACTCTTGGCAAGTCCAGCTCCCAAGTCACAGACATTGAGAGCCTAAGCAAATGAAAAAGAAAGAGACCAATCAATGGTCCCAGATCTCCTTTCTAGCAAACCACAAGATCTACTATTGACAGTATCAGCAGGTTAATTAAGCAGTCTGTTAGTGATAATGTTAAGAAAGCTGGCACATTGTCAACTCAGATTGACACCATTCGAGACTCAGGCATAACTGATGTTGGAGCAGTGATGCTGGGAGATGTCATGGGATGAGAGAGAGAACAAGACAGAGAGATCGCTTCATGCTGATGGCAAGCTCGGTGTCAAGTCCTGAGGAAAATGTGCTCTTGACTGCTGCAGATGTTCACACATCAGACCCACTGTGATACAAAATCACACCAATTGCGAACAGCTAATGAAGCACTCTGTGTAAAAGGGACAGTGTGGGATTGAGAAAGAACAGTAGACAGAAGACAAATGTGCAAGGAAGTTCTCAAAAAGAAAACTATGGGGGAGCTTTCCCTCTGAACTAGCACAGGAACAGACACATAGATCAAGAGAGTTAATAGTCCAGACACACATCCACCTACAGGGTAAAAGAGTTTGAAGTAAAGCAATTATATCAACTCGCAGGCAAAGAACCATTCAAATATGGGGTGAAGCAATAGGCTATTTATTTAGGGAAAATGAAACATCATAACTCCTCTATTCTAAGATGTATTTTCTCATATTATAATGTTTCAAAATCATGATAGGTCTTATGCAGGGGGGACATTATCTGCCCCCCATCACAACTGCCTGTGCATGGGTGAACTCAGCCATGTGTTGAGGTAGTTGTTCATTCAAGTGGCACCTCAGTTGCTTACAGCAATCCACGCAGAATTTGAACTTAAACTTAGATTCCTAATTGTCGCCTAAAACATCTTTTTTAAAACTTATACTATAATGGAGCACGGACATGAAAAGTTATTGTACATGCGGAAGATCGTCTGCCAGATACCAGGCAATGCAATTAAAGGCAGCAGAAATTGCCAAACCATAGATAGCTACCCTAAAGAAATGCTTGTCCATATGCACAAAGAGACATTTACAAGGATGTTAATTATAGCACTGTTTGTAAGAGCAAATAATTAGAAACAACCTAAATGTCCACCATTTAGGAAACTTACATGGGAAGCTCTCCAAAACAAACTTATATGAAAAGAGCTACTGAGTATGTACAAGATGGTTTACTGAATGTAAAACTCTGTAATTGGTATATACACATCTGTGTGCACAGAAATCCATAGGTAACGTTTTGGAAGGTTCACACCTCACAGAGTGACCTCCCTAGAGAACTAAATTTGGGGATTAGGGGGTGTTGAAGGACTTTCACTTTTTTACCCTAAAATTTTCTGTACTGTTCGCATTATTACAATGAGGATATAATCATGCTTCACTTGTCTAAAAATTGAAAAAAAATTGCCAAACTTCTTGAAGTAGAGCATAAAAATTCGAAGGCCAGTGGGGACTCATGTGACCTATTCGTGGGGTCCTACACTTAGACATCTATATATCAGAAACTACCTAAAGAAGCTGATTAACTTCAGAAATATTTTTTTCCTGTAAGAAAGAAAAATGAAACCACAAGTATAATCAAATAGGAACTGCGGACAAAAAATATCCCAATATTCTTTTGTATGCTTTGAAATTATACTCTCGATGATAAAGGGGCTGAAGGGGTCAAGATTAATTACAAAAAGCAGTGGTGGCTGTGGTGCTGTTTAACACCATATGTCCAAAAAAGAATTAGAAAATGTAGAGAAGACTGAGACTCAAACTCTGTGGTGTTGAAGAAAATAACTTGGATCGATGTAGAGTGAAGGCTCGTTTATTTCTTCAGATGAACATGAAATACAGTTCTCTCCTCTTCTGAACAGCTATTATGTTAATGCCTCTTATAACTGAGGCATCTTAGAATTGAGAAATAAGGCATTCAATATCTATTTGTGAACCATATTATAAAAAATAGGAAACAGAAAATATATTTATTACATGTGACAAAGAGCTACTAATATTAATCTATGCAGGGTCACGGTGACTATCAACAGCTATTCTACCCCCAAAGATACATCTAAACTAACTGTAATAATCCCTCCCTTGCCAGTGATTGGTTCAGGAAGGGACAAGAGACTGATTCTAGCCAATGAGGGATGTCTGCAGGGGACTTCTGGGAAAGATCTCCTTTTATTTTAGAAGATGTGGCAGGCAGTGCCTCTTGTACTCTGGCCGGTGGTAGGGTTGGATGTGACCTTTGGAACTGCTGATGGCAACTTACAACCATGACGGGAGATACCCTGAACATGAAGTCCCTGGCAGAGCAGAGGGATAGAAGGAAGGGCCCAGAATGCCTCAACCGGGACTCGACCTCTGTAAAGTAATAAATTCCTTTATTATTTAAGCTGGTTTGAATCAAGGAGTTCTGTTTCTTTCAGCCAAAAACAGCCATAAAATGTATAAAGAGTTTTAACAATTATTAAGAAAAAGATACAGTGATCGAAATCACTGAAAAATATTTGAGTAGGAATTTATAAAAGAAATGTTAAAAAGTCAATAAACACATTCAGTCTTACTAAGAGTCAAAAAGAGGTTTTTAAATCCAAGAAAAAAACCAACGTACAGGAGTTCTTTATATGTTTTGGAGATTAATGTTCATTGGTTAAATGGTTTACAAATAGCATGTGGCTTGTTTTCTCGCTTTGTTGATGGTGTTTTCTGCCATATAGTTTAATATGTAGTCAAATAAGCAATCCTTTTTTCTCTGGTGTATACTTTGTAAGGTGTCGTCAAGAAACTCTACCCCTACTTCAAAGTTCATCTATATTATCTTCTGGAAGCTTTTTACTTTGACATTTTGGTCTTCAAACGATCTGGAATTTATTTTTGTGTGTGTGTGGTATAAAATAGGGATATTCTCTTGCGCGTGCGCGCGCGCGCGCGCGCTCCGCCCCACCCTTCCCCGCCCCGCCAATTTGGAAACACAAATGCCCACTACACTTAAGAAAAGGTTCTCAACCATACTGGGAATTGGAAAAAATGCAAATTAAATTAGGAAAGAACCATTTCAGATGGACAAAATTTTTACAAGATTGATAATACCAAATATTGGAGAGGATATAGGGAAACAAAAATTTGAACCTTGCAGGCATGGTAAAAGCCAGCATGCTCTTTTGGCAATACCTAGTAAAGCTAGAGATGTGCAGGGCCTCTGACGCAGCTATTCCATTTCTAGGTACAGAGCCTAGACTAGTGAGTCTCAACACTGGCTGCTCGACTGAACCCAGATCTAAGACCCAGATCTCAGCATTTTTTTTAAGCTCCCTAGGTGGTTGTTCAAAAACCTTTGCCCTGGAGAAGAAGCTCCTACAGGTGTGAACATGGACACACATACAGGGTTGTTTAGTGCAGTACTATGTATAATAATGAAAAACTGGAAATAACCTAAATGTTCCAAATAAATCAACTATGGAATAGTTATAGAGTTATAACTATGGAATAGTTATTCAGCTACAGCAGCTGAAATGAATGTAGATGTATTAACATGGATAAATCTCTAAATCACAGTGAAAAGCAGTTTTAAAAGGACATGTAGAGTATCATACTTAATGTAAACTTAAAAAACACATAATACAATTTCTGGCTTATGGCACAAACATATGATACGGTATAAAAACATAAATATGGAGAATGCAAGTCGGCAGCCTTCCCCCAGGAGAGGAGGAAACCAGAATCAAAAAGATGGAGGGCAAAGAAGGCTTTGGGTGCATCTAACATTTATTTCTCTATTTCCTATAATACTCCATATGTTTGAAATACTATTTCATAATTTTTTAAAAAGCATGGAATGAATTATTCTGACTGTTAAAAAGGATAAGATGGAACTTTATGACTGCCATGGAAGGACATCCCGAATTTATCGTGAGGTTAAAAAGCAGTTTACAGAACAGTACACACAGTATGATCTCGGTTGTATTAAATATGTATGTATTTTACACATAGATACAGTAAACAGGCAGAGAGTCCTACACTTTTAGATGTTTACTTGAATTTGGAACAACATATACCAAACTTATTTTGGGGAGAAAAAAATCGAACCATTTTTATTAAAACAAAAACAAAAACACTCTAACGGCAACCAGGAGACCTGTGCGCTCATCTTGGCTCCAGACGGACACTAGACAGTCTTTCTCTTCTCTCCCTCTTTTCCTCCCTCCCTCCATCCCTCCTTCTCCTATTTCGTAGGTAACACATGAACGCAGTAAACAATTCAAATCACATGAAAGTGCAAATAATAAAGAGTAAGTCTCCTTCCAACCCCTGACCTTTAGCCTCACTCCCTTCCCAAAGGCAACCACTGTAGCCAGGTTCTCAGGTCTCCGCCAGACGTTGTCTCTGTGCTGACAAGCAGACATACACGTATATCACCACCTCAAACACACGCACGTGCATGCACGCGCGTGCACACACACACACATTCAAATCGCACCTCTACCTTTAGAGGATGACGATTATCAAATAAGGATGTACACTCTAATATTTGCTTGATTCCACTATATTTCTCATTATTTTGCCTAAGAGCAGTGCTATATGGCACGGATTTTCCTTTAAATAGCTGGAGAATTTGGGGAGAATTTCACACCCCACACTGAAGTGTCACAAACTCAGGAGTGGGAATTTCTGGATTGAAAAATCAGCCTGTAAATTTAGGTGTAGGCTGACTCTGAAGTTCAGGATCTCTTAATAAAAGATTCCTGCTAACACATTTATCTTCTGGAAAGCTTCCTTTTATCACAGCTGCTCCCTAGCTTGAGATCCTTCAGTGGTTCTCCATTAACCATCAGCTAGTACTTGAATCTAAGCTAATAGCCAAGGCCCCAGCATGCCCTCTCCCCTTCCCTCTTCAACAGGCCTGGCCTACCCCATCCAGGCCCCAGGCCCTGCTCCTCCTTTCCACATTCATAACCCCACTTCCCCTGCCTTGTGCCTCCCCACTTTCTCTGCCTCTGGACTTCTCTGCCCTTTGATTTCAGGAATTATAAAAACTCTGAATTGGAAGCTTAAAAGCATTCACTGAACACCTACTATGTGCCAGGTCCTGGGCAAGCTGCCCAGAAAGAGGTGACTTGGTCACACATGAGTGCTTCTCACAGCTTTTGGGGCCAGACTGCTACTTGGACACTTCCCTGACCAAGGGGCCAGGCAGCTCATTCCAATAACAGACTGTCAGGTTTTCAGATCCGGGTCTTTATCTTAAGTACTCAAGTCAGGTCCCAACACCACTACACTGTGCAGCTGCTTTTTTTTTAAACAGCAAGCCTTCCATCAGACCTTTTGAGATCTTTTTGGATCCTGGTGCTCTTGTCTATTAACTCATAATCACTGCCAAGTTGCTGCCTCTATCCCTTGAACATAACCCACAGGCTTCCTCTGACTAAGGCAGTTATAAATAACTGGGGAATAAGACTGAAGACAGAGCAGTAGGATATACCACTGGAGACCTCCCTTTGGCTGACTTGGCCCCATGTCTTCTTGGGACCTGACACACACTGGGGGCCCATGCCAGTTCTGGGGCTGCCGCCAATTCTGGCATCCAGCCCCACCCAGCCCAGCCCAGCCCACTCATATTTCCGAATCCAACCCAGAAAGGTTGGAGAACGTGCCCAGGAGGACCTGGTAAGTGGTAGGCTCGTGGGTCACCCACCCCAGGCCTGCTGACTGGTGGATTACAGTGATGGTGAAAACTTACATAAAAAAAATAAAACATTCAAAAAAACATTAAAAAAAAACAATAAATGTCCAAGCGGCTACAGAATCTGATCACCAGTGTCGCCAGGGTAGTGTTCCACTTTGAGTGCCCAATTGCAAACCTTTTCCACCAAAGCACTCAATTGAACACGGATCAAATCTACATTGAGTACTGACTGTGTGCTAGGTACACAGGGGACCTAGGGGTTGGTGATGAATGAGATCCAGTCCCTGTCCTGGGGACCTCACAGTCTGATGAAGGAGGCAAACTCAGAAACAAAACAGGTAGTTCTGGGATAGACAGAGGCATACACAAGGTACTGTGGTCTAACTCTGACTGGGGCTACCAAAGAGGGCTTCCTGAAGGAGATGGTATCTGAGCTGAGAAACAAAGGCCTGGCAACTAAGGGAAGGCAGAGGGGGTGGCTGAGGTAGTGGGGAAATGTGGGGACTCTGGCCAGCAGGGCCAGGTGCAAAGGCCTGGGGCCCAGCGAGAAAGGCCGGAAGGGGATCTTAAGATTTACCACAGCTATGATGGGGTATGAGCAGAGGTGAACCCAGGAACCAGGTGGAGGAAGAGACTCATGGATCTCTAGAGGAGCCTAAAGGCCATAGCTACAACATTATCACTGACATGGCTGGAGGGGGCGTAAGTCAGGAGGCCAAGGACACGGCTGACGCAGGTGTACCCGCTGTCTTCTAATCACACGGGAGGAGGGATGGGAGAGGAGCAGGCCTGGGGAATAACCTCTGGGGCCCGGGCACACTGCTGTGGCCACCTTTCGGATGAGGAAAGCAGGGTGGATAGAGCACCAAGGCAGAGCAATGAAATGAAGGAGTCAATGACACCAAGACCCATGAGGCCTGGGGGCGGAGGGGAGCACAGAGATGGGGGCGGAAATAGGGCACGCCAGCGTGAACTAACAGAAGACCTTCTCCCAAAGGCTGCCCAAACATCCTGAGGAATAGACTGACTGGTGAATACAGGGATTTTTTTCATGGGGATGAAATAAGCTGTGACATTTAACATAAGGGACTGCTGCAGGCAGCACAGAAAGACGTCACTTCCCAGCAAAAAATCATGAGGCTGGCATTTCCGGTCCATGCAGGAAGATCATTCCCTGTGCAAGGAAGTCTGCTGGCTGGTGCTGAGGCTCAGGCTTCTTCCACTGGGAGCTCAGAGCCCACATGGGGTCTTTATTAGCACGGACATTGCTTGTCCCCTGCTCAGTGTGGATTCAACCAGGCAGCCTGGGGGTGACCTTCAGAGCTTTCTGTCCTGCCCCCTACACACACATACACAAAGCCTGGGTACACAGACACGCTTGCCACGTGACCCCTGGGCTCTCCACCTCTCAGCAACTGGCTAAAGCCTCTGCCCCACCCATTTCTGACAAGATGTATCTACTTCTCTCACCGGTGCCCCATCATGGCACCCAGGACCTGGTACTCCCTCCTGCTGGCCACTCCTGTCAGCCCCCACCCCAAGGCCTCATGGGAAGGCCGTTTGTGGGGCTTGCCTCCACTGGAATGGACCCTGCTCATGGAGACTGATGGCTGGACCTGGAGGTTTGTATTTTTCCGAAGCCTCCTCAATTGACCTTTAATTACACTGTTTGCCCAGCTCTCAAACCATTAACTTCCACCTCACAGCAACCGCACGTCAATTAATGGAGGGCCTGCTCCAAGCTCGAGCTCTTGAACACAATTAAGCGTGACAGTCCACAAATAAGAAAGGACTGGAGAATTAATTAAGGTCTAAACAAATTAATTACCAGTCCCCAATCGATTCTGATGCCAACACACACCGTCTTTCCTAACATGTCCATGTATAAATAGAAACTGAGATTTCTCACATGATTGCTGTTCTAAACCAGGGCGCAGCAAGGCTCTGAAACCACCTTGATGGAGAGAAGTGGCTACAGTGAGTGTCCTCGGGGCTCCCCACATACTCCACACATACACACACACACATGCACACACACATGCACGCGCAACCCTGGCTGGAAAACCAGGGGCGAACGTGGAGATGGAGTGCTCCTGGTAGGACACCGAGCCACCTGTTTCCTGGCTGCAGGGCTGAGGGGTTATTCAAGTGGGCTCAGAGTAGCCCTGGGCTGCTCCTTCGAGGCCTGGCCTTTGGCCAGCTCAGGATAACTTTCAGCAAGTCTGAATTTATTTATTCTTCTGTAAATGGGATGGCTTGCTCTGCCTCAGGGTCTTCCCAGAGAGGGAATGAGGACAGTTGAAGGAAACAGAGGCCTGCTGGGGAAATGAGGAGCACTACGGAGCCCTGGGAGTACTGGGCTCTGCAAAACCAGGGGAGGCCTGCAGTGACTGTCCAGCTGTCCCAGTGGGATGGGAAGTGGCTGGAACAGGGCCTGGTCCGAGGTAAGAGAAGGGTGGGAACAGCAGAATCAGGTGCGAGAACCAGGCGTCCTGTGCTGGGAGTTGCAGGTCTGCCCCTAGGGCCCATGTGGGGGGCCCAGTGCAGACAGGTGTCCTCTCACCTCCCAGACTTCAGACTGCAGCAAGAGGAGCTGGGCAGAGCGGTGGTGGAAGCAACTGACATTCAGGAGCCCCTTGGTTCCCCCAGAGCCTGCGTTTCCAGCCCGCCCAGGGCAGACAGAGTATAAATGTGGCCTCTGAGCACAGGGCACACAGGCCCCTCAGGACCCTTTCTCACCCAAAGGATCCCCTTCTGCTCCCTTCTCCTACACACATATCCCAACAAACAGAGCTTAACCCAATCCTTTCCACTTGCCTCAACCTACTTCCCTTGTGCACTCATGGCTCAGTGAGTCCTGTCTCCCCATCAGGACAGGGTCTAAAGGGACAAGGGACCCTCTACAAGGTAAAGCAAGTCCTCAGCAAGCCTCTCGGTGGCCTTAACAGTGGTCTGGCCTAGTCTGGCTCAGCCTGCTGTGGCAAGGAAGGGTGTATGCCTGGTGGGACCTAGGCTTAGAGATGCTCTGTCCTGGCCAAAGGCACCTGTGGATAAGGTGGAGGGAGGGCAAGCACACGAACTAGATGGTGGCTTGAAAAGAACAGGAGAGTGAGGTATTTATCTTGTACACCACCGTGTCAGCATTGATCAGGGGAGTTAGCAGGTGCCCATTTGCAGATGGGCCTAGGATGGACATTGGGGGCCAGAGAGATGGAAGCCTGCACGTGGGCAGGAGAGAATGGAGCAGGGGGTGCAGGCAGGCAGGCACGCAGCCAGGACTTGAGCGCAGACCTGAGGAAGCAGACAGAAAAGGCCTGCTTCACTCAGCATCCTGGCGATCCAGGACTGTCAGGGCTGCATACTACACCGTGTGCAACCTGTGCAACTGGCTAGGGATATGAGGAAACTCTGGACCCTTCAACAGTGGCTGGACTAGCCTGAGAGGGCCGTAGGCTCCTCCTTGTAAAGAAGGCAGGAAAGGAATCAGTCTGGAGCCCAAAGAGGGACTGGTCAGAAAGTCTGAGTTAGGTATGGCAGAAAGGGTCAAACCTGAAGGCAGAACCCTCCTCCTGAAGGACCCTCAGAGAGGTTAAGGCCACCCCACAAGGTCACACAGCAAGACAGCCAGTGAGCAGGGCTGGAATGGGCCTGGTGAAGTCCTTGTTGTAAGCTTGGCTCAAGGACAGATTACATCTCAGCTGAGTCCCAGATCCAGTTCAGTGCAGCTCAGAGCTGCCCCCTTCTCAGGCTGCATCTAACCCTCCAGCCCAGGATGGCGGGGACCGCAAGAACCGCAGCCGTGTCCATTCAATTAGGCCCCTTAACAAAGTCAGATCTAAAGAGTTATTCCATTAATGGCCCACACCAGAAATAGCTGAGAGTTCATTAAAAGTGTGGAGTTGCTATAGTAATTATCTGGGTTGGCTGAGGTTCATTGAGGAGGTTGTTCCTGGGAGTTCGTTAGCCTCTGGGCCACCAAGAAGGTAGGGCTGCCCAAGAATGATCTCCCTGAGGCCTTTCGAGCGCTTCGAAGCACTTTCCTATGAATGGAATCTGGTCTGTGGTCTCCTTCGATCCTCCCACAGTTCTGGGCTGTAGGAAGGTAGGTACTGGTGCCCCATTTTATAGATGGGGAAGCGGACACCTGGAGAACAAGATCTGGACCATGCACCTGAGTTTGACTCCCAGTTGATCAGATTGAGCCTTGGCATCAGGGAGGTCACGGGACCCCACACCTCTCCTGGGCTGGCCCCCATCTTTGTCCTCTGGCATCATATGGGGAACTCCGTGTCATGCTTCAAACAGTGGCTTATACTTCTGATGACTGATCGCAGACTGCCTCATGTTTCTTTCGATGTTGTTTCTTTTTAATTTTCAAAAAACTTTCCACTGTGGCACCCCAAATAAGGCGTAGGCCTCTTAAGAGCCAGGCTGGGCTTTGTGGGATCCCTGGGCCCAGGCCTGCGGCACGTGTTGTGAGCTCAGAGACTCCAAGACCAGCAAGGACTCAGCTGAAGGCAGCAAGTTCCCCTCCCACACATGCATGCACCCACAATTACAAAAACCTAAAGGGCCCACACAACCCAAGGGCTTGGAACTCCAGACTAGAGGGAGCTGTGGACGTTCTTTTGTGTCAGGAACCCCTGGGACAGTCCGGTGAGACCTATGTGCCCCTTTCTGAATAATGTCCCTAAATGTATAAAATGAAAGACATAGGATTACAAAGGAATTATATTGAAATAAGTTGCCAAACTATTTTTTATGTTGTGTTATAGTAATAGATTTGCTTTTTAACTAATGAATTAAAAAAACAAGACTTACCAGTGAATCTATTAAGTATAATTTTGATTTATGGACAAATTTTGATTTAAGTATGTACGATATTTTAAGATCTCTGTAACAACTATAATGGGACATGAAAATGTCTGTGATATCTATTGGTGACAGTCACAGGACCTGCTCCTTACTATGGTTTGCTGTCTACATTCATAATGGAAGGAAATGTTAGATTTCAGCTAGAGGCTAATGTAAAATTTTCCCCAACCACATTCACAAGGTCCACTGCATTCTATCTACTGACCCTTTAAGGGCCTGTAAGAATCCCTATGCAGAATTTTGGGCACAGAGGCCCATCACCTTTCTTTCTAACTGCTTGTTTTGTTAGAACTGTCCCTGTCAGGGAACATCCCCGCCCCCGCCACAGTCCAGCCAGCTCTGCAAGTGCCCCGCAGCCCCACACACCCAGGCGTACTCCGCCTCCTGCAGGCCTTACCTACAGCGGGAAAGGGCACAAATCTCTGCACGAGAAGGCGGGTGGCTGGGGTGAACTTGTTGGCTTTCTGAACCAGGACATTAAGGCCCACCTTGGAAGGAGAAAACAGAAAAAGCGCATGGTGCTGCAGCCGCCTGTGGGAGGAAGGGGCAGACGGGGGTGGGGGTGGGGCAGGAGGTGAGGGGCGCAGTGTCCTCTGCGATTTCACCCCCAGACCCTAGGTTGCAGAACTCCAGTACAGCTGTTTAAAGCACTACTGCCCCGTCATGCCAGTTAACCGGCTCATGAGAAAGAGGGAGAGAGGTAAAGCTACACACACACACACACACACACACACACACACACACACACACAGCCTCTCTGGGGAGGGGAAAAGGTGGTGGGGTGGTTGCTGCTGCAAATAAATAAAGTCTAGGACCTCCTCATTCCTATCCTCTTTCTGAGGCCCTACTGTGAGCCCAGGCTTGGGCCTGGCCAGACCACAAGGACCACAGGAGAGGGAGAGCTACACATCTGTCCACAGGTGCCTGCAGAGCTAAGCAGAGCAGCCTGCAGCAGGACATGGGGGGTGGGGGGTGCAGGGGACATCCTGGGCTCACTGGTTGTCTTTACTCAGATACCAGCTCCCCTCGCTCAGCCCAGGACACCAGAGTCCCTTTGCCTTTGCCTTGGGCGCTCCCCACTCTAGCCCACCCCCATGCTGTCCTTTGTCTTTCTAGGACACAGGTCCAATTGCATCTACCACCACCAGCTCCTCCCCATGACCTGTTCTAGAAGGTGCAGTCTCCTATGTGCATCAGTCTTGGCCTCCATAACCCTGCACCCCCAACGACCCATGTTCTCCTTCCTCGAGTCCAGTCTGCTGCTTATCAGATGCTACATGAGCTTTCCAGCCCTGGGGCCTTGGCCTACGCTGGCTCCTATGCCCAAGACGCCTTCCTTCCTTCCTGTGCTCAGTCCACCTGTTCTTTTAAGGCTCACCTCTGAGCTTCACCTCCAGTATCGCTTACTAACAGTGGGATTCCTTTTAGTCATGAAGTCATTTAACCTCTGCCTCAGTTGCCTTGTCTGTAGAAAGGGATAGTAATATCTACAGCAACCCAGGGCTGCTATAAAAATGTGTATAAGTGTTTAGCATGAGCCTGGCACATAAGACTCAATAAATGAAGCTATATAAGAACGATGTCGCCTCTCCCCCGCAGAAAGTCCCTCCTTTGCACATCACCAGTCCCTCCTTCCCAGCACTCAGTACACTGCTCATGGGTGTGATGATGTCCCTGCCAGATTGTGAGAGAGGGACCGTGCCTTTTTCATCTTCCTGTGCCCAGCACTTAGGGCAGTGGATGGCATGTAGTACATGCTGAATACAGTGTGACTGAGGAATAAATGCATGAACCAACAGATGAATGAATGGAGAGATCAGAAAGGCTGGAAGAAAAAAGTGAGATTAGTCTAGGCAGAGGAAAAAAAACCTTTTGGTGGGGCAAACAGCACGAGCATAGGCATGGAGAGAGAAAAGGCAAGATGCATGTGTCCGGACCAGAAGACAGATATGTAGAGGCCTCTGCTCCCTCACCTGAGGCCAGAGCCAGCCCCTGCCCTCTGCCCTGTAGATAATTCCTGGCCTGAGGGGATCTGGAGCTTTCTGCTCTGGCTCTGACATACCTTACCTGCTGGCTCCGCAGGCCACCTGCACTCATAGCCCTGGCTCTGGCCTCAACCTTCTGCATTGTTGGGAAAGATGCTGAGCTTTGGGAAGGCCTCCAGGGTGGCCCGGTACCTGCGGCAGTCAAAATGGGGCACTGCAGAAATGGCCCAGTGACTCAGAAAGACAGGAAGTGCCAGCCCGCCAGCCCCTGAGCAGCCCAGGGCCCGACGGAGCCAGAGTGCTGTTGGGCAAACACAGCCTGGGCCCTTGAGTGCCTGGGCTCCATTTGAAGCCTCAAGCTGAGGCTCAGAGTCCAATCCTTGTTGTCTCTGCTTGTTCAAGGGAAGGCTGGGAGGCAGAGAGATGCGTGGCAGCTTGGACACACTTCAGTGGTTTGGTGGGGCGGGCAGGGGGACTGCCGGCCTACACTGCCCTGCTTCAAGGCTGCCCCTGTCACACATGCGGAACTTGTCAAGTCTAGGTCCCCGGCTCTCAGCAGCGAGTGACTGTCTATTTCTGTGACTCAGGAATGGCCCCCAAATATCAGGGAACATGTTCCCATAAAGTGTAGAGAGGGAAAGTGCAGAGGAACAGGCTGAAGGACAGGCAGGCAAGTATCGGAGATGAAGAGGAGGAGGAGCGAGGGGTGTGGGGAGATGCCAGGCCTCCTGCTGATGCCAGGCCACATAAAGTACCTTAATTGAATTCCCACTACAAGCTTTTAGATAGGGCATTACCCCTTCTTACAGATTTAGAGAAGTTCAGGCAGGTTCAGAGAGGTTAAGTAACTCTGTCCAGGGATAGACAGCTATTATGAGGCAGGTAAGCTAGGACTGAACCCAGCATCTGCAGACCCAGTGGTTCGTTCTTAACCACGGTGCTATTTACTTTCCAATTGTTTTCCACCTTTGAATACCCACCACCCTCAACCTCAACCGCCACAGCTGGAAATCAGAAGGTCTGTGTTCAAAACCCCACACATTCAACTGAAAAGATGCTGAGTGCTGGAGTGGTGGGGAGCAGGAGCCCCCCAAGAAGCCAGCAGGGAGTTTAGCCCCTTCCCCTGATAGCCTCTTGGGGGTGGGCAGGGCTGGAGTGTGGCGGCCTTTGCTTATAGCAAACACTCGGACTTACCCCCCGCACCCTAGCTCCCCCAAGTCTTCCCATCCCTGGCTGGGATAGTATTGTCCAGAGTGAAGGACCCAGCTTGCCTCCCTCTACCCAACGTGGGAGCCCAGGGTAGGGAGAAGGAAAGAAGAGAGAAAACAATAGAGTCCACAGCCCGGGTCCCAGGTCTCTTCCCGCCTCCCCTTCCTCGAAGCCCATGGGCATTTCCCCAGCACAAATGGAGTGAGACTTGGTGAGGGACACACATGTTTCTGAGGGCATGGCCTACATGCCGGAGTCCAAGGAAGAAGATGAGGACCAGCAAAGTGGGGAGAAGGCTTTGGGCTCCTGTGTAGCCCACTCGCCCACCTGCCCACCCCCTGATGATAAGCCAGGTGGCAGAAAAGCGTGAATACGGAGGAGATAAGTGACCACTCACCTCTGCTCACCTCTGCTCCCCCCGCAGCTCCCAGCCCAGGCCTACTGTCCCAGCAGCTAGGATGGCCAGAGCCTAAGAAAGAACTGGGCGGGCTACAGTCCCAGGGGTTGGGAGCCCGTCTGTTCTGGTTCCTTGCTGGCCCTTTGGCCTGGAACATTTGGTGGAGCCCATTAAAATTAAAAAGCCAAGTAGCTGGTGGTTCTGAATGCCAGCTCGTTTTCCCTGGCATGGTGGGTCCTGTTTAAGGGAACCAGCTGGCATTAATGGCACACAACTCATCATAAACAGCAGCTAGCGATCAGAAAAATCTGAGCTAATAATCGGGTTTGGGAAAGATAATGAGATATGGAACAATCACTGCTGAGGGTCCCCTAGGGTCTGTTTTAGCAGCCTCCAAATAAGCCACAAAATAGAAATTAACCAAACAGGGGCTCCATTTGGGTGGAGGGGAAAACAAACAGGGTGTGGATTTTGCACAAGAATTCCCATGTGGCCAGCAGACTAGGGTCCTGGGAGAAGCCAGAGCCCAAGATCCTCAGGACATCAGCAAAGCCCTGAGGAAGCAGTGAATCTTCTCTGGCCACTTCTAAGCTCCGGCTCCCAGGCCAGTGAATTTGCCACAGGCAGCTGACAGGAGCAGAGGAAGAGGACAGAAGACTATCTTCCTGACAACCCCCTGCAGTGGGGATAAGTGTTGACCAGCGCCGAGAACTGGGGTGGGGTGGGAGCTCCATGACACAAGACATTCAACATCATGAGCTACATGCCTGAGAGCTGTCTCCTTAAGTATCAATGTCTTTCCCAGGCCAATAGCAGCTTAATTTCTTCAAGGCCAGCAAGGAGACACCACATAGGGCTTGAGCAATGCATGCAGCCCTCTCTTACTCAGGCTCTCTCCTCCAGCCCACAAGTCCCATCCCCTGGAGGATGCCTCTGTTTCAAGGAGCTTCAGGCACTCCACCTTCACACACCCCAAACCAAGGTTATTTTGCTCTTTCTCACCTGTGCCTGATCCTCCTCTCCCATTCTCAGCTCACTCCTAGGAGCCCTCCCGGACAGGAGCCCCTCCCAGCGCATATCCCACCCACCGTCCCACGCCCAGCCCATCCTGCAGAGCTACCTGTCCCATCTCTTGGATATCTTGAATATCTTTCTCTGCTCCCTCCACTTAGCTTAAGCACCAGTCTCTTCTCCCTGGATGACTGCCCCCCTTCTAACTCAGCTCCCGGCTTCCACTCTTGCCCTCTTCCACTCCACTCCACACGGCAGCCAGAGTGATCTCCTAACAATGGATACCAACTTGCTTTAGCCTTTCGTTGGCTTCTCACTGCGCTTACAGACCCTCACAGCCTTGGGTGACCACCTGGCCTTGCTTGCAAGGCTCTAGCTACCTCACCATTGCCCTGGCTCCTCCGATTAAACAATTTTCTCTCTTTTACTCCAACCCCCATCCCCCCATATCGCCCCCCAGAGCCTCCAAGCACTGCCCCTTTCCTTGGCCTCCTCTTTGCTTAGGGCTCCCTTTTTATAGGCTCTCACAGAACCTGGAACTCTTCCTTCCATGTACCTATCATGGTCTCTAAGTATATATTTGTTTACCTTCTTAAAATGTTGTAAATCAAAGTAATACATGTGTGTGGTTAAAAAACTGAACTTCACAGAACAATTTTTACCTATGGCCTCTTTACCAAATATCTCTCCCAATAGGCTCTAAGCTCTGGGCTCAGGGGCTCTGTCTCTCTCATTCCTCACTGACTTCCTGGTGTCTGGTGAAATGAGGTGCTTAACAAATGTTTTTAGAATAAATCATGTGATTTCTGAAGCAGGAGGGGAAAAAAACAGAGCCACAAAGGAGACTGGCCTTGTGCAGTCACTGCTGTCCACTTTAGCAGACAGCTCCACCAGTGCCAGGTGCTACACACGCAGGTCTAAGGCTACCTGAGTGGATGCTCAGGGAGAAGGGCTTGAAAGGGGTGGCCCCAAGGGCCATGAAGGCTCCTGAGAAAAGGGATGCCCGATTGAGCCCCAAAGGACAAGTCGGAGGCAGCCAGGCTAGAAGGGAGGGAGGCTCAGCAGGCTTCGGAAGCATGAACTATCATCTGATCATCTGCAGCCCTCTCTGTGGACTCTATTGGCACTTGCCATAAGGTGGGCAAAGGGCCCCTGGAGAACAATGGAGAAGGGGGCATGCCTGAAAGGAGGGATGGCATGAGGTCAAAATTTAGATCCACTCTGGGGTGGTGGTAATAACGTTACCAAATGGTCAGGAGTTTGTGTGGGTCCTGGAGGGCAAGGGATGGGGCAGGTCAAAAAAAAAAAAGAAAATCTGCGGTACCAAAAATTCCCACCAGAGGGCACTAATTATAGAATAAACTCTTGGAAACTAAGTGTCCCATTACCCTCTAATCTTCCTGCAACCCTAGCCAGACTGACAGGAGCAAAGGGCCAAAGTGATGGGACACAGTCATGCACAGGCTAAAACTCCAGTCAGCTCCAGCTGCGAGTGAGTGGCTTGTTTGCTAGTGACCAGGCCCGACCTCTGAACCATAACCCACAGAGACCAGCTGGCCACCTGTAGGGACACCAATTACATTAGACCCCTTCCATGTAGGAGAAGACAACAACTTGTCCTCTCCAGAAAACATACACAGCTGACATTCGTGTCAGAGTAACCACTGCCAGCATCACCATCTGCAGCCTTCTGGAACACTTCAGATTCGTTACAAGGTCCATGCAATGGGCCCTCCAACCCAGAAACCACTCCTAGTGAGAGCAGCAAGACAATAGTCTGGTCCAGGATTCTCAGGCTTTTGGCCTCCTTCCTCCATTAGGCCCAGAGAAGACCAGCAGGGCCTGAGGTACACTCTGGACCACAAGGAACACCCTAAGGTACACTTTCAACCACAGAGAACACCCTGAGGTCCACCCCTGACCACAGAGAACATTTGAGGTACACTCTTGATCACAGAGAATACCCCAAAGTGCACCCTGAACCAGAGACTATCTGGGGTACACCCTGGACCACAGAGAACACTGAGGCATATCCTCGACCACAGAGAATACCTGACATAAACCCGGACCACAGAGCCAGCTGAGTGTGCCTTGCAGGAGGCAGGGCATACTGTGGACCAGGGACAAAGACATCTGCTGACCTGACTTTGGCCAGAAACCACAGGCCCAGGAACCAAGTATGAAGGTGAGTCAAGGGCCTAACCCTGTTATAGCTAAAGAGCCTCTCAAACATTTTTTTCCAGACCCCACTGTTCTCGGGGTCCCTGGGGAGGGACTTGTCTGCCTGGGGGCCTGGTGACAGTTACTGAAGCCTGGAAGCTGAGAATACTGCCTGGCTTTTCTGCCTCTTTATCACACAGAGGGAGCAGGAAGAGAAAAGGGTCCTGTGTTAGCAGAACAATATGAGATTAAGCCTGGGTTTGAATCCCAGCTCTGTCACTGATTTCACCTCTATGCCTCAGTTTCCTCATCTGTAAAATGGAGATGAACACCTAAACAGTACCTGGCACTCCCTAAGCATTAGTCATTATGATTATTTGCCTGTCTGACTATCATGGGGACATGGAGAAAGTAATGGGAACTGGGAGGGGGAGGGGTTCTGCCTAGGGATCCCCTGGGACACTTCCATGTACTACGGTGTCTAATAGTAAAGGTTAACAGACATCACTGCATCCTAAACGGAAAGGACCCCCCAGAGCCCAGACCCTTTGGGAATGAAAGTCAGTGTGGCCCTAAAAGGGAAAGTCCTCAGCTAGCTAAGACCCGGCTGAAGTGAAGGGTTTGAGGATGGATCAGGAATGAAGCGACTCTCATACTCCAGCTCTACCAACCAGCTCCAGAGTGGACTTTAGCCCTGAGCCTTCTTCCCTTCCCCAAGTCCACTCTCAACCCAGACCCTGAGTCCAGGAAGGTGGTCCATCTGCTGGGCCTGCTAACCGCCCACAACTTCTTCAGCCCACTTCTGCCCATACCACCTACAATGCCATGGGTCCCTGAACTCAGGCAGGGGTTCCTGGCATGGCTCCGTGACCGGCTTCTGCGACTCCCACTGCTTCATCGTCACCTCATCACTGTCACTCCATACAGAGCAGCGACACTCATTTTCTGAGAGCTTCTAGAATCTGTCGTGTTCTCCTTCTCATCATGTGCTGTGCCCTCTATCTGAAACGCACACCTCTCTCTGGTCTGCCCTATAAGAGTCAGCCCTGTGTGAATTAGAGGCCCCTCTCTGGGTCCCACCACACCCAAGGGTCACCTTCATTATAATTCTGGTTATAGCATAAAGTGTCCCAGCCTCCCCTCTCAGCATCTTGAAGGACACACCAGTCTGTGCATCTGCATCTCAGTGTCTGCAAAGTGCCTGGCACATATGCACCCTGAAGCGAATGAATGGGCCACCTTCGTGCAGCCTGCAGCCAGTGGGGGCTGACCACAGAAATGCCCCACACCAACTCCCAAACTAAAACACAGCGAAGACTGATGGAGGCTTCCTTTGTTGAAAGACGGCAAACTGTTAGATCTCAAAAATAACTTAAGATGAAATTTCTTTTTTATTCTCGAGCAAGAAGCCAGACATTGCCAAATCTATTTAGGGGGTTCACCAAAAGGCTGCTAACCCCACACTCATGGTCCTGCAACCAGCATGAAACTTCACTTCGGGGGTATACAAACGGGAGAACCCTGATTCTGTGGGTTGCTGGCCAAGGTCATAGACTCTAGTGAGAGGGGAAAGGGCTCTGCAGGGTCCAGAGAGGAGGCTGGACTCCCTGGGCCTGGCCCGCACTCTAGCTCATCCTCAGTTCCTAGGATCTGCCCTTGGCCTGTCAGCCCCCCATCCATGCCGCCTACTTGTAGGGACTCGTTTTAATTAATACTAGAGCTGGGCCAACTACTGGGGCCCTGACACTTGTTTGCAGGTCATCTCCTCCTAACAGGCTCACCCTGGGAGGGGATTTGTCACTAATTGAAGCAGAGATCAGTTAATGAGGCCGCGAGGCCTGGGGTTCCACAGAACAATGGAAAGGAAAATAAAATAAAGCCTCTTTCTTTGGAGGTTTTGTAATTTACACACACAAAAGAAAAGCAAGCAAGCTGCAGATTTTCCAAGTCAGAAACTCCACTCCATCTGCCGGAGTTAGACCCTCACTGTGTGAAGAAGCAGGCACAGGGACGCCGCCACCGCTGAGACTCAGGGATCAGAGAGGAGAGGGGCCTCCCGAGGCCAGCAATCAATCAGCAATCTAATTAACAAGTATTTATGGAGCAGTGCTCTGTGCCCCCCCCTGTGGGGGAGAAGACACAGGGTCTGTCCCTGGTTAATTTATAATCCAGTGGAACAATGAGAGGACAGGACACGGGTGTAACTTGAGTGAGTGCCGGGGAAGAACAGAAGTTTCTAGGATTCTCGGCAGGGGAAGAAGAGTGTGGGCTGGCATGGTCAGGAAAAGCCTCTTCAAGGGCTCTGCAGCTAGGTAGGGAGAAGGAAGGAGGGTGTCCCCAGCACTTGCCCCTGGGGGGCCATGATAGCCCAGTGTAAGGTCCCCATTCCCTGCGGGTGAGATCCTGGCTCAGAGAGCCCTGGAGGACCCCAAGTCTCTAGTAACTCTGCTAGGCTTTGGGCCTCAGAATGCTCACCCCACATGTGGGCTAGCTTTGACCCTAGGAAGTGGCTGGGATCCATGACTGGGGGCCCTTTCGGTGAGATAGCAAGGACTGGGGATGCACAGAGCCCGGGGCCCTCGGAAGACACCATGTCCCTGTTATGGGGGCCCCTGGCCTGCAGAAGGAGGAAGTCCCACCAGGACAGTGATCCCCTTCCCTTAAGCCCCTCCCAGTCAGAGCCACTCAATATTCTCCCCATATGGCTTCTCCTTCCAGCTCCCCCCACCCTTAAATCTCAAAGAAGGAAAGTGGGATTTTTCAAGCTGCTAAACTAGGCTGAGCCATCGGCTCTTCTTGTCATAAGCAAAGAGGAGGTGACGTCAGCAAGAAAGAGGTGACAGCCTTTTCCCCTCTCTCACAAGAGCCCCTGACCTTGGCCAGCAACCTCTCAGAATCAGGACTCCCCGGTGTGTAGGACCCCAAGCAAATGAAGTTTTGTGCTGGGTGGCGGGATCACAAGGGCGGGGTTAGCAGTCCCTCGGCCAGCCATCTAAACAGAGTTGGCAATGTCTGGCTTCTTGCTTGGGGTGAGACATAAGGATTCAGGGAAGGAGAGCAATCTTGGGCATGAAATGGGGACACCCCCCCCCCACCCAACAGCTATTTGGAGATGATCTTGTCTATGTGGGAGTGGAATAAAGGAGGCCATTGCAGAACAACCCTCAATCCCTACTTTAGAGGAAAGTGAAGTAAATGACAGTGTTGGTACAATGGTTTAGTACCTAGTTGTGAACAATTATATTTATTTAATGACATGGGAAAGATGAGGGAAGTGGGTTCTACAAAAAGATTATCACACGTGAATATTTTTTAATTTGAATTTTCTAATTTTTTCTCACTAATTGCATGTATTTATTGCATAATGAACAGAATAACAAAGTTGTGACATGACTTTCGCCCCTGGAGTCAGCTATAGGAGACCACCCAGCCAGGACCTAGGGAGTACCAGATGGAGAAGCAAGCTTGGGCCCAAGGGTGGGACAAGTGTAGTCAAGGTCCTATCCTAGGAGCCTGAGCTTCTGCTCTGGCACTGGCCCAGGCCCCTCACTGTGTCACCTGACCTTTGCCTTTATCTGGGATCCATCCTTACACTCACATGGTCAGTCTACAAATCTCCCCTACTTAATAGCTGCTCTATTTTCAAAGTCCTATGAGACTCACAACAAGCCTATTGCCCTTGCCTTGAGGAGCTTATAGGCCTCCAGGAGGGACTAGACATGTGACCACATGACCAAGGCTATTGAGAAGAGGCAACAGTGCCCCAGGAGCTCAAACAAAGAACAAGAGGAGCTGGCATTTGGGCCAACTTTGTGGGTTATTCTCGAGCGCCTAGCCTCCCGCTTCACTGCGTTACTGAGCATGATGACCAGCTCCTCTGAGAAGAGTGCCAGATAACCCCGGGGCCCTCTAGGACAGACATTCTGCCCTTGGCTGGAGTGGGCAACCCTTCACTTCACCCACAGGCACCATCTCACCTCCCCGCCTGCTCTCCGAAACCTGGAGCATCAGTTTATGCTCTCTCTATTGAAGAGTCATCAGGCTCTACTCTCTCCTCTGCCTAGAAAGCCTGCCTTGACAGCTCCCACAGAAACTTGTCTCCCTCGCCCCTTTCCTGGATCTGATCCTCAGACAAGGTCTGGCTCCAGATGCTGGGGGGGCAGCCAAAGAGCAGCAGGACTGAGAGGAAGTGAGGGGAGTGGGGCGCAGTACTCACCGCGATGGAGACAGCACTGATGACCGCTCCTAGGTAGCCCTGGATGAACTTGGATGCAGGTGAAGGCTGGAAGACAGAGAATTTCAGGCCCACTGGGCACCCAAAGCCCTCACACTCCACACCTGCAAACAGCCCCAGCCAACAAGGGGCGCTCTTGTCCCCTAGCCTGGAGACTTGGGAGAAAAGAGGTCCCTCTGGAAGCCAGAGCTATCTGGGCCGCCCTCAGCGCAGGTCAAAATATGGAAACAAAAGGCAGCAATGTCCAGAGGCCAAAGGGCCAAAGGGCTCACTACACTCTGCCCCGTTCTAGAAAAGTCATTGGTAGACATTGCTGGCTGGAGGTAGAAAATAGCAAGGTCCAAATGGGTCATTTAGGGCTGGGACAAGCAGATTCAGTTTAGGAAGACTACAGGTTGCAAGTGGGCTGTTCGGCACCAGAGCACTTCCTAGGTAGAAATGGCAGCGTTGAGGCTGGCTAAAGCCTGGGGGCTCTCACAGGCCTCGTCAACCCAGACAGCGACTGTGCTTTCATGCCAATATGTGACAGTTGCTCAATATTTCTGTGGAAAAGTGTATCCCAAGTTGCAATGTAGAAAATTAAGAAAGAGCTGAGGAACTTGCCTTCAACTATACTACAATGGCAATTTTGGAGATGTTTGGTTTAAGGTAAACAGGAGCCATCCAAGCAGAGATGTATGAGTGTGAAGCATCTGAGCAAGATGTGGACTGACAGTTTAGATGGGGGGAGGGGACATCCTCTGAGTATCAGGCCCTGAAGTTCCTACCCCCAGGCCAGCCACCAAGGTTAGAAAATGCCCAGACCCTCTCCTACCCAAACTGACAGCCCTTCCCCGCCAGAAGACCTAGACTCCTCCTCCCCACCTCTTGCCTCTGGACCTCAGTATGAGAGAATTGACCAAAGGAGAGCAGGGGTCCAGCCCCTTGCTGGGCAACAGGAAGGTGACTGAGCCTCCATCGTAAGCTCATCCCTGGAGTGCAGGGGACTGAGGAGGAGGTGCCAGTCCTCTCAGACCCTTCGACCCGCAAGAGCAACTCTTCAGCTCTGCAGCCAACAGGCCAGGGGCACTGAGTCGGCTACCAGACAAGCTTGGAGAACGCTTTAGGGAAATTCAGTTCCCATGTGGCTAATGCTGTCCTGATCCAATATTGGCTATAAGAGCTGCCCACTGAGAATTCTGAAGCCAGTAGAGCTCATCTCTTTAGCCACCCCGACCACACTCCCATTTTACGGGCCTTCTTCACTTCGTGTGAACAGTCCTTCCCCAGCAGAGCCACTCCTGAAAGGTTGGCAGTTTAAATAATGTGCCTACAGGAGGGCAATGCTTAACCTGACGAGTGGCAGGTCACATTGTAGGGAGGATGAAGGTCACCCCTGGCCTGCCACCCACCACTGGGTGGTGGTCCGCAGCGCTTACCTTGGTAGCATTTCGGTTTGCATAGTTGACACAAGCGTTGTGGCTCTGGTTCAGCCACTGAAAGGCAACGGGGGAGAGGAGAAGTCAGAGAAAGTGTGATTACCTCCCTACAAGCCAGGCCCAGGCCCAGGAGGCCACATCCCTCCAGAAAGACGTGGGTCACTAGCTCATAGTAGATCCATCTGTCCCACTAGTTAGCATGACCAACTATCCTGGTTTGCCTGAGACTGTGCCAGTTTTAGCACTGATTATCTCCAGTCCTCGGAAAGCCCTCAGTTTCTAGCAAACCAAGACACCGGTCCTGCTCGCCCCAGCAGTCCCTCCCGATCCAGACAGTCACATCTTCCAGAATTATGGTGCTCACCGCTGCAAATGGACCCCTGCCTTTGCTGCCTCATCCTTATTACATTACCTACTAGACAAGAGGTGGACTTTTGGGCCCCTGGAATGACTGATAGCTCTGAACCTCTTTCAAAAATATCCCAGTGTTCTGCAGCACCCAGACACGGGTACAGCCAGAGTTCTGTTAAGGGAAGACTGATATTTTCTCCCAAAGACAGTCAGCTTTTTCTTCCTTCCCCTCTTTCTCTGCACAGACACACACACACAGCTTCCACTGTTGTCAGAGAGCCACAGCCCAGACTCTCTCCAAGAGCAGAGAGCAGGGTCTGTGATGTTTTTTCACCCGCCTCATTACCTTGGAGTGGGGTGGATTTACCTTCCCCATAGATCTGGGTGAGGCTGATGTCAAAGAGGCTGTGGGCCTCGAGGTCACTGGCCATGGAACAAGCAGCCAAGAGGCAAAGTGGATGGCCACCAACGAGCCATCAGGTGAGGGCACCAGCCCAGCTCCCATCACCTCCATGCAAAGATTAAAATGATACACAATGGCCTGAGACATGGGCTGCTGGGGACCTGCTCAGCAGGGCCTAAAGTCCTGGGGTTTCTCCCAGTAGCTTCTGGGATGGGGAGAGATAGGAAGTGGAGTCACTTTCCCTAGAGGCTGGATGGAAGAGGAGACACTAGGGCAGGGAGTTTTAACTAGCACTTGGGCCCTCCCCCAGAAGCCCCTCTTTGCCTGGAGACTGTTACCTGCCAGAAGACAGTGGATGCCAGTGTCTGGTTGGGCAAGAGAAGACCGACCACCTATGAGAGAGAGAGAATGAGAGAGAGAGAGAGAGAAAGAGAGAGGAAGAAAGCTGAAGAAGGCAAAAGAAACATCCTACACTTTTGCAAAGAAAAATTACATAGTAAAAATTGCCAGAGCAAGCCAGATCCGTATAAACCGATGTGGATGATGTGTACTTACAAACTGCTGCCCACAGGAAGACAGTGTACCATGAAAAAACCCAGCTGCAGAATTATATTACAGTATAATCCCATTTTTGTAACGAAAAACATCCCATCTTATATATAACCACATACACATACACATATACATACATATCTCCAAGCATGAAAAAATCCATAGCACAGCATATAGATATCTTACATTCTTCTTGAATATTTCTGTATTCTTTTTAACAGTGGCCATGTATTATATCCATAATTGGTGGGCAGTGGAATAATAAAAACAAAAAAGCAAACCAAAGGAACGCCTTCACTTCCACTCAGCTAATCTGGCTCCTTCACACTCCAGCCATCCAGTAGGATTTTTGTGGGGGTTAAATGGAAATCATTTCAAGGGCCTTCAGTGCTTTACAAATACAAGTTGGGGGGAATTTATATCTGTTATCTCTGAACCGTCATGAAGCAAAACCTACACCATGTTTAAGCTATTGAACGTAACAGAGATGTCTAATAAAAACTTGTTGAATGAGTGAATGAATGAATGAATGAGCAAATATACCCATATGGCTAAGTATGGTTACACAGGTGTGAGTCCATTATTCCCAAAGCCCAAATATCACCTAAGACCTAGACTCACTGACTTTGTTTTTTGGTTTAAGTCAAGATTGTCTAATCTTGGTACTGGCCAAACCCCAGACTTCAGGGATCCATGTGTGTCTCCCAAGTTTACCTTTTGAGTGCTTGTGTGCAAACTAACATCTACAAAGTACTGCTGCATATGGAAAAATGTGCACAACCATCCACATATTGACTTATTTATTATTCCTGTAGATAAAATGGCTCTTTGGCAAGAATTTCTGTAAGGAACAAGTATAAACATTCAATTCTATGCAGTAAATCAAATTCTAGACATCCTCAGCAGCATTAGTAAATCATGTTTTAAACATTAAAATGTTTTAAAACAGAGAACACATACACACATTTATATTTATTGGCCCATATCAGTTTGAATCAAATTATATAATGTAAAGCCATTGCATAGCTCCAGGGAGGACTTATCTTATGTTTTTCTCCCCAAAATGAGATTCCCAACTCGATTTTTCTTTGCTATGACAACTCAGGGAACTGGAGTGGGCATCAGGAGACCCTGGGTCTTAGCCTCAGCTTAGTCCCTGTGTGATTCCTAGAAAACAGTCCCCTTTAAGGCTCTAGCTGTCTTACTTATAGAGTGAAGGGGTTGACCTTGGAGGTCCTATCTCGGTTTAAATTCTATTCTCGGGTTCCAAGTATACCTGTGAAGTCAACAGAGATAGCCCCATTATCTGTGAAGGGAATTCCCCATGCCAGCCCAGATGAGAAGTACCATAGGGAACCCAGGGCTTCCCTTAAGTGGTCTCTGGTCAGGAGCCAGATCACAGAGAGGAAGCTGAACCTAGAGAGGCCTGCAGCTGGGAACAGCGTGAGCCAGCATGTGCGTGCACGTGCGCACACACGGGCGCGCGCATATATGTGCACTTGTGCATGTCTGCCTGCCTCCCAAAGCCTGAGGAAATGAAAGTCGTTCTCCACTGCTGGGAACGTATTTGTCCCCCTCATCCGTTGGTTTGTTATGAATGACATTGTATTCTCCTCCTCAAGCCCATTATACCCCCAAACTACGCTTGGGCCACCAGGAGTGTCATAAGATGCAGCACAATGGAACTGTGTTGGGTCACCAGGAGTGCATAAGATGCAACAAGGGTCCCCTTATGAATCCTTTTGGGGTCAGAAAGTGTACTTCAGAGCATCTGGTTTGCAACAGTCTTGCAGACACTGGGCATTTAACTGTGTCTCTATTTGCAGTGACTGTCAAGGTCAAGCCAGATCTCCATGGCTCATATCTGCCGAGTGTACACATCCTCACGGTACGCATTTTGTGTCCAAACTTCACTCCTGACTTCATCTTATCTTCCCTTCCCTAAACTTTCTTTAGTCTCATTTTCATCTTCAATTGTTTACTCTTTTTTTTTTAATTTGTTTTATCTTGTGTCATGCATCTTTTTATGCGATATCAAATCTTTTCCAGAAGGAACCCCAGCCCTAAATTAAACTGGTAGCCAGGCTATGTACCACACACACACACACACACACACACACACGCACACGCACACACGCACACATGACTTGTAACCAGTGAGTTTTTCACCTTGTTTGTCAACCCTGACCAGCCTCCTGTCCCAACTTCCTGCCCTAACACAGGCCTGATGTCCATGCGGGCACCTCTGACTCCTCATGCTTTCCTAAAGAGATGGATTGATTGACTGATTTTGCTAAGTATTTTCCTATGTCACTTACCATGATCCTTAATATAACGCCAGGACTCAAACTAAATAGAGATTACTTTCTGTATTTTGCAAATGAAAAACTGAGGTTTAGAGAAATTCAGTGATCTGCCCAAGGCTTCATAGCAAACTAGAGAAAGAGTTGAGTCTCCTGATTCCTGGCTTGGGGGCCCTGACTCTCTGATTTTAGGGGCTTTTTCTCCAGGTCATCCTCCTGAGCACAAAGAGAGAGACTCCATGCCTATTTTCGAGCATCTTCTATGCACCAAGTTCCATGCTGCTCCCAGCGGAGGATACCAGAGAAGAGAAATATAGAATACCTAACCACAATAAACGTAAAGACCAAACAGGAAAATGTATGAGAATGTCTTTTATAACACCTGGGCATGAAAATGACAAGATGGTTTAATCAGGTACTTGGGTGTGTGTAAAGTTGATAAATTCTAACATCCAAACAGGAGTTCAGGTAGGGAGAGGTTCGTGAGCTCTGGCTATCTGCTGAAAGAGGAGGTAAGAGGGTACCGACGTGTGCGTGTGTGTGTGCATGTGTGTACACATGTATGCTAGCTCACAGGACCAAGAACCGATGAGACTGGCCTCACTGAAGGAGGAGGTTTAGAAAACCAGCAGACTGGAGTCTGGGGAGGGTCCAAACGGGCCTGAGGGAGCCATTTGAGGCTAAGCAAAGGGAATAGGGATCCCACCTACAGTCAGGCTGGTGGGGCCAGGAGCACACGATGCCAGCCCCATTCCCTATTAGGCAACACGCAGCACCATCTGCACAATCCCAGGAGCAAGAGCAGATATTTTATAACTTCCTTTTTTCTTTTTAAGTCTAAATTAAAAATAAATGTTCCTTCAGTTCTCAGATGTATATCTCTGGTGCAACCTGCCCACATTCCCTCACGCTGCCCTTTCCAGAACGTGGCAGGGGAAAGGAGGAAAGAGATGGATAGAGAGAGGGAGCCAGTCCACCCAGCTTCAATGCCAGTGGATTGCACCTCTTCCAAGAGGGAAATGCTTCAGGCGTGGCCGCACAGACGGGTGGAGAGAGCCCAGAATGCGGCTGATACTGGGAAAAGTGGAAGGAGAGCCAACAGCCAGAATTTCCAGCCCAGCCTCCACCCTATCTTGCTGCAGGACTTTGGCCAAATCGCACATCCTATCTTTGCTACCATTTATAGTTCGTAACGTGCCTGGGGTCCCCTCCACAGCTCCCGCCCCCTGGCAGCTGTCCTCTTTGCACATCTGTCTATTTTTGCCGTTCCCCTTCCCTTCGGGTGGCTGGCTATGGGCCCTGGTGATCGCAGGAAGAGCTGGACACAAATCCTAATTTTAGTATTTATCGAAGAGGTGACCCTGTGCAAGTTACTTAAGCTCTTTGTGTCTGTTTTTTCATCTGTTAAGTGGGGATGATCCTGGTACCTCTCTGGATGGTCATGGGAGTGAGGCACGGGAGGGTCTGGCACGGCGTCTGGCATGCGGCAAGAGCTCACTAGGTGTTAGTGCGACTCCTCTCCACTTAATTTCATTCTCTTCTGGTTCGTGCTGGTCTCTCCTTTCTCTGAACTCCACAGTCTGCATGAAACAGTTGAGAATCATCTCGCCCATCTTGTCTTGGAACACAAGCCTTATCCCTCAAAGGATCGTGAGCTCCTGAAGGTAGAATCAGGGCTTTCCTTTCTGATATCCCCTAAAGCACTCAGCACAAAAATGAACTCAGACGACATGCTGGAAACACTGCCAACTCATTAAGAACATTAAATAATTATCGGCCAGGGAAAAGATCTGTGACTGATTGCGACAATGACAACCACCAGCCATCTCTTCCTTGTTCCTTTCATTAAAGTCTGAACCGCATGAGGTGCTGGCCTTTGGAGAGGGAGTGCAGACTGAGTTTGGTCCCAGTTCTTCACTCCTCCCTGCATCCATACCCTTGACATGGGAGGAGTGTATCTCCCTGCTCTCGGTGTCGCTTGGCCATATGACTTGCTTTGGCCAATGGCATAAGTGGGAGGAAGTGGCAGTGTGCCAGTTCTAAGCCCAGGCCTCAACAGCCTTATGTGCTTCTGTTTACCCTCTGGTGCTTCTAATGTGACCGTGAGGAGACATGCCCTGACTAGCGTCCTGGTCCAAGGAGGATGAGAGGAATGAGGAGCAGAGTCCAGCCTGGGTCAGCTGACTCCAATTTGATCCTAAATCTGCAGTGAGAAGCAGAACTGCCTCAGTCAAGAGCAGCCTAGATCAGCCAAACACCAGGCAACAGCAGATCCCTAAAAATAAATGGATATGGTTGCCACCGAAATTTTGTAGATGTTTGCTACACAGCACTACAGTAGCAATAGCTGATTAATACAGATTACCACATATGAAGAGTGAATATGCTGTACTTCCTGGTTCAAAGTTCTGTACCATTATAATGCACCTTGAATTACGTCTTCACTGGTGATGTTGGTTCCTGAGCAGCCTAGATTATCTACCTATTTCACCCAGTAACCATTAGCCCATTTCTGGGGCCACCCTGGCAGGTCCAAGATGAACAGCAGTTTGTGCTTGAGCCGGGTCTCAGGACAGAATGGGAATGGAGCCAATGCAACCCACGTGACAACTGGCTAGCAAGAAAACCACGTCTTCCCTTCAGGCCTCCCCCTTCAGTGTTCTAATCTCTGCAGAGACATGAGGTCTCAATCTGGGAGAGAGGTGCCACCAAACCTTCCAATCTGCTTGGCCAGAAGGGAGACATGAACAGTTAAACACATGGACAGGGGACCAAGGCCATTGGTAACAATTTTGGGTACTGTGATATCAGGACTCAGAAAGAAAGAAAGAGAAAAACCCTCCAGCCCGTTGGCCACTGTCCATACAAAACTAACTTAAGTGATAGGAGAAAGAAGTTTTTTTTTGTTTTTTTTGTTTTTTTTTGAAGAGTAGAAAATCTGGAGAGGAAACAGGGTATGTCGAAACAACTGGGTGGTGAAACTTAAGTCAGGGGAAGACTACAGGGGACGGAATTATCTTGCTTGTCAAGATAATGGCAGAAATAACTGTCCCTCTCACCCTCCACCCCATCTCTACTTGTCTAATCCCTCCTCATCCTCCAGCTGTCACTTCCTCCAGGAAGTCTTCCCTGACCCTCCGGATGAAGTTAGGTCGCCTATCCTATGTTCCCCCAGTACCCTGCCTGCCTTCTTTGCAGTGTTCATCTCATAGTATCTGCTTAAAGTGTATATTCCTCGAGAGCTTCCAGAAGATTCCGAGGGGTGAGCCCACACGACGTTCGCTTCTCACATACCTAGGAGTCCTCACTGGTAAAGCGATGGTCCTTTGGAACCATTCCCCTTCCTCCCACACTGACTCTCTCAATTCTAAATGTTCCTCTTCATTTTTCAAAGACCTGCCACAGCCTGGTACTCAACAATTTGCCTGCTTTTCCTTCTACTTTGTCTCCATCTTCTGATTTATGTAGCTAATGATCTGAAAAGTAACACTTCAGCGTATTGGGGGTGCTGCTATTTAAAGGATCCCAACCAGTTAAAGAAAATATCCTTTGTCAAATGAATGCTTGTCCCTGACTGGTCAAATCCAGCTTAACTGAGCAACACTTCTTATATGGTATAAACTAGGCCAAAATGGCTGGTGTTGTTACAATGGAAGAAAATTGGAACTGGGATTTAAATGTGTGAATAAGCAGAGTCTGAGAAGAAGAGGGTTGGAAGATGTCAGAAAGGCCCAGTGACAGTCAAACCCTCATGTAAAGTGAACGCTTTGTGATCCACCCCTCCTCCCCCAGAGATGAAGTGACCTGCAGAGACACCTTCTGAGAAATGTGGTTTCTAAGTCCACGTGATCATCTATGGTGTAAAACGAGAGGGCTCAGAGTACAGAGTCCAAGCTCTGAATGTTCCAAGATGGAAATCTGGTTTGGACATAACCTAAGGTCAATGGACTCTCTGGCCAAATATGCAGTCTGCCCTCCTCGACCCCCCAGCTGGATATGGGGGATGCGGGCTTTGACTTTTGAGAGTTCCAGAATGATGTGAGGCTGGGGGTGAGAGGGAGAGGAAGGCAGCAGGGCTGAGGAGGGAGGCACAGATGACCTGGGAGAACCTCAGGCCCACGAGAGAAACCCAGTTCCTGGCATCTGAGACACACTGTGGTATCCAAGGGTGCAGGACACAGGCTGGCGGGTGGGAAAATGCAGAGAGGACAGGATGGGGCCAGAACACTAGCCCTGCCTTTCCCAGCTGCACATGCATGGAAAGGACAGTGCCGCACACCTCTTAGTGGAAACCAGGGAATAAAGCTGCCAATTATAAGCAGCAGCCTTGGTGCACTGGCTTAGCCACTGTGCTTATGTATAAATTGGGATCTCTTTGCCACACATCGAAGGGGGAAAAGTTCCCATCTTCAAATGTTAAGCTTAAAATAAGACACTACACGGGTGCCAGTGGATCTGTGAAATGTGCTGACTAAACTGGCACCAGCCTCTGGGAGAAAACTAGCTCGTTTCTCCTGAGCTCTGGGCGGGTGAGCACGGTGGGGGTGGGGTTTCTCTCAGGCAAGACGGGAACCGTGTGAGGTCGGCCAGGGATGCTCACCTGGGCAGGAGGCAGTTTGGATGTTGCTTCTAGAAGCATCTCAGTCGAGTCACCTGCCAGCCTTACTCCTTCCCTTCATCACTCAGGAACCCAGTTCCTAGCACATTCGCTGGCACCCTTATTTCTATTTTGGTAAGCATTTAGTGGCTTCTGTGTGTGTATATTTCTTACCCCCTCTATCGCACCAGGGGCTTCCCTAAGGTGCGGACTGGAACCTTCACTCCCCTTCAGACCAGGCAATAGGTCTGAAGGAGCTGACTTGGCCAGTGGGGGCCAGGCCTTGGGTGGAAGTGTCAGAACAGCAACAGTGCTCCTTCCACTAAGGTGAGGCAGTGGCCCAGGGAGGGAGTGAGACCAATGAGTCCTCATGTTGCTTACTCAAGTCAAAGTGCCAAGATGGAAGGCTATGGGTTCTCCATGTCCAATGGCTCCTCTCAGGACCTGGTCTCTGGGCCAGCTGTTCTCAGTCAGTCCTGGGATGTGAATATTTGGGGCTAGGAAGGGGGCTAGGTGAGCATTGTTATTTTGGCTCTGGCTGCCGCTGAGGGCTGCTGGGAGACATGCTGTCATTCACCTCAACTAAGTGTTCATACAGGGTCTCAGAGGCAGGGGCATCCTATTCTAATACCCTACACATTGATTCACAGAGGGATGTTCACTCCAGGCTGGGACAGGATTGGTCTTGACATGAAATACACAGCACCTGCTTCAGCAGTGAAGCCCTGAACAGCATGGAAGTGGATCAACACCCAAGTTCCCAGGATGCCTACAAGGCTGTAGTAACTCTGAAATGACTGACCTGTTCTGGGTAGGAAAAGAGAGTGGAAAAGTATGAGGTGTCCTCAATTAACATCTTGTGAACTAGAGACAGTGCTAACACCCCTTGGGTTAGCTAGTTCTTCCCAGATGACTGCAGCCATTAATTTTGTAAGGGTCCAGTTGGCCTCTTGTGGGAAAATGAACCCCAAATTCATCTTCTCTGGTTTGGCAAGGAGATGATACTGCCAAATGATACATCATTTTTTTCTAAGTGTTGATGAAATATTTATACATGTTATTATAGCAGATTCTTGTCTGCCTACCTGTTAACCATTTTCCCCTGCTTTCTCACTAACAGAATCCCTATAATTAGGGATTGACTGTATATCCAGCTAAATTCTACATGAAATGTAAACAGAACTGTTGTGTGAGACTTCGAAGAAGGCTCCTTAAAGGGAATTGACTCATTTGGGAGGTACATCCTTTTACTACTTCCTCTTTCTCTTCCCTGTAATGTGGATGTGATGGCTGGAACTCCAATAGCCCTGTTGTGCTATGAGGTAATTTTGTTGGTAGAAGCCAGCACTGAAAATGGTGTAGAAAAATGGAAGTCTGGGTTCCTGACAGCATTATGGAGATCTATCTATGTCTAAACTCCTTTGCCATGAGAGAGAAATAAATTATTTTGTTTAGGTGACCATTATTTTTGTTTAGGTGACCATTATTTTTAACAATCATATACAATGGTACGAAGAAAACCACATCTCGAATGGCAGAATTGTAGAGTTCCCCCTCTCTGAAACTAAGATAAACTAGAAAATAATTTTAAAAGAATACATTTTAAAAACCCAACCACTTGGGATTTAAAATGTGTTCTTCTGACTATCTGATTCGAGAGTGTTCAAAACTATCATTTCAAACTTATTTAGAAAATGAAGTCATAGATTTCTATATATGAAAAATATATTTGGCAGAGCTAGGTATTAGGTATACTCAAAAGAAAATTCACAGCCCTAAACACTTTTATTAGTGCTTATGAGAAGGAAAAAATGAGAAAAAAATTAAGCATTCAAGGCAAAAAGAATATTATGAAAATAAAAACGAATAAAATGAAAATGAAAACAGAAGAATTGATAAATACATCCAAGAGCTGATTCCTAGACAAAACTCTTTCAAATCCAATTATTTTAATAAAGAAGATGGAGGTGAAAGGTGGGGACATGGTTCAAAATCAAACCGAGGATAGGTTATTTTATTTAAAAACATCAATATTCAAAACTTTTTTTACAGAAAAAGACACAAGAGAATAAAGGGAAAAGAGTTGGGAGAAGAGATTTACAATATAAATAATTCAAAGGATTAGTATCCAAAATATATAAAGAACTCTTACAAACCAATTAGGGAAATAACAGCCAACAGAAGAATGGACAAAGGATATGAAAAGGTTATTCACAGTAGAGGGAATATAAATGGCCAATAAATATATAAAAAGAAGCACAATCTTTTTTGTGTGTGTTCAAGAAAATTAAAACCAAATAAGATGCTACCTTTCTTCCATCAGACTGGCAAAAAACACTAACAATATAAATACTGGTGTTACAAAGGTGTGGTGAAATCTAGCCTCTCTGAAGGGAAATTCGATAATTATCAAAAACTTAAATGTGCATGGCCGTTTACACAGCAAATTCACTTTCTAGAATGGGCTCAAAAGAAACCTTCATACTTGTGCAAAAAAGATCTTTACAAGGATTTTTCACAGCGCTGTTATTTCTAACAGCAAATAACCAGAAATAACCTAAATCTATCACTAGGGA
>NW_006430723.1:129478-141469 GCF_000325575.1 Pteropus alecto
AAAAACAAATGAAAATGAATGAAGCAAATCTTTATGTAGGCAAATAGCTAAGTGGAATAAGCTAATTGTAGATAAATGTGTATACTGTTATATGTTTAATGAAAAAATAATTTAAATGATAATTCATATGCACACAAATATATAGAAAAAAGCCTGAAAGTTCACACTCAACTTCTAACAGAGGTTACCTCTGGGAGTGGATTTGGGGTTGAAGGTTGTCAGAGAAACTTTTCCCTTTTTTGTATTGTTCGAATTCTGAGCTGAGAGAACATATTCATGTATTACTTGTATAAGTTTTAAAATAGTCTTTAAAAAATTCTTGGTATTTTTGAATTCTGAGAACATATTCATGTATTACTTGTATAGTTTTATAAAATATACAGAGAAAAAAATTTTTTAATCCTGAGGATATTTCTGAACTCTGAAGATAAAGAGAAAAAAATACCAAAGAATACCAAGGGGATGGGGGACATTTACCTACAAAGGAAAAGAGAATCGGGCCAACTATTGTTCATGTATGAGAGGGAAAAAAGGCATTCCAGATATGCAAGAACTCAGAAAGTGTATTGCCCACACACTCTGAATATTATTCAAAGAAGGACTCTAGCCAAACATAGGACACACACACGTACACATACACACACAGTGCCTGAATAATTGTGAAGTTTAATATAGGTGTTAAGCAAGGATCCAAAAATCTTATGAAATTCTAACATCTTGGCAGGTGTATATAAGTGACTTGGTAGAGAGTTGAGTAAAATGGTATGTTCACTATCTCTTCCCATGTAGGTAGGGTTGGGAGGTCATATTTATTATTCAATTATTGATCTTGAAAGGTAAATATAATGAAACATCTCTGCAAAATATTACAGGTGGATGGTAATTAGAGAGCATTAGGATGCTCCCCTACCAAGCTACTTAAGAAACTAAAAGTACCAATAAAAATAATCACTCTAGTACAAATCAGGAAAAGAAATGGAAATAATAACAAAGCTGATACACAAACCAACAAACAAACCAATTGATAGCTGGGATAAGTTGTCACAATAACCAGTGGCAGGATAAATACAAATAGATTCCATTTATTATTAAAACTAAAGACAGTTTCTCACACTGGGTAAAAAAAAGTAGATTTTAGCTAAATTTTGTGCATAAGAGACATGTAACGCAAAATGACAGAGAAATTACATGTCACTTTTATAAAGGTATAGGCAATGGTTTACAAGGCAAATAAACAAAACAGAAATAGAAATATAATATGAGATGAAGGAGAATTTAAGACAACAGTATTCAATGAAACAGGGATATTTGGTAACTGTGTGTGAGAGATTACAAAAATAAATACACATAAATACACATAAAACTCATGAACACACCAAACACCCCTACATTGAAATAAATACAGCTACGACAACAAGAAATGAAAGAAAATTAAACATACACAATTATGGTAGGAAACATAATTCTTTCTCATCCTACTTAAGAATAATGTAATAGTTTTAGAAAAACTACATAGAGATGTGAATAATAAATAATACTCTTTATACATACGAATATATTTTTTAATACATGTATAAAACGAAATATTTCAAGCATACTAAAAGTCTAGAGGATAATACAGTGAGCATCCACATATTGGCACATTTTATCATTTTATCAAATTTCTGTAAAAATTTTGTCTTTTTAAAAGGCGAAACATGACAAATACAAATGAAGCCCTTCCTATGCTGCTAGATTCCACTGCCTTCTCGCTCTCTTCAGAAGTAAGCAGTATTATGGGTCTGTTGTAATTGTTTCCATGAATGTTTTCATGAATATATAAAAAAATATATCCATAATCTTTACATAATATTGTTTTGCATATTTTAAAACATTTTTAAAATGACAACAAACCGTATTATTACTCTACTGTTTTTTTTCATTCAACATTGTTTTTGAGAGTTCTTCATATTGATAAACGTGGCCCTTGTTCATTATTTTCTTTCCTGTGATAAGTACTCCATTGTATGACTAAACCACGACTTATTTATCCATTTTCTTGTTGGTAGATAATTCAGTGGTTTCCAATTTTTTACTATTAGCACCATTTATTAGATGATCCATCCTTTTCCCCCACTTCGATTTGTAATGCCACCCTTGTCAAGTACCAAGTTTCCATATGGGCATGGAAAGCATGTTCCCAGGCTTTCTATTCTGTTCCATTGATCTATTTGCTTATCTCTGTACCAAAACCAAACTGTCCTATACTATTTGGTAGGATGATTTTCTCCCACCACCTTATTCTTGAAAACTGTCTTGACTGTCATTGGCCCTTAACTTATTCATATAATTTTTAGTATGAACTAGTCACGTTCCATGAAAAATCCTGCTAACATTTTGATTGGAATTATACTGAATATAGATAGAGCAAAGAAAATTGATACCTTCATGAAAATGAGTATCCCCATCCAAGATGATATAATTCTCCATTTATTATCTCTCTCTCAATGTCCTTCAATAAAGTTTTATTAGTTTTTCCATAAAAGTCTTGCACATCCTTAATTTATTTTCAAGTAACTTATAGTTTTAAGTGCTATTGTAAATGCTTTCTTTTTTCAAAAAAAAAATCCATGTTCTAGATGTTTGTTATAGGTTTATAGGCATACAACAATTATTTTGTATACTTGTCTTATATCCAGAAATCTTTTAAAATAGTAGTTCCAACAGTTTGCTTGTTCTCATAAATTGATTTTGTTTCTTCCCTTCCAACCTAATACTAGCTATTTTTTCAGGTTTTACTTGCTTGTCTCCTAGGAAAATGTTATATAGAAGCAGTATTACCAGATATTCTTATCCTGTTCCAGACATTAAGAATTTACTTTTATCTGCTCTGTCTTTAAGAACAGTGCTTGCTATAGGGTTGGTATTTTTTTTTTTTTTGATGGATAATAACTCTATCAAATTAAGTTTCTTTCTAGATCTCATCTCTTTTTTATTCATTATAAATGGAGTTATTTTATTTTATCAAATGATTTTTCTGTATCTACTGAGATTATCATGTTTCTTTTTCAATTTGTTAATGTGATGAACAATATTAATATATTCTCTAACATTAACATTCTTGGTAAAAATTACTTGATTATGATGTATTTCAACGCATTGCTGTATTCAACTTGCTATTATTTCATTTAGACTATTTATATGTAATTTCACAAGTGACATTGACCTATAATTTTTCTTTCTTATACTTACTTCTTTGGTATTGGTCTCGAAGTACTTCATAAATGAATTGGGAAACATTTCCTCATTTTTATTCTCTTTCAGGGGTTTTATAAAGATTGAGTTTGGCTACTCCTTTGAGTGTACTCATCTCAAAGATCATGGAGCCTAGTAGTAATTTTTGGTTTGTTTGTTGGTTCTTTGGTGCATATATTTTAAACAACTAAATTAATTTCTTACTATTTATAAATCTATTCAAATTCTATATTTCATCTTGCTAGGTAGTTTTTGGTAAGCTATACTTTTCCAGAAATGTGTCCATTTTTTCAGAACAACCTCTGACTGTTCAATGTATTCTGATCTTTTAAACTTTTATTGTACCTATAGTTATTGTACTTTTTATTCCTAATATTATTTGCCGCTTCTCACTCTTTTCTTGCTCACTGTTGCCAGAAATGTCTATTTTATTAGTCCTTCCATAGAAGCTAGGAATTTATTGTCACAATACATCTCCGACAATATCAAAAAACATATACACGAGATTATCCATTCTTGCATTATTCATATTGGCAAAATACTGGATAAATTAGCTGGATAAATACTTAGAAAATTAGCTGGATAAATTATGGGACTTCTATATAGTATACTACTATGTAGCTATTAAAAAAAGAATAAGGAAGATCTCTATAAACTGATATACCGTGAAAAGGGAGACCTCTATAAACTGATATACCACGATTTCCAGGATATGTCATTAAGTGAAAAAACATTGTGCAAAAGTTTCCTATAGTATGTTACCTTTTATATAAGAAGGGGAACTATATTTACATTTGTTTATTTTTACAAAAGAAATAGGAAGAATAAAATTATTTATTTACAGAAGATGAGTAGGAAGACTGTAGAAGGGATAGAGAGGGGAACAGAACTTTCATTATGTCTTTTTATATAGCTTTGACTTGAATTATGTTGGTACTTTATATATTTCCCCAAATAAATTAATAACAATGTAGAAACAACTGAAATTGAAAGACAACAGAAACAAATGAACCTAACTGTATATCAAATAAATAACATAAACACACAGAAGAAAAAAAATCAATTCAAACAACTTTTGAGCATGGTTCTTTGTATACTCTTAGTAGGATATATTCAATGGACAAGAAGAACTTTAAAGAAATCGTAGGCTTCACTTAATGCATTTTGTGGGGAGTGGTGTTGATGTAGCAATTCTGAAACTCTTTTATTTATATGTATAAGATTTAGTAAGTGAATAAATATGCTGTTGTTGGATTCTCATTCAGGGAGAAGGGAGATATAAATATGAAATGGAAGAAGGGGAAGAACTCTGAGCTGCTGGATTGGAATTAGAGGTATTAGTATAAACTCATGATTTTTTAAAAAGTTATATCTCTTAGCTTTCTCTGCTAAGATAGCCTAGCGACAATGACACTGTGCTCATAACAATATGCACACCCAGATTCCAGATTTCGGTTTCTAAACACCCTTCTACTCTGAAAGGAACCACGGATCTTTGGAGAAATGGATGATTCCTGGACTCGGGGAGAGAAACTCCAAGATGAATCTAGAATATCCACATACTGTGCCAGAAAAGTATTGAAATACTTAAAGAATAAGAAAGACATGCCAAAGGGACAGAGAAACTGCTTTAAAGCTTTCCTATTGGTCAAATTTGGCACAATTTGTATATAAAAATGAATAATAAAAGTAAATATTACCCACTGAACACAAAAAATACACAAGACCATACTGATAGTTTTAAAAAACATTAAAGGGAGAGGAAAAAGGAAAGTCTCTTATTTATAGGAGGATGCCAAATAATAAACATAGAAGGAATGATATATATGAAATATATATAAGAAACTTTGAGACTAGGCAAATATCTTGTTCCCAACCAGTTTTTCACCCAGTGGTCTTAATGTTTGTTGGTCATTCTTATCTGTTTCCAGTTGTAAACTAATATTTTTAAAAAGCTACAATAAACATTTACATATAGATCATTGTATGCATTCAATTCTCTTAAAAGTAAATACCTAAAATCTAGATTGCTGGCTCACATTTTAAGTGTATGTTTAACTTTATAAGATATTGCAATACTATTTTATACATACTCCTGCGCTAGGATTCTAGGATCACACACTGTATTTAGTTCTTATCTCTTTAGCCTTCTAGGTATAATTCAAGAGAAGTGAGAATATATACATATATATGTGTGTGTGTGTGTGTATGTGTGTGTGTATGTGTGTATGTACATACTCAGTCTAGAAGACTTCTACAATCATGTTCAAAGCAGCACGATTTGTTGTGAACTCCAAACTGAAAACAACCCAAATGTTCACCAATAATAGAATGGATAAAGGAATTTTAGTATAGTTATAACAATGGAATACTATGCAGCAATAAAAAAAAAAAAACAGTTAGTAGCACATGTAACAATATGGACAGGTCTCACAAACAATTTTGAGTGAAAGAAGCCAAAAGGCCAAAAAAAAGAACATACTGATGATTCCATTTATATAAAGTTCAAATATAGGCAAATGAGAATATAGTGAAAGAAGTCAGAAAAGTGGTTCCCTGTGGGAGTGGTGACTGAGATGGGTACATGAGAGGCTTCTGAGATGTGATGATGCTCTAAATCTTTATCTAAGTGATGTTTACTTGGATGAGCTCACTTTGTAAAAACCTATCCAGCTGTACATTTATGATGAATGTACCTCACTGTACGTTTGTTTTACTCCAGTAAAAAAAATTTTAAGCATAAACGTAACCCTGATTCCAAAACTGAGCAAAAAAAGAAAAAAAAAAAAAAGCTTTCTGAACTAATTTTAAATCTCAGTTTTCAGAAATCACTCTTACTTTCTGACTTCCCAAGATTTTGGGGAAAACTTCCCTGTAACCAAACCAACTTGTCTTAATGACAATAGTTGGGATGGAAAATGTACAGGGAAGAAGGCACTTGGAGGTTCTGTGTTGGGTGACATTGGCACACCCTCTATGAAAAGAAGTTTGACAATACACATCAAGAGAATTAAAAAGAAATATATACTATTTTATCCACTAATTTCTCTCCAGGAATTTATCCTAAATCAACGACTCAGTCAAATACATATGAACAATGATATAAAGCTATACATGAAAAAAATTTTTTTAGAGAAGAAAATCCTTTGAAGGTAATACTTACAATTGGCGTCCCAAAAGGAATGTAACCTGTGAGAGGAGAGAGCAAAGAGTCAGGTCTTAGAATCCCACCCACCTCTCAGGTAAGATACCGAAAGAGACTTCTGGGCTTGGTCTTGACAGTGGCTCCGATGAAGGGGCTCAGATCAGTTGGGCAAGAGGCACCTCCAGCCTCCCCAGACCTTCTCCCAGCTTAGCTCTCCTCAAGGCAGAGGGATCTCCTGGGGCCCCCAGCCTCCCTCCCTGTTCCTCTTTAACAAGACAGTTCTCACTCTCCTCCAAAGCCCAGAGGCTCATTCCTGAAAGCAGGGCTGCCCACTGCTGGGGCACCACCACTCTACATTTGGGGGTCCTCTCATGATATCCTCCATGAGGCACAATGCCCCTGCTCACACTCACGACACACACTACAATGTCTTCAAAGGCCCCGAATGTCCTCCTCTTCCCTCAGCTTGTCTTACCTCCCCAGCATCATGACCATAACTGGAAAGAAAATTCCTTCTCCACCTGAGATGTGTACCTCTAAGTGCCAGAGCTTTTTAAATCTCTAGTACCCTGGCTAGACATCCTCAGAAGAGCTGAGCGGGGCTGAACAGAGCTGGCGTGAAGTGCAGCCCAGCCCTGAGCACCACTTCCTCACTGCTCATGGCCCCCACCCTATGGCGAGTCTCCCTCTGCCATCCCCACAACTGTCAATGGGCAGCCTCCTGTCTCCAACCTCTAACATATGGCAACTGCAAATCACGCTTATCTGAGGTTCACGTCCGAGGGTGTGTAATTGTGCATGCCCGTGAGCCATCACTCTTCTACCCTCATCCTCTGGAGAGAGGTCCAAAGTTTGGAGAATTACAAGGGAAGCCAGGCTCAGGGCGAGAGGCTGCTATGGCCTATCAGGGACTGGGGAGCATCCACAGTCGTGGCTACAAGATGCTGGGAGCCTTCACTGCCTTGGAGCTCCTCATGGCAAAGCAAGGGGGTTGCTGGGCACTAACTGCCCAGTTTGCACAAAGATGGCGTGTGGTTATTTATTCTCTCACCTCTATGAGATCAGTTTCTCTGGGGATGGGGACCCTGGCTGACCTACCTGACTGAGAACACTCACTGGTAGAAACCCTTTCTCCAGCTGCCTGAGGACTTCTCAAGGTAGCAGCCAGGAGTCCTCTTACCTACCTTGTAACTTGGGGGTAGTCCACCCCATTGCACTGAGAAACAGCATGGAGGAGGCATCAGCACAGGTGTGCATTTGACCTCTGCTATATGACTCTAGGCAAGGCCTATGGTCCCTCAGGATAACCATGCCAGCCCAGCCAGTGTGTATACAAGCGCTTTCTAGGCCAGTAAGCTCATATGTACAGAACTGTCCCACTAGTGACCACAGGGTGGGGTTTTCCTTGGAGCAGGGATCTTACACCCACTCTCTCACTCTCCCCTCTGCCAACTGGTCTCCACAGAATGGGACTTTGCCATCCCCATGTGCTCACTAGGGCAAATGAAAGGCAGATAATCTGAAGAGCAGATTATAGCAGGATCCAAGACGAGGGAGTTACTCTGGGGATTAACTGCCTGAAAGGGCTGAGCAGGGAGCAGGGCCTGGAAGGAAAGTGCAAAGTGCACAGGTGGGAGAGGAGTGACTCCCAGAAGGCAGGGCTTGCCCATAGCAACTGTAACCCCTGACGCAGCTACTAAGTGAATGGTGTGTAACCTGGGGGCGGGAGCACAGGCAGTGACCTGCAGAGGCCTCCACTCCACCCTAGCGGCTCAGAAAAGGCAGACACAAATCATTGACTAAAAGCTCCACAAGTAATTCTGAGGCCTGGCCAGAGTTTGCCCAGTTGAGCCAAGGTAAACATGCAGATGCAAGTGTGGCCATGTGTGTAACAGGCTCCATCCCCTCCTCAGGCCAGCACATCTGGACGTTCCAAGAGCTGTGACCATAGTAACTGGCTCAAGTTGGGCAGAAGCAGAAGGTCCCAGGGGCTTACCTGACATTCTAAATGGCATGAAGATCTTCTCATTGGTGTCCGGGTGTAGAATAGCCTGGCAAGAGCCGGGAACAGAGCACAGGGTGACAGTAGGAGAGGGACGGGGGAGAGAGAGAAGCAGAAAAGAGAGCTCTCCCAGGACGACTCAGATGACCAGTGGCTGAATCTGGCCTCTGGCTAGTCAGTCTTTTCCTACCATTCAGGGCAAAAGACAACCAAAACATGGGCCCCACACAGCACTTATCCCCTGACTAATGCTCAAACTGAAAGCAGGGGAGGGAGGGACTGTGTCTACCTTGCAGGCCCTCTGAACCCCCACACCTGGCTATAAGGATTGCATGGAAGGAGCTATAGGGAAGGGGCTCAGGGGTCCCAGGGAAAGGGGAGCTGTCCTGAGCTCTAGTATTCAGAAACTCAGGCTCTGGGTGCTGAGGGAGAAGGAATGGGCGAGGCAGCCAGAGACAAAGGGGAAAGGAGAGGCTGGGCACACAGCGGCCAAAGATCACCCAGGACAGGGCAGGGCAGGGTCCAGGAGAACACGAAGGAGGGAAAGAAAGGAAGACCAAATTGGATTACCTGCTTGATTTTCTGTGCACTCCAGAGCTGGAAGGAAGGGCAAGAGAAAAAAATGAAAAAATAAAATAATAAATAAAGCACACATCAATTTAAGGTCTCAAAGTCACATTTTCTAACCTAGAGATCCAGCTCCAAAAGGCATAAGAGGCTCAGGCTGTCCTGGTTACCCCAGGTCTGGCAGCTACTCTGGAGGGTATGTCATCAGAGACACCCCAGGACATTAAATGCAGATCATTTAAACCAAAGGTTCTCAACTCTGGCTGCTGTGACATTACTCGAAGAATTCTTCAAGCATTTTTCTAAAGCTTCCTAGCTGATTCTAAGGTACAGCCAAGTAAGAAGCCCTGATTTAAATGAAGGTCCTTCAACTGTCTCCCACAATCACTAGAATCACTAGAGACAGCATAACATGATTTTTTTCAGAGCTAAACCGACTGCCTGGATTCCTGGTTTTCTCCCTTCTGCCTCTGAGCCTCAATTTCCTCGTTTTTAGAATGGGGATAATAGCTGTGCCTCTAAAGTTGTTGAGGTATATGAAAAGTGCCTGGAGTAGTGCTGGGCACATAGTAAGTGCTTTATCACTGGTTGTTGTTGTAGATATTATTATTCCTATAGTTGTTATTGTAAGTGGGTTGTAGGGAGGAGAAAGTTGCTTTCAAACGAGTGGTGAAACTGTCTTCTTCCAGCACAGTGTGGGGGACAGGCTGGAGAAACAGAACAGTCTGTCGATTCCTTCAAATGATATATAAGTACTGTATTTCATTGAATCTAAAGCATCATTCATCTCAAGACACACTGTTATGTGCCACTAAGAAAAAAAACGATGACATAATGCCAAGACCAGCATCAATAAAAAGACTCATCCCATTTAAGAAATGTTAAAATATGATAAAATAGGCCTTTTAAAATTTAAAAAAAAAAAAAACATGGTAAATAAAAATTTACATTGTGGGCAAATCAGAAGCCAATGCATTTTTAACGGCGCAAGAAGGATAGGAGGTGAGAGGGAAGATGTGGCTAGGAGTTGATGTTTAAAGTTTTATAATAGAAAAGTTCACTTATGCTTCATTTAAGTGGCGATGTATTGTCTGGAATGTAAATTAGGCTACAGAAGGCTACTGGGTAGCAAAAATAGAAGTTATAAAATTGATATATTAAAGTTTATGCATTTTACTCACAGCAGAGTCCCCCAAGCCTTAATTCACAGCCTAATTACTCTTATTTTAGATACATTTCAAACATATTTGATTGTCTGCTATTCCAGGAAGGATTGGAAGCAGTAGATTTAAAAATAATAATAATTGGGGAACAGAAGGGACTAAAGAAAGAAAAACCAAATGCAGGATCATTTGGAGATAAATGAGCATATAGCAAAGACACACACACACAAAATTATAAAAGGCCGACCCTTCTTTGCTCAGAAGGTATCTTCCTGAAGTGCATCCCCCAAATCCCAGCACTGTATTAGGTGTGTGTGTGTGACCCCAGGACTGTGCACAGACTCGTGATACCTCACTCTCTCCACCCCAAATCAGAACCTCCTATTTCTGGAGTATGAATCCCTCACCCTGTGGATTCCCAGTTCAGTTCCTCAGAGGCAGAGGCTAGCCTTTCCACACTGTTCCCTAGCATTTCCCACAGCACTGTGCACACAGCAAATCTAAAGTTATTCTAAAATTAAAATTTTTATTTAAAAAAAACTTAAGATTTCTTCACGCAATTCTTTTAAAAAATTCTCCATGGTTCTGATGAACAGCTTGGGCAGAAAACATGGGTCTAAGACACTGAAGGACAGTATAAAAAGCAGGTGTTAGAACCAGGCAGGTCTATGTTCAAATTGCTTGTTGGTGGTGTGGCCCTGGGCAAATTACAATGCCTCTGTGCCTCAGTTTTTCCATCGGTAAAACGGGCTGTTAAAAGGGTGGGGCAGAGACTATACTTGGTGCTCCCCAGCAGCTTGCATTTCCCTTTGGGCATACAGCTAAACCTACACTTCCCCGCCTCCCCCACAGTCAGGCCAGCCGCTCATGTGACTAGGTGCTGGCTAATGGACTGTGGGAGGAAATGATGGTTTCTACTTCCAGGCCTGGCCCCAAAGCCTTCCACAGAGAATCTAGTGGAGGACAGTGAGGCCCTAGGAGACAGTAAAGCTGTGAGGTGGAAGGAACTTGGTCCCTAAACAGTGGCACGCGCCAAGTCCTTGAGCTGCACTGGACTCTGACCTGAGTGAGAAATACACCTGACTGTAGAAGTCCCTGAAATCTGGGGGTTGTAAGCACTTAGCTTACCCTGACTAATACAGAGGTTTAAATGAGATATGCATATCTAAAATACTTGGCCCATAGAACATGCTCTATAAATGCCTAAAATAGAGATACAGTCATTCAAATAAGCAATATTTTAAAGCATGTAATTATTATTTTTTTCTTTTTTCATCTTTTTTTAAAATTTAGTTTCAAGTATATAATACATTGGTTAGGCATCTATCTAGATCATAAAATGATCCCCTCAATTGCTCCCTCCCTCCCATGACCCTTCACCTAGCCAACGTATTAATGCTAATGTAATTATTTTTTAAAGTAACTTCACCCCTATTGTCTTATTCCTGCAGCATGCCTGTGAGGTGGGTAGATTATTTTCAGACAAGGTAACTAACTCATCTCAGAGAGACTAAGTGACTCAGCCAGGGACCCAGGGGCCTGGTGGTAGGATGGACATGGGCACCCAGGCTCCCTGCTCTTCAGGGGCCCCCTGGAGGAGACTGAAGTCCAGTCTGGCCAAGGTGATTGCCAGGTCTTAGGCACAAGAGGAAGAGGAGGATTGACATCATTCTGAGGGCCCAGAACCTTCTTGCAGTCTGGTAACTGATGCTCCTCACCAGTACCTATTCCTCCCCTCCTGCCGAAGTTCAGCCAAGCAGCACTTGTAATCCAGGACAGTATCTGTGTCGCTTAGGTTCAAAGACTGCCTCCTCTGCCTCTACCCAGGGAGCAGCAATGGAGAGTCAGCACATGTAGGCTCACCAGCAAAGGCAGAAGTT
>NW_006430723.1:141482-177203 GCF_000325575.1 Pteropus alecto
GGCCAAGAACCCAGAGCTCACAGACATGTTCCCCACCCTACAATGACCCCACCACACATGTGGCCCAGGCAGGCTAGTGCCACAGATCAGGAGCAACAGTAAAGCCTCATATGATAGATAATTCTATGCTTTTCTATTTTGCTGAGCACCTCTCACAGCAGCACTGGGATTTAAACCCAAGCATTCTGGCTCCAGAATCTCCACTCTTAACCACCACATGTAGCCATCTCTAAATGCTGGCACTCCAGTGCACACAATTCCGTCCCTTTAGGCATCTAATATATTTTGGAGATCTCTCCACATCAGCATACAGGCAGTAGCCTTATTCTTCCTAGTAGAAACCTTGAATGAATGTATTGTAAACTGTACCTTATTAGTGGTCCTTTAGGCTATGTCTTATCTTTTTTTTACTGTGGTAAATATACATAACATAAAATTTACCATTTTAACCATTTTTAAGTGGCAGTCCAGTGGCATTAAGTACATTCACATTGTTGTAAGCCATCACCACCACCATCTCCAGAACTTTTTCATCTTACTCAATTGAAATTCGGTACCCAGTAAGTACTAACTCCCCAGTCCTCTTTCCCCAGCTCCTGGCAGCCACCATTCTACTTTCTGTCTGACTTTGACCACTCAAGATATTTCATGTAAATGGAATCATACAATATTTGTCCTTTTGTGACTGTCCCATCTTTTGCTGTTACAACCATGTGCCAGTGAATTCCCTGGAATTATTATTAGTATTATTGTATCATTAGCATTTAAAGAAAAAGGATAACTGCACAAATATGTCTGACAGAATACAGAAGAAACTAACAGTTACTCTAGAGAGAAGCTGTGGGCAATTGGGGGACAGGGAAAGGGAAACTTGTCTTTTATTCTCTATCTTTTTTATATCTTTAGCACTCTGTAGATTGTTCATATGTTACCTATTCAAAATAATTGTTACCCCAGAAAAATAGATATAGGGTGTACAACTTCTAACCTCTTTTTTTTATCTCTATGGCAAAAACTGTTAACTGTTTGACAAAATCTATGTCTCCTTCCAAAGTAATAGAACAGTAGTGGGCAAGTGGCTGATCTGCTACACTACACTCCCAGCCTCCTTTGAGGGACAGGTGGCGGACCTGTTGTACTACATTTCCGAGGTTCCTTTGAAGTTAGGCTTCTCCATGTGATCGAGTCCCTTGTTGGCATCTGAGGGGAAATGAGATGTATCTTTCCCTGGCTGGCGCCTCACCCTCCATGCTTTCCGTTCCTTTCCTGTGAGCCAGAGCCAGGATATGGCTATAGCCATACCTAGGTCATGTAGAGAACAACCCAAGGAGATGGTGGAGAAACATGATGGAAGGTCCCTGAATGATCGTATGGAGCAGAGCTACCTGCAGACCTGGAACTTGAGCTGTTACATGGGAGAGAAATAAACTTGTATATTATGTGAGCTGGTGCATTCTGGGATCTTTTTGTTACAGTATTGAGTATAACCTTAACTAAGATAAGCCATTTGGGGTTAGAGAAAATGGCCTCCTATGGCATCAGGGAAGCCTTTCCAGAGGAGGAAGGAAGGAATGAGAGCCAAGATAGTATTTGAAGATCTTCTCATAACATCTGGCAATGCTCTCATCTCAAGAGGTCTTGAGGTGAGGTGGGAGAGACATCTCCATCTTAAACTAAAATTCCTAGCCCTGACCTGATTTGGTCCAGGCTCACGACATCTCCAGGCTGCAGCAACAATAGTCAAGGTCACCAATTTTGGTGTTGGCTCAGACACAAACTTGCATGGTCCTCCTGTGCAAGTCACCACACAACTTAGACTTACACCATTTTTTAAATTAATCAGTCAGGAGAAGGGGCAGAAGGTAGAAACAAGTCTCTTCAGGGCCCTTTCCTGTCTGATAATGCTAGGCCCAGGTTTTAGAGATAGCAGGACAAGGACTTGGGTCTGACTCTCAGGTCTGGGCTTTTCCCTGGAACCTGCTAGACTCAGGAGTCAGATGCTGGATGACCCAGGAGTCAGATGCAGAGGTGGCAGCAGGTACTGCCCACAAGCCAAGAGCCGGTTGCTAAGTTTCACAAGCCAGTCCTGCAAACTGGTTACAGGTGAGGATCATGCTGAGATGTAAAGCATTCGATGCGAGGACAAAAGAGATGAGGCGAATGGTCTATACACACTGAGAATGTAGTACGGGGAGCCCCCGGTATCTTCTTGTCAGCCCACTGAAGCTCTACTTTAATCTACGGTTCCTTTCCCATACAAGAAAAGGCTAAAGGAGTTCGTCACCACCAAACCAGTATTATAAATAATGTTAAAGGGACTTCTTCAAGAAGAAGAAAATGATCAAAAATATAATTAATAAAATGGCAATAACTACATACCTATCAACAATTACTTTAAATGTAAATAGATTAAATGCTCCAATCAAAAGACATAGGGTGGCCGAATGAGTAAGAAAACAAGACCCTTACATACGCTGCCTACAAGAGACTTACTTCAGAGTAAAGACATGCACAAACTGAAAATAAAGAGATGGAAAAAGATATTTCATGAAAATGGAAATGGAAAAAAAAGCTGGGGTAGCAATACTTATACAGACAAAATAGACTTTAAAACAAAGGCTTTAACCAGAGACAAAGAAGGACCCAGTAATTCCAATTCGGGGTATTTATCTGAAGAAACCCAAAATGCTAATTCAAAAAGAAATATGTTCATCACAGCATTACTTACATCAGCCAAGATATGAAAGAAATCTAAGTGTCCATCAATAGATGAATAGATAAAGAAGTGGTACATATCTACAATGGAATATTACTCAGCCATAAAAAAAGAATGAAATTTTGCCATCTGCAACACCATAGATGGACCCAGAGGATATTATGCTAAGTGAAATAAGTCAAACAGAGGAAGACAAACAGCATATGATTTCACTTACATGTGGAATTTAAAAAATAAAATAAGTGAACAAACAAAACAGCAACAAGCTCACAGATACGGAGAATATTTTGATGGTTGCAAGATGGGAGAAGGGTTGAGGGGATGATTGAAAAGGGAGAAGGGACTAAGAACTACAAATTGGTAGTTAAAAAATAGTCATGGGGATGTAAAGTATGGCACAGAGAATACAGTCAATAATATTATAATAACTGTGTATGGTGACAGATGAGTCCTAGATTTATTAGGGGTGATTACTTTGTAAATTATATAAATGCCTAATCTAATATACTATTGTATGTCAACTGCGATTGAAAAATTAAAAAATTATTTAAAAAATAAATAAGCTACAATTCCTTGGCATGACCTGATCTCTTTCGGGCTCAGCGCATTTCCCTCTGTGTCTCTGGCTGAACGTAAAAATATAGAGCCCTGATCCCTGGGACTGATGGCTGCAGCAACTGATGGATCTGAGACTTTGGACCTTGCTTGATTTTTCAGCTTGGAGGATGAGGACAGAGAGTGTGTGCGGGGGAAGCAATCTGGGTGAGAGGTTGCTGGACAATGCAGAAGTTTGCTGATTTCAGAAATGGCCTCAGTCTCAGCTGATCTGCCATCTGAACCTATTAGAATGCCAGCATAGAGGCCAAAGAAGGGGCAAAGGGTGGGCCCCAAACAAGCTTCAGAAGGAGAAGTACTGCCTTCTAGGGGTGGAGCAGGGATACCTCCAGTGCCCAGACCCCAGATGGAAGAGTAACTGCCCAGGCACCTCCCCCAGTCTGGCTCATTCCCCTTCCCCTCTGCCTTCTTCCAAGCTGCTTCTCCAAACCGCTGAAGGCAGCAAAGACAGAGCCTATTTAAAACAGCCTCCAGAAGGTAATTAAACAGAGCCTGAAGGGGATCCTTCTGTAAGGCAAAGGATGCTTCCATAAAACAAACAAAAAAAATCTTCCTAATTTATCATTTGGGCCAATCCCATTATTCCTCACCATTAATTTTGTTGCCATGGTTACTCCCAGGTAATATGTACATGTGCAAGTCCATGCGGGGTGAAGGTACCCCATCAATTCTAAAAATACATGAAAAGAGAAGGAACTTCCCCCAGTTCTGCAGCAAAGCACACAACAGCAGTCACAGGTTGCCTACACAGGCAGCTTCTCTCTATTAAGAGAACAGACCCTGGAGTCAAACCCTGAGGCCTCCCACTTGCTGGCCATAAGATTTGGGGCAATTAATCTTTTTGAGGCTCTACATCCTCATTTGTAATATGAAAATATGAATACTTACTTTCAAGGTAATTGCGAAGATTAAACAATATTTGTTCAACAAATATTATTGCGTGCTGGGCACTGATCTAGACACTAAGAATATATCAGTGACCAAAAAAGACCATAAATCTCTGCTTTCCTAGAGCTTACAATGGTAGTGGGTATAGACGATAAGCAATAAAAATAATAAGTGAATTCTCTGACAGGTTAGAAGGATGGGTATCAGGATGCATGAGGATGTAGAACAGGGTGTGTGCTAGCAGTGGGGATGGATTTTTTTTATTAATTTATTGTATTGGGGTCCACGCAAAAGGAAAAGGTGAGGGATGGGGAATGTGCAGCGGACACAGGAACATGATGACATGGCCAGGGCCACAGCTTCTGTCATGGAAGAAAGGGGTGATCAGAAAGGCTGGGGCTGGAGCTGAGTGGAAGAGGGAAGAGGGAAGAGGGAGACTCTGGTGGCATTTGCCTCACCGCCATGAAGCATCTGCAGTCCTTGGATCCCCCCATTCACTCTGGCCCCCTAAGATTCCTTCTCTTGTCCTGCTTCTGGCCCTAGTGGCTACTTCTTTTGCTCCCCTTGGCTTTTTTATTTTTCTCTCTGACAGATTCTCAAGTAGGATGACGTTTAGGGCCTGACAGCAGTAAGTAAGGTGGTTCAGGCAGTTTTCATTGAGGTAACATTGGAGGAAATATTTGAAGGAGGGAATGAGCCATGTAGATATTTGGTAGGAGACAGAACTGCCAGTTCAAAGGCCCTGAGGCAGAAGTGGGTCTGCCCAGCACATCTGAGGTACAGCAAGGAGTCCAGTGTGAATGGACTCAATAAGGGGAATGGTAGGCAAGGTCGGAGAGGAAGCGGGGCTTTGCAGTTTGCGCTAAGGACTGTGGCTTTTACTCTGAGTGGAAAGGGGGGACACTACAGAGTTTCTACTAGAGCAGTGGTTCTTAACAGGGGCGTGATTTTACACCCAGGTGACATTTGGCAATGTCTGCTTGGGAGACATTGGGAGGGGATGCTACTGGCATCTAGTGGGTAGATACCAGAGGTGCTGCTAAGCATTCTACAGTGTACAGGACAGACCAGCCCCAAATGCTAGTTGTGCCAAGGCTGAGAAACCCTGGAGGAGAGGAATAAATGACGTATGTTTTCACAAATCACTCTGACTGTTGTACTGGGGCCCAGGTAGAATGGGGAGGTCACCCAAGAGGCTATTGCAGTGTCCCAGCCCAGAGATGTGCCTACAGCACCCAGTACAACACCTAACACCTTATACAAATACTCCAACTGGTACTGATCACTTGCCTATTCTGTGCTAACAATAAGAGCCAATCTGGGCCTGCCCAGGGAGGCAGTATGCTAATCAGGATTCCAGAAACCTGAGGCTAGGGGTCAGGGTACGGGGGTGGGGGTCAGCCAGACCTTCCCTTCAGCCAGCTTCTAACAAACTTGCTGACACCCAGAGAAGATCTGGGGTGTAAGTATTTTTAACTCAGTATTTTCTCTGCTATTTTCGGCAAAGCCCAAACACAGTTGACCCCATTTCCTCTCTGTCAGAGGAGCAGATTTGCAGTATCTCTTATATCCCAGTTGTCCTTTTCCTTGGCAGTTTGTGGGTAGAAGTCCATCCTGCATGGGGCCTCTGAGCAGTTGATATGTCTTGCTGGGTGCAGAGTTAAGCATTTAACAAAGGTGGGCTGGTTCCCAGCCTCTGGGGAATGTGGAATGATGGATAAGAACCACCACTCAAAAGCCTGCAATGGCTCCCAGAGACCTGCTCACCTCACTCCTGACCAATCCAGTAGCTTCCAAGCTGGTTTCCTTAACAGCACTTACCCTCCCGAATCCACCTGGCACCCCACCAGAATGATTCTACCACAACGCACTTTCACACTACTCCCTTGCTCAAGAACTTCCGGCAACTTCCTCTTGCCTCACACAACACAGCCAGTATTTCTCTACCTGGGTTTTGAAGACTTTCATAATCTAGCCTGTAACTTCCCAACTTCCTCCCCAACTTTCTCTCTCATATCTCATCCTCTCTCCCTACTTCTCCCTCTCCCTGCCCCCCGCCACTTTCGGGCTTTTGTCTGTGACTTACTGGGAACACCCTCCCACTGCCTGGGGTCTCCCTCTCCATTCTCCATGCAACTTACCCTTCAGGGCCCCCCTCACGCTCCCCTTCCGGGTTGCCTTTCCTCACTACCTGGCTCTCAGGATTCTCTCACTGATGACTCCTACCTACCTGAGCACTAGCTCCCCACAGCTCAGCCACCAGCTTGTCCTCTGGCTACCCACTTATGTGCAGTGGCCTCACTTGTGCTGGGAGCTGGCAGCGTGAGGGCAGGAACTGTGGCATGTGCTCACTTCCCCCTCGGTGCCCACCTACTTCAGCACCTTTTACACAGTGGGTGCTCAGTAGGTGCCCATGGCCTGGATTGACAGCGTTAACATGGCCTGGATTGACAGCATTAACCACACAGGTGTAACTGGGGCTGTAAGACCTTCACAAAAGCCAAGATCCTCTTAGCACACCCCACAACCTGCCTACTCACTCCGCTGCCCTGTGTTTGTGCACATTATTCTGCTCCACAGAGTATCACCTTCCCCTCCAAAGCCATCTTTGGATAGTGGGAGAAAGACAGATGTTGGATCTAACGGGCCCATAATTACATCCCTGTTCCACCACATACTGGCTATGTGACCTTAGGTAAGTGATGTAACCTCTCTGGGCCTCAGTTTTCTTGCCTGTAAAATGGGGTTAATATAGGTACCTACCAAATAAGGTTTCTGCGAAGATTAACTGAGGTAATAATACATGTAAAGTGCTAGTACTTAGCATGGCGACTGGTACTTGGTAAGCACGCAGTGAGTGGCGGCTCATTAATGTGGGGGGAAGGTCTTCCATATTTAACCTCACCCATCGCCATCCATGCCAAGCCCTTCTGGCACAAGAAGTGCACACAGCTGAGTCAACACCCAGAAACTTTGCTGCCTATGCTTTCATTTTTGCTCTCATCTATGACTTTGTTGTTTAACTGATAGCCCTTATTAGGGTTCCAAGCATATCAAATTTCTACCTGTTAAGCTCAAAGAGTAAATTATACTTATTTTTATGTTATCATTGGTGTAGCAACCTTTTAACATGTTGACAGTCTCTGGAGGAGATCCCAGTCAGCCACTAACAAAAGACCAAACCAAGGCCATCAGGTATGAACAAACTGTCAATCCACTTGTGTATACCCACTGGTGAGATATTGTAACTGGAGGGCAGGTTACATAACAAACTGGCATGTAGGTTACCCAGGCCTGTCCATGACATCAGGACAGGCCTGCAGGCATCAGGACACAGGCACAGGCTTCTGACTCACATACCTGAAAAAGGATATCGGAGCAGGCACAGAGCCTGGGAGTAGAAGAGGCTGCTGTCAACACTGAGACCAAGACTCTGGGCCACTTCAGACAGCACAGGCATGACCCTTGAGCAGGGCCAGCCTGGACCAGGAACAAGGACTGTCCTTAATTTTAGAGTGCTGAGGCTTCCCCAAACCATGAGCTGAAATGTCATCACCTATCCCCTCCGTTCCAGTGTCTATGGAGGCCAGAGGCGGGTGTGGCTTAGCAGACTGAGGCTGGGGAAGGGAAGCAGTGTAAGAGCTGCCACTGAGCCCAATCCCCAATGTTCCGGGGAGCCAGGAGGACTGGGAAGGGAGGGAGAGGGAGTACCTGCTTATTAGGGGGCAGGCTCACCCTAGCACTCTGTGCTACCCAGCTACCAGATGGACACTGCAGGCCTCATCAACATTAGCTAGAAAGGGAAACACAGCTAGTGCTAGGGCCGCCCCCCACTCCCCCTCCTCCCGACTCCCTGAAGACACATGGAGGCTCTCATGACAGAAAACAAAGGAGGCCTAGGAAACAGGATGGGTAATTTTAAGCAACTGAAGGGAGCAAAGAGGAGAATGTGGCCTCATTCTCCAAACTCTGGAAGCTGGAAAGAGTCCCAGAGGTCAACCTCAGCAAGGATGGGCCAGAGAGGAGCTTGGCTGGGAGCAGACATGGGGTCAGGAATAGCTTAAAGGCTCATCCAGCCCTGATGTGTCTGAGAGGAACTGCAAGAGTCTGAGGACTGCTTCAGCCTAGAGAGGGGCTTTCAGGTCATGCCACCGGGCTCCTCATGGCCAGAGAGAAACACTGTGTTAGGAACAAGGAGATCACAGCCTGCCCTTCCTACTGACAGCTGCCCAGACCAGCAGGCAGCGCAGATGCCTGAAGATGCACCCGGCCTAGCCAGGCGCTGCACCATCTCGCATTACTCTCTAGGGCCCTGTACAAGGACATCCAGCCAAGGTGCTGCATCCTCTTGCACATTTGCCCTCTCTTCTTGTAGCCAGGCTGCAGTGGAGCACATTCCCCCATCACCTCCTCTGGGGGGCTTGCTCTCTCTGGATTCACAATGTGCTTTCTCATTTGGACTGCTCCTACCCAGCACCACCAGCCCCTTCTCATCTCTCAAACTTCCGGAGAGAAATCACTTCCAGACACCCCTCGTCTGGGCAGGTTCCTCCTTCCTATGCTATCCCATGGCTTCACGTGTTTTCAGTGTCATTGCCTAGATTCTGGCTAGTCCATGAGGCAAGACCTTCCTCCAGCCTCTTCTCTGCTCTCTCTCCCAGGCCCTAGCACTAAGCCTGGCCTGTAGGTGCTCCATAAATACATACTGAAATGAAGTGGACTGGGAGGGTTGACGGCTAAACTGCCTGCTCTAGGAACACCCAGCATGTAGGGTTGGCAGCACAGAGCCTCAGCATGGGCTCTGCGCCCAGAGGTGTTAGAAGGCAGGGGCAGTGCTGCACAGGAGACAAATGGCAACATGTTTCTGGATGGAAAATCAGAATTTTAGGAACTGATCCAGCAGAGAGGAGGAAGCCATCCCCTAAGTGCCTGAAGAGGGCATGCTTAAGCAGCCAGCCCATCAGCATCAGGATACCAGGAAAGCTCAGGACTTGGAGGGACCAGGTACCACATGAAAAAAGGGCTAATCGTAGGGCTAGACACGGGTTGATTGAGTCTGTCCTCAAAGCCGTAAGACCTCCTAGGCCTTCCCCCACACAACAAGGTGACTCTTACTGCCCTCACCTGTGTCCTCACCAGATGTGGGAGGTTTATTAATCTTCTGGAGAAACTGAATCCAAGTGACTCCAGACTTAGGAACACTAGCATAGTGGAGGGGTCGGAGGTGAGGCTAAAAGCGGGGAAATTACTGAAAGTCTGCAAAGTGAATTTTGGGACCCTAGCCTCCTTCCCTGTCGTGGCTTCCAGAATGTGAAGAGATGAGACGATACTGTATTCACAAAACAAGAAATGGATTCTATCAAAAAAGATCAAGGAAAGAATCAAAGAGCTCTCAGAAATGAAAATTATACTAGCTGACATTAAATTTCAATAGACATGTTGAAAATAAACTCAAGAACATCTGACATATTGAAAATAAACTCAAGGAAATTTTCTGCAAAGCCAAACAGGACAAAGTGATGGAATGGAGGAGGAAAAAATAAAGATAGGAAAATCTGAGTGTCAATCTAAGATGCTGAATATTTGACTAATAGAAGTTCATAATGAGAACAAGTGATCAAATAAACAGTATAAGAAAATGTCAGAACTGAGACAAGTATTCAGATTGAAAGGAGTTACCAGGAACCAAAAATAATGAATTTTAAAAGAGATGGCACTGTGGACTTTCAGAAATAAATTTTATAGATAAAGAGAAGATGCTAAACATTCCCCGAAAAAGAAATAGGTCACTTGCAAAGACTCAGGAATAAAATAGCATTGGATTTTTCAACAGCTACACTGGAAGCCAGAAGACAACAGAGCAATGTCTTCAAAATTCTGGAAAAAAATGATTGTCATACTAGAATTTTCTCCTCAGCCAAACTGTCAATTAAGGCTGAGTGCAGAATTACAATTTTTCAAACACAAAAGTACTCAAAAATTTCTTCCCATTTACTCTTTTTTCAGGAAGCTACTAGAACAAGTGTCCCCCCAAAATAAAAGTGTACACCAAGAGGAAGGCCTGGAGCTGGAGAGAGGTGGGCCCCAGAAAGGAAATTTTTAGGAAAAAAGAAACGGAACTGAGGAACAGGAGTCTTCAGACTAAAAGGTGGTACTGGAAATCTCACTAGAGGGTGTAGTAAGAATTAGAGATGGTACAAAGAAAACTGTGCCAATGAGAAAAAAAGAGGCAATTATTAATTGCAGCTAGAACATAAAGTTAAAACAGAAAACATAATAATGACTCAACCAATTTGATTCTACTGTAACTGTTATTTATATAATTATAATGTGAATCCTGAATACCCATATACCCCAAAACCATATCTTCGTTGGGTGATGAGGAATGCGTTTATGGGGGTGGATAAGAAGAGAGCTGAATCCTCAACTACCATAATAGAGAAGACAAAAGAATTAGTTGAGAAACAGCAATATATATGAGCGCATTCATTTGAAACAGAGATTTCTAACTGAAGAAACGGCTAAAAGTATTTGCTCCTGGGGAATAGGAATAGGAATTGAGGAGAGATGATGGGGCAGCATACTATTTTGCCTGACAAGTGTTTTAGTACTATTTGACTTTTGGAACTATTCACACTTATTACTTTGAAAAAAATGCAGTTAACTTTTTATAAGTTTTTAAAGTAAATTTTATGAACAAAAAGGAAGATTTTTGGTGCATTAACCATTGGTCTCTATAATCATTAAAATCACCCTACACTACATCCCCCTAATTTCTCCCCAAACTAAACACAACCGTCAATATTTCAATTAGCTCTAGTTCAGGTTCCTAGATGATATAAGAAAAGAAATTAAGGGTCCTAGCCTCACCATCCTCCCCTGCCTTTCCCACCCTCAACCTGAACTTTTGGGTAGTGGATCTGGTAAATGTTTAATAATCAATTCTTTGCGGGAGAAGAGCCCTAATTTGTAGCATTTGCCAGTTTCCATGGTGTAAATACTCCCATTGTGGCAGATTTCAAGCTATCACTGTGATGTCACCAAATATGGAATTGGGAAGATGCACACATCAGCTGCAGCAAACTACTGCCTTTGGGCCTCTGTAGCCTCACCAGCCTCCATGCTTCCCATCAGACCCAGGGTATGGGGAGGATCTGGGTATCCCCACCAAAAGGCAGAAGTCCACAGGGTCTGTAGCTGCAGTAGAAGTGGATACTGAAGGAGAAAAAAGGTTCTGGCTGCACGAAAGGGGTTATGAATTTGCCATCTTCCTTCTTCCCCCACCTGCAGCAGAGTTACCTGTTCATTGGTGACCCCCGGGCGTAGGGTTCCGTGCTTGTAGTCCTCCAGCAGCTGCACAGCCTCTCTGAGACGTCTCTGCAGGCGAAAGAAAAGAGACATTGAGAGGCACAGATCCAGGCTCCAGCAACTCCTTCTTGACAGAGTACATTAATATCAATTAAGTACCAACGATATTACAGTATGAAGGCCTGCCCTCCAGTTACACACAAAACTGTGAAAAAGAATGCAACCTAAAGGTCCTTCCACAAAGAAATGGCTAAAGGACAGTGGTATAATAATACTGTGAAACATTATCCAGCAGTTTAAAAAGTGGAATAGATTTATATGCAATTCTATGGTCATATCTCCAAGATATATTTTTGAGTGAAAAAGCAAATTGCAGAGTTATATGATGCCATTTGTTGTGCCAAACAAATAAAACCAACACACATAGAAAACAACATTTTCTATGAGAATATGTATGTGTGTAAATGTATCAAAAAAGCTTTACAACAAATAAACAGGACAAACAAACAGAGACTCATGGACATGGACAATAGACTAGTGGTTACCAGAGGGTATGGGAGAGGGGAGAGGAGGGGCAGATGGGGTAAAAGGAGTCAAATGGTGACAGAAAGAAATCTAACTATGGGAGGTGAACACACAATGCAATATATACATGCCTTACTGTTAAATTGTACACCTGAAACTTACTAGATTTCATTAACCAATGTCGCCATAATTAATAAATAAATAGATAGATGGAGAGATAGATAGATAGATAGATAGATAGATAGATAGATAGATAGATAGATAGATAGATAAATAAAATAAATCATGTTTTAAAGAGCTTTAGAAGGAGACCCACCAAACTGGTGACAAGAGTTACCTTGGGGTAGGAGGAAAGGGCCCAACTTGGCAAAGGGTGTCAGAAGGAACTTTAATCTTAATTATTGTATTGAAAGTTTTTATAATGAGCACATATTTCTGTAATACTTGCAGAATACTTCTTTTCAACATTTTAAAAACACTGGCAGAGATTTACATACTAAAATACATATGTCTACAGTAACTGATGGGGAGAGAGAAAATAAGAGGATAGAATTGTACGATTTTAAAAATCTTAAATGCTAAAGATCCAGCAATAGTGATAGAAGGCCACCTTTGTCCACCAAAATATCTGTACGAGAATATTCATAGCAGCACTATTCAAACAATTCAAATATCAATAGTGGACTGGATAAGTAAAGTTCATTGTGTAGTATACGCAAACCATGAAATATTATACAGCAGTTTAAAAAAGCAAACTACAAATGCATGTGAGTTACAACGTGATGAAATCTCACAAATATAATGTGGCAGAATGTACTTTCCAAAGACGGCCACCGCACTATCTCCCATTCCTTATGCTCTTCTAGAACCTTCTCCCATCCTCATCTAGAAATAGAGTCTATGTCCCCTCCCCTTGATCCTGCCTAGCCTTTCTTGCCTAGCTTCGACAAATATAGTTTGGCCAATGTGCGGCGATGTGACCTCTGAGTTTAGGTCATAAAAATGCCTTGCACTTCCACCTTGTTCTCTTGGGATGGCTGCTCTCTTGGAACTCAGCCATCATATTGTAAAGAAGCCTAAGCAGCCAATGGAGACATGGACAGCAACCGAGGACCCGGCCCAGGACTCCAGTTGAGCCACCAGTTGACAGTCAGCACCAACTAGCCCGCCATGCAAGTGAGCCATCTAGAAATGGACCATCCAGCCCCCAGTCGAGCTGCCCTAGCTGCATGGAACAGAGACAACCCACCCTCTCTCAACCCTACCCGAACTGAAGTTCAGTGAGTAAAAGAAGTGACTGTTGTTTTAAGCCACTACATTTTGGGGTGATTTCTTACACAGCAATAGAAGGTTAATTTGCATAATGATAAGTAAAAGAAGTCGGATACAAATGAGTATATAAAGTTCAAAACCTCAAAACTCGCCTGTGGTGGTAGAGGTAAGTATAGTATTACCTGTTGTGGGGCAGGTACTGATTGCAAAGGACATGAGGGAACCCTCCAGGATAACGGACATGCACTCTGGACATGGTCTTGATTGGAATGGTGGTTACATGGGTATAAACAGGTGTCAAAATCCATTAAGCAATAAATAGGATTTGCACATTTCACCCTACCTATGTTATATAATAATTAGCAATAAACAGACAACAGTGAAGGCAGCCTATGTCAAGGTCAGATGAGAGACCCAGACATCAGGGATGCCCAGCATGGGCGAAGAAACCCGGTGAAGTCACCCTGGTCTCCTTTTTGACAGAGGAGAAACAAGGCTGGCTGGAAACGGGACTGCTGAGACCTCAACATAAGCCCCTTGTCTCAGGGAGGATGTCGCACCAGGAAGGGCACCCGGTGGGGTGAAAAAGAGCATTTGCTGAGCTGGCCGAGAGGGTGGTTTCATAGGATGGGAAATGAACAGCCATCTCCTGTACTGAACCCGTGGGAATAACTACCAGCCAAGAAAAGCCAGCCAGCCCACCCTGACCAATCAGGCCTGCGTAACCAGCACTGGTCTAACCCAGAACATTAGGGGGCAGGAAAACTCCTTGCTTGGGAGTAGCCTGACTGCTGGAAAGTACTGTCCCTGCTCTTTCCAACGTGTGCATATCAGTTCCAAAATTCCGGAGTGCCTTCCCAGAATCTGTTTGTTCCCAAACTGGAGACAGCTTTGTGTTTTCAGGGTCCCCCTCACCCCCAATTAATCCATGCTGTTTAAAGAAAATGTCAGAAGAACAGAAAAGCACAAAAAAATAATAATTTTAAGTCACCTGTAAACATACTACTGAGATAATCACTATAAAAGTGAGGATAATTTTCCTTCTAGACTTAATACGTTTGTTTTCGTGTTGATTGTTGTTTTAACTTCCTAAAGATCACACAGATAGAAAGTGAGCAGTTTGGTATTTGAACATAGAGTTTAGTCAGACCCTTGTTCTTTCTCTTCAACAGACCCAAAGCTTCCTAGTGATGCGTCAAGCTCCCTGCCTCAAGCCCGCGGCCTTGGGATCCGCCACCAGACAATGAATGCTCCACTTTCCACTGCTGAATGGTGAATGGCCCCGTGTTCTCATTATTTTCCCACTCCAGGGATTCTTCCGAGTTCCTATAACAACCTGGCCAATTTCCATCTCATTTGACACGGTCATCAAAGGGAGGCCTCCTGCCACAAGAATAAGTTCCCAAGAACCCTGATCTTGGCATGGGTTGAGGGAGAACTAAATCCAAAGTTCTTGAAGACAAAACTGAGAATCCAGGACTGAAGGAAGCTAGAACAGCGCTTTTCTGCCTCTGGGCCTTACTAATCCTCAGCCAGGCTCCCCACTTACCAGAGGCTGAAGGGTTGGGGCTCTAGCTTCTCTCTGGGGCAGGCAAGTGCCTAGGCCACTGTCTTGAGAGGTCCCTGAGGGCTGGCTGTCGGGGGGACAGGTGTCCCCACTGCAGAGGAGGAGGCCATTTTCAGAGAAGCTTAAAGGATAGGGGAAGGTCAACTCTCTTCTCACCCCCTTGCATTGTGAAGCTTGGTGGTAGAGCCCTGGGCACCTGAAGGGTGGGGAAAGCTGGAGGTCAGCGGGAGGGTAAACTTTGCAGAAAGTCTATTCAACCAGGAACAAACAGGCAACCAGGCCCTGAATGCAAGGACAGTGAGGGGCCCAGCTGGCTGCAGACAAGACTGGGGACTCTTCTCTGGAGCCCCCGGGGGCCAGGGAGATGGACGGCCAGGTTGCTGCTTCCCAGGCTCGATCGCCAGCCTGCCTGTCTCTGGCTCACCTGCCAGAAAATGTCACTGTGAAGGTGTCTCTTTCTGTTTGACAGAGGCATGGTCTCCAGAAGGTCCCTCTGGAAATGCTGGCACCTGGGAGGTCTGCTCCAGTGGCAGAGAATTTGAACAGAGAAGAATCCTGGCCCCAAGTCCCTGAGGGGAAGGAGAAGGAAGCAAAGGGGCAGGTATGAAGTGTTAGGGTGGTAGCCAGAGCGGACAGGAGACCACGCCAGACAGGAACGGGGACAGAGGGACACAGACAGGAAAGGGTACAGATAGGAAAGTTCAGGAGAGTCATCAGAAGCAAAAGTAATCTTTTTTAGTGGGGAAAGCGCACCCCCAAACTAAACACAGAGTGAATGTAATCCCTTTATTAAAAGAGGATGTCAAACTGACTTAAATATTTAATGCACTATAATAATATTTAATATATTAAATATATGATGGGAGTGACAGCACCTGACTAGGATGTGAGTAGCACCCAAGAATATTTCACCCCTCCTTTTGGTAAAGGACCCCCACCCACTCTGCAGGTGGTGCCTGCATATTCCCACCTCCTGACCTTGCCCATACTGTTCACTTCACCAAGACTCCCTTCCTCTCCAAGTCCATCCCCATCCCCATCCATCCATCAAGGTTCAGTGCCACTTTTTCCAGGAATCTTCCAGAAATGTTCCCTCCTATGAACAGTCAGAGAGCATTGGGTTTGTACCTTTCTGAGGTCCCTGATCACTCACTGCCTATGTGCCCATGTTATCTGTCAGAGACTGCAAAGTGCAAGGAGCAAGGGACTGGTTTTAAGTATCTTTGCAGGACTACAGGACGCACCACCTCAGTCTATCACCAACACAGGGCCACACATAATGTGCATTTAACAAAATGAATGACTGAAGCTTCTGCGGGGAGAGACAAAGGGTATGTTCAGGGGGAGGAATTCAGGTTCCAAAGCAGCAGACCGAAGACCCTTGATGGTGATGCTGGTTTTATATTCCCGGATTCTGAGAAACTATGCCCTGTTCCCACAGGATGTGAATAAAAATACCTCTCTGCATGTTTATATTATAGAACCATCTAGGTCATCCCCTTTCTGAAACAATTGGGGCCAGAGAGGGAAAGGCATTTCCTTGCCTCGGGTCACAGAGTGGGTAGGTGGCACCTGAAGATTCCAACTCCATTCCATCCCAGTTCTGGGCCATTTGCACAAGACATCAGCATGGAAGAGCCTCCTGCCCTCAACACAGTAACTGAGAGAAGGGCGATCTCCCAAAGAAGTCACAGCAAGGCCATGCATCCCTGCCACAGCTGATAGCTACTGGGGTGGGCACCCCTGGTAAGAAAAGGAAGGTCCTTCTTCAATCTTATTCAAAGCTGAGTCCAGCCTTTGAGAAACTAGAGAGCATGTTTAGAAACAATTGCAACATGGGCATTTCAGGCAAAGCTTTGGGAATCCCAAAGCTTGCAGAACTCAAAGAGAGAGAGAAAGAGAGAGAGAGAGAGCGAGAGAGAGAGCGAGAGAGAGCGAGAGAGAGCGAGAGAGAGAGCGAGCGAGCGAGCGAGCGTGCGCGCACAGTGTCAAGCCTTACAGCGGGTTGGGGGTGTGCATGAGGGAATGGAGCAGGGATGGCTGGCAGTAGGGCCAGCTAGTTATGTCACGTCATGTTAAGAGCCCAGTATCTGATTGCTTTCACCTGGGCCAGTCTTGCATCTGCCAAGTGCAGGGCCGGGCATTCCTACTTTGTCTCATCGTGGCTGATCCATTCCTATTGTGGCACCAGGCAGTGGGACTTGGGAGGCGAAGTTAATGATTTATGTGTGTGCAGAGTCCCAAGCCTTCCTTTTGTCTTCCCTGTGTCTTCCTATGCCCCGCCCCTTCTTGTTCCCTCCCAGAAGACCAAGGACACACAGGGCTATCTGTGCTGACATTGGCCTTTGGCTCCCACCAGCCGCGAGCCACCCTCTGGGAGGCCTAAGGGAAGAGGAAACCAGGCATACATAGGGAGAGGCTCTGATTTCCCTGTGGCTCACTTCTGATCACCTTCAGGAGGCCTATGTAGGGTAAACCAATACAATTCTGGCACCTGATAGGTGGTATGTATATATACCCTTTAGAAAATAAACTTGTCCAGCTATCCCAAGAACTATAAAAACAATCATGGCCTCCAGCCTGGATACTCTACTCTTGGGAATTTATTCTAAAAAAATAAATTTAGCAGAAGTGAAAAGAGATATGCCTGAGACTGTTTTTTGTGGGAACACAAAGACAGGAAACAATCTATCTGTTATACCTAAAAGTCTAACAGTAATGGTTATTTATACTATAAGACTTGCCTTTAAAAATTATAAAGACTTGGAAATGATGAAAAAATGCAAACAAAAAGTCTATGTTCAATGTAATAAGTATGCCAAAAATGTGTGCAGATGGGCAAGAACTTGAAATGTACTGACATTTGGGTATTTTTTATTTAAAATTCCATTAAAGATTTTTAAAATTAGAATATCTGATGCTGTCTAGAATGCATTTAAATGGACACCCTCACTCACTGCTATTGAGAGTATAAACTGATATAATCTCACTACAGGTTGGTACAATTTGCAGGACAATTTGGCAATACATTCAAAGGCCTTAAAATGCCTTTCATGCAGAAATTCCACTTCTAGGAGTTTATCCAAAGGAAATAAAGAGAAAGATGAGAAGATTTATGTACAAGGATATTTACTGCAATATTATTTATAATGGCAAAAGACTTGATACCACCCAAATGGTCAACAGTAGAGAAAATGATTAAAGAAGTTACAGAATAACCACACAGTAGATTACTATGCAGTTATTAAACACATTTTGAAACATTCAATGACAAATGATATGGTACATGGAAAAAAGTATATCATGTGCACATTTGTTATGCATATATATATATATATAGCATATGATTCTATTATATCTATAGATAGAGATACATATATACATATGTATACATATTATATAAACATCCTAATTTTGTACATAGACATAAACCAAAATGCTAACAGTGGGATAATGAGCAGTTTTTATATTTTCTTCTTTAGACTTTCATGTATTTTCCTATATTTAGGGATTAATACCAGAATCATATTACATCAGAAGGCACATGTCAGTTTTTTCATTGTAAGTTTGGTCACCTGGTTAAAGGGATGTCCTCTAAGCTCTTCATTGTAAAGATATTTTTACTCCTTTGTAATTGCTAAGTAATCTTCAAGGGGATACTGGTTTGAGAGCGTATGAATATCCTGTTTCCCAACAAACTTTTACTCTATGGAAATAGCATCCATTGATGATCTTGGTTGGAACCAGTGGTTTCATTGAGGATTCACAATGGTTATTTCCTCCTACACTTATTAAGCTGACATTCTTCAATGAAGAAGAGCTTCCCCCTCCCATATTTTTCGCATTACTATGGACTTGTTGACATTATTATTATTATTACTCAATGTGTTATAACCCATTGCTTTTATTCTTCTTAATGCTTAAATTGTCCCAAATGTGGCCAGTGGGTTTCCCTTCAAGCCAGTTCCTGTGTCTCTATCATTCTCTGAGCACTTTCTTGCTTTCTGTAGCAACTCTCCTTATCCCAGATGTGTGGCGCTGGCCATTCTCCAAGAAGCCCTGATTCCTTTTAGTGGATAGTGCTACATCGTTACTGGGTATCATTGCTTCTGGGCCTTTTCAGTGAACAGAGCCAGGAAATTGGGAAATACGCACGTACGTGTGTGTGAATTACGAGTTCATATTGATACTCCCAATACAAATACACATGACATGGTGCTCTGTCTTTTCCCCCACTCCCTATATCTGTTATCTCCCTACTCCCACGGTGAGAACTCCAATTCCCAACATCAGTATAATTATTTATTCTATCCTATAATATAGCCAAATAGTTTTAGATTACTACACCAGCACTAGTATTGAGATGGTGTCATTAACACTATTTCAGTTAGTTTTCTACACCCTTCAGGGTAATAATCTGTCAACCATTCATTCCCAGAAATAATTACACCCTGACAGAGACTCATAGCCCCTCAATATCTCCCGCCACCCCCGCCCCCCGCTCCTCCCCACTGCAAATAATCTACTCTTGCAGAGATTTCATAAACCAGGCAGACTGCTGACAACTTCCCAGGAATGATGGTGGAGAGGACAATAGTGCAGCATGTCAATGACTTTCACAAGCGTTGTAGGCATGACCCATCTCAAAAGAGGCCCCAGGTACCAGCCTTTCGGCTCACCGAGTTACTTGTCTACCTCCCATTATTTTTCCCTCTTCTTCCTTCTCCCTCCTCTCTTCTTTAGGATCAAAGCACAATTCTTCCCCTTCTGTCAAGCAGACCAACCTCCTCCTTTGAAGCCTGACTCAAGATCTTCAAAGAACAAAGACAGCCTTCTTCCTAAGAGAAATTGTGGTGAAAAAATTTCCTCCGCCTCATTACACATACAAGGGTTGGAACCTTTTTAAAGTTTGGTCAGTTATAAATTGCAGACAAGTAGCTGCAAAACCCTTTCAGGATGAATCTACCCATCGACTCAGCTACTGCCCCTCAGGACTGGGTCACCAGATGGCTCGAGCTGCTCAGGATCTTTCAACCTCTGGGAAACTCTGGTTTCCAGAGCCACTCACTCACGTCCTCCACCATCCTGCCACCCTCACAGACAGACGGGTCCGTCCTCTGACTGGGCAGCCACCACCCCACACTGCCTTCCAGGACACCAGCCAAGGGCCCTGGGAGAGAAACAGTGTTCCATAGAAGAAGCCCCGGTCTATGAGCCCAGCCGAAGTTGGGGGCTGGCCCTCCTAGTAGCGCCACAGTTCTCGGGGAGGGGCTCAAGTGTGAGACCTTTTCCTCTCAGTGCCTCTAATTTCTCATTATGTCCATGCAGATTGCCTTGCTAAGCAACCTACCTGGACAAGAACTAGTGAAAGCCTAAAGGCCCCACTCATGGCTCTTGCAGAACTTTTAGGGCCTAGATCTTCTGTGGGCAGAAATTTTCCAAAAGGCCAGGAAGCAGTACTAGAAATGGGCCCCTGACTGAGGGTGTAGGTGGTGGGGGAAGGGGGGCCTAGCGAGGGGAGGTGAAGATCTTTCTGGGAAGTCTACCATAATCTTTGATGAGGGAGGGAACAGATGAAATCTGAAAAATACTCTAAAACTGTTACATTGGTTTGATTTTCTAGTTAGTAAATAGTTAAGTTGCTTTAACATTTCAATTATTAGTAAAGTGTGAGATTTTTGTATTTAGTGATGTTATTTAGACCCGATGGCTCAGTGATATACAAGAATGCTGGGACCTTCCAAAGTGCAAGAGTTGAAGAAGAAATGTGTGGTACAAGAGGAGTGTAATAAAACAAAGTGGTCTGGGAATGAGAAGAGGTCGGACTGGAGAGGAGGAAGGGTGTGAGCCCCTTGGCACAGGTAGTATGCTGCCCTGTAGCCGCCCATCCATCCCCAAAGCCCCTGCCAGCTCAGGGTAACCTGAGTAGTGCTGAAATACTTCCCAATCTCCCAAATCTCCCTCTGTCATCTCTCGACATGCCTCAAAGTCTGCCATCTGCATCTTCATCCTTTGAGTTAAGCACTGGCCTCTGTGGACTCCTCCACCAAGCAGGTAGCATTTACATTGGGATTTATGTTGCAACTGTATCTAGTTCTGTACCATTTTGTAACTTTCTAGAAAGACACATAATCTAGGCTAGGTAAGTAGTCTCTCTAGTTTGATGCTCTTCCAAATTTTTATGTGATCCAATTGACAACTCCTTAGGAGAATCCAGACAGAACTGAGAACAACAGCCTTGCCCTTAAGAAGCAGTGGGCCCAGAAGGACAGGTAGAGGCTGCCAGAAAAATACTCGAGCCCTCTGTCCTTGCTGAGATGCAGTAAGAAACCACATATCAGGTTAATTTCCACATTTCATGTTACTGGGCTGCTCCTCCAGGCACAATGGTGATGCCTCTAGGCCCAGGTGCCCAGCGGGCCTTATGCTTCTGTCCACCGTGGTTTTTCTCTCCCAGGGCTGATCAACTCCAGAGCTGACTGAAGGCAGTGCTCAGCACAGAGAAGATGTCATTTCAGAAAGCCGACTCAGAGGCTCAGTGACTTGCCTCAAGGTATATAGCCAGGGCCCAGGGTGGGAACTCTGCCAGCTGAGTAATCTTGGAAGAATTCTCTAAACTCGTTACCTGAACGGGAACACAAACTGGCTAAAAATAAGGGTTCTGGAGACAAGCTTACCTGGGTTCATACCCTGGCTCCATCACTGGCCAGCACCATGTGCATGAGACTTAACTTCTGTCTGTCTGTTTCCTCATCTGCAAAATGGAACTTGTAATAGTATCTACCTCATGGGTTACTTTGAGTTAATCTGATGAGCTGATGCATGCAAAATGCTTACAACACTGCCTGGCTCACAGAAACTGCTTAATAAATCTTTGCTATTTTATATGTGCATGCACTCCTACACACATTTGTAAATACATATACAAAGGCTATAAAGACACACTTCTTGGGATGGCTGAAATACACTTAATACATTTAAATTTGACAATACCAGGTGTTGGTGAGGATATGGAACAACTGAAACACTGTGGATAGGAATGTAAAACATGGAGCCACTCTGAACGACAGTCTGGCCCAGAGGAGCAGGTAAGGTAGTTTCCCATGAAATTAAATGTACTTACCACACTTACCATATGAGCTGGTGATCCCGTTTCCAGTTATTCACTCAAGAGAAATGAAAGCATATGTCCACACAAAGAATGCTAGTAGTGATTTTATTTATAATAGCCAAAAAAATGGAAACAGCCCAGGTGTTCATCAACAAGTGGATGGATAAATGAATTCTGGAACATCCTTTCAATGGAATAGTACTCAGCAACAAGAAAGGATGCAGTACCAATACATGAAATGACACAGATGAAGCTCAAAAGCATTATGCTAAAGGAAAGAAGCCAGGCACACCAGGCTCCACCCTACAGAATTCCATTTACATGACATTCTAGAAATAGCGAGGCAGGAGGGACAGAAAACAGATAAGTGTTTGCCGAGGCTGGATAGGGGAGATTCGCCACAAATGGGCATGAGGAAACATTTTAGGGTGATGGAAATGCTCTGCATTGTTGCTGTGGTGGTGGGTTCATGGCTGAATGTGTCTGTCGAAATTCATAGAATATTCACATATAAAAAGTAAATTATACCATAATTACCCATGAGAGGAAGAAACTGGGTAAGAAGATTGTATAAAGGATACTTTTTTGTTCTACTTAATCATATCTGTACTGTTTGAACTTTTGTAATGAGCATGTAATTCATATAGTTGGCAATAATTTTACTAAAGTTTAAAATGATGATGATAATATCTACCTTGAAAGCATGTTGTGAGATCTAAATGAAATGAGATAATGTGTACGATATACAGAGAAGACCCATAGATCTTCTAAAGTGACAGTCTAAAGGACAAGAGTTCTCCACAAGCGTGACAGCCATGACTTACCTCAGTGACAAAGAGCGTGCGAGGGTCAATGATATCCAAGAAGTGCCTGAAGCGGCCATAGAAGGATGTCTAGAGAAAGGGTTAGGAGAGAAGAGTAGATCAGCTGCCGTAGATCATCCTCCAGCCACTGGGGAACCCCACCGCACACCTCACCCCTACTGTTGGGGTCCCATTGTCCCCAGGACTCCCCACGTGGGTGATGAATACCAAAGAGGCCTCACTGCTCAGTGACCTGAGGGCAGCTCTCCCAGGTCTGAGGGCTTTCTAATGTCAAATCAGAAAGATCATTAAGACACTCAGTGACTGTCCAACTTCTCTTCAAGGTGCTTCTCATTTTCCTCCCTTTTTCCCCAGTGCCCTGAGATCTACTCCAAGTCTTTTGGCAGCTCCCAACCACCACTAAGCACATAGGCTGGAGGTGAGGTCTGGTCACCCACCCTCTTCCAGCCTTCCCTCACCACCATAGCCTCCTTGCCTCTCTTAGGACCTCTTGAGTGAGGGAGGGTCCTTCTCCAAGGTCAAGCTCCCCATAGGCAGAGCTCAAGCACCAGAAAACCCAGCTTGCAGCCCTCAGGCCCCCCTTCACCCATAGCCCTGGAGCTGCTGTGAGGCTCAGAACAAGGAGCTTGCTTTTTCCCGGCCTTATCCCAGAGTGGGGGGCCCTGGAAAAGAAGGGCTTTGTGCAAAGCAGGCCACAAGCACTAGAGAACAATGAAAGGGAACCAAACAACCCTGCTGCTGGGCCCTCTGCCCTAGAGACGGAGCCAGCTTGGCAAAGCCAAGCTCAAGAGGTGGAGAGAGGGTGCCAAGCTAGGGGACAAAGGGAAAAGCTGCAAATGCTGGGGGTTCATGCCTCACTACACCCCCAGGCGCTGCCGCAAATGCTCCCTGGAGCCCCACAACTCTCCAAGCACAGTCCTCTGCACAGCGGAGGAAACAGAAGCCTCCACACTCCCTTCCTTTGCTCACTAGGCCACCAGATGCTGAGGCCAACTTCCGCTCCTTTCTCTCCCCAATAAAGACCCTGAAACAGGCCCCAAATCACCTCGAAGTCCCCTGCACCCACCAATCCCCATACCGCCTCCATCTCTCTGCTCACTGTGACACACTCCCTGCCAGGAGCAGCCTCTCCACCCCCTACTTCCACCCTCTTGGAGTTGCTGCCTTTCACGGACCGGATCAAGCTTCAGAACCATTCCTAACAAAAACAGTTGCTTTTCTAACCTCTTATAACTCAAATGGCCTAAACCACGATGCTCACACTGTTGTCTTGGCAAAATTTCACATCTAAGTCTAAGGAAACAATCAGAGACGTTCAGAGGTGTGGTCAGAGGAACATGCTGAGGATGCTCACTGCTGCATGATTTGTAAAGGTGGATGGTTAAACAAATGATAGTCCCTTCATATGAGTGAACACTATGTAGCCATTTAAAATCATGTTTTCAGACAACATTTATGACATGGAAAATGCTTATGATGTTGTGAAATGCATATAAAGAGGATGATTCCAATTAATAGACAAGGAGGTAAACAGAGCCAGATGGATAGTAAATGGAGAGCAAAGAGACAAAATGACATCCAGATCCTGGTCCACTAAAATGAATCAGTGCTCCTTAGAGAAATAGCCAGTTCCAGGGCTGGGGCAGGAAAGGTACAAGATGAGACTGATACATTCTGTTGTGCCAGAAAGTAATGAAGTGCCAACCCCCGAAATGATGGGGACATGTTAAAAGGACCAATGAGAGGCAGATGGACTTTGTGTGCCTCCGTATGTGATATCCTGAGAAGTTCACAATGTCACTCACGTAGTATTCTGGAATGACTGAATCTAATTATGAAGAAACATTACACAAACCCAGATTGAGGACATTCCATAAAATAATCTGCCTTATTCATCAAATATGTCAATGTCTAAAGACAAAGAAAGACTGAGGAACTAACTGGTCCACATAAAAGGAAATTAAGAGACAACTAAATGCATTGCATGATTCTGGACTGAATCCTGGACTGGAGGGGAAAAACATTCTCAAGGTCATTAATTGAGACAATTGACAAAACTAGAATGTGGGTCATAGATTAATAAAAGTATTATATCCATATTAAATTTCCTAAATATAGTAACTATACTGTAGTTATTACTATAGACTGAATATGTGTGTCCCCCTCAAATTTATATGTTAAATCCTAATGTCCAAGGTGATGGCATTTAGAGGCGGGGCCTTTGGGAGGCAATTAGATATGAGGGTACAGCCCTCATGAATGGCATTAGTGCCCTTATAAAAGAGAATGCAATTTCTCAGTAAGTACGAAAGAGTAGTGACTCAAAGAAGGAGGTTATTAGGACACTTTCTAGCTGCAGCTGGTCCCTGTGAAAAACCCTTTCTCTTTAGAGCTGCTTTATGTGCCTGTCCTCTCAGCTTGATGAATGGCAGGGAAGGTTTCTACTTTCTCAGTCCAATTGATTTTTATTTTCTCAATAGTTTAAAATGTATGGCCTTCCCCGCCCCCGACCCTGCCCTCCAAAATTCAGCCGCCATCTTTACCCAATCAGATACTCAGTGGATGTTTTTCCTTCCTTTTTTCTTTACCTAAAGAATGAGTCAGCCAAGTGATTCCTTCCTTTTCCCTTCACAAGAAAGGTGAGTCAGCTAATTCTCAGCAGGGTCTGGGGCCTACAGCACACACTGCCTTCCCACCTCCACCACTCCCAGGGTAGAGTGGGCCTTGGGAGCAGTAGCTGAGGGCAATGGTCTAAGAAGGAACTGACAGCCCTCCTGTACCCAGACCTCTAAAATACTGCTCTTCTGGATTAGGAATAAAATACTCACTGAACCTGTAGCCCAAAGGCAGAAAGGCGGGACCAACTCAGTAGCCCTGGGCAAGGCTGCACACTGAATCACCCAGGTACTGCAAAAACCAGCTGTACACCCAGAGATTCAAATTCTATTGGCCTGGGGTGGGCTCCAGGCATCAGCATCTGTTTAATAACCTGCCCAGGTGAGTCATATGCAGCATGGGTTGAGAGCCACTGGACTAGAGGGTACTAACCCTGTCCATAGCATAAGCCAGCCCCAAGACTAGCCCTGGGAAACAGGCACTCTCTTATCTTAAGGATGTAAAAGATTAAAACACATAACTACCTGCAAGGCAATTTTCATTTTAGAACTTATTTCAGGCAAACTATATGAGAAACTTTCCCCACTGCATCCTGACTCTCAGCCCACACAAACCTCTCTAACTTGGGGTGAAGAGTGCATTTTCCTGCTCAGCAAGCTCCCCATACCCCAGAGGGAGCCCTATGCAACCTACCTGCTCTGTCACTTTGAGTCTCAGCTAATTTCAGACCTTAACATACCCACAGGACTCTCATACCCTCAGTCATCTTAGCAGATAAGTAAGACTTCTGAAGGAGCAAGGAAGTTTAAAAAAATTATTTCTGGATAGACTGAAACACAAATGGGAAGAAGCATTTGTGTCTGTTTCCTGTTCTGGGGCCTCGACTTGCCAAAAATGGTGTCAAACCTGAAGGGAAGAAAAGAGCTTCCCCGGGTGCTGTCTTGTCTTTTTCACCTTTACTAGGTAATGGGGCAGTGGTTAAAAGCATGGCCTTCAAATTTACGGGAAAAGAGAAACATGTTTGATACCACAGAGATGCCTTCAGCCACACTGAGAATGAGAGAAATTCTAAAAGACAAACCATCAAATTTCCTCAACAAATAAAAAAAAGAGGGAAGTAGAACCAGTAGATTAGAAGAGACAAAAGAGACATATTAGTCAAATTTAATATGTGGCCCTTCTGGGGTCCTGATTGAAACAAACTGATTATCTAAAAAATGATGTGACAATAAAAAAATGCAAATAGTACAACGGACTGAACATGTCCCTGCAAAAGTCATATAGTGAAATCCTGACTCCCAAGGTGGTAGTATTAGGATGTGGGGCCTGTGGAAGGTGACGAGGTCATGAGGGTGGGACTCTCATGAATGGGGTTAGTGCCCTTATAAAAGAAACCCCAGAGAGATCCCTCCACCCTTCTGTCATGTAAGGTTATAGCTAGGAGGTGCTGTCTATGAACCGAAAGCTATCACCAAATCTGGCAGCGCCTTGCTCTTGAACCTCCAGCTTCTGGAACTGTTAGAAATTTCTGTTGTTTATAAGTCACCCAGTCTATGGTATTTTGTTATAGCAGCCCAAAGAGAATAAGACAAATAGTGATTGGTTTGAGGATATTAAAAAATAATTAGTTTAGGTGTGTTAATGGTGCTGTGGTTATGTTAAAACTAATCAAAAAACCTGACACTGTGTGAAAAAGAAGGCGCTTTACTTCTGTGATATTCTTTCTCCCAAACCCATAATCCCAGTCTAACTATGAGGAAGACACTAGACAAACCCAAACTGAGGGACATTCGACAAAACATCTGACCAGTATTTCTCAAAACTGTCAAAGTCATCAAAAACAAGGAAAGTCCGAGAAACTGTCATAGACCAAAGGAGACTAGGGAGACATGACAACTAAATGTAATGCGGGATCCTGAAACAGAAAAAAAAATGTTTTTTATGTAAAAAACAGTGAAATCCAATAAAATCTGGAGTGTAGTTAACAGTAATATTCCAAAGTTGGTTTCTTAGTTTTGACAAATGTATCATGGTAATATGAGTTGATAATATTAGGGGAAACTGGGTGAGGGTTATACAGGATTCTGTTAACTTCTGGACTTCTGTAAACCTAAAGTTTTCCCAAAATTTAAAATTAAAAAAAAAAAAACTAATGAAAAAGTCTTTATTTTTTTTAGAGATACCTTACTAGCAGGTATAATGAAATGCTGGGATGTCTGTGTTTGGCCTAAAAGTAATTCATTGGTTGGAGGTGGGGACGTAATTGATGAAGCTGAGTGATAGGTGCACAGGAATCATTGACGACTGTCTCTACTTTCGTATATTTGAAACTCCCATAATAAAAAAGGTAACAATAAACAAGCAAACTTGGACCTTGGAGCCAGATTCCCTAGGAAGTTAGTTAATTTGTTTGTGTACTGCAGTTTCCTCACCAATAACATAAAAAATAAGTGTACCTGTCTCACAGGGTTGTTGTGAAAATTACATAAATCATTACACAAGAAAGGCTGGTAAAATGCTTGGCTAGACCAGACCACCGAGGCAAGCTATCTGTCTCCACCTTCTGACACTGCTCAGTGTCCTTGCTTCCCTGTCCTCGCACACAAGGAGATCCTTGAGGATGAAAGAAAGGGTTCTGGGGTGACTCCAGGGGATAAAGACCTTGGCGCCCATTCTTGCAGAAAGTGATGAGATTGGTGTAGGTTCTGGGAATGGATCTTGGATTATGAATCACCCAGGGTTCAAGGGGCTGAAAGCAGCCAGTATGAAGAAAAGGTGGGTTTGAGAGGGTGGGTGGGGGTTCAATTCGAGAAAGAAAAGGTCAGCAGGGGTGGGCCACGCAGATCTTTGAAGCCTCTTTAAAAGTGAAGTCTTCAGCTTAGAAGCAGAGGAAGCAACTGGAGGGCGTTTTAGTGTGTGTGTGTGTGTGTGTGGCGGGGAGTCACCCCATCAGACCTGCACTGGGACTCTGCCATGCAGAAGAGGAAGGGATTGGAAGGGGGCCTGAGTTGAAGCAGGAAGACCTGTTAGGAAGCTTCTGCAGTGGCTCAGAGACAGATGATGGTGGTTTGGTCTAGGAATCTGGCAGTGGAGACTGGTAGATTTTTGAGAGCTACTTAAGTGATGAGAACACTGGACCTCTGCTTGTACTTAGAGGGTGAGGGAGAGGCAGGGAAGTAAAAAGACAACTTCCAGGTTTCTTGGGAGTCAACTGGGTGGCAGGTTGGGCTGCTTGCACTGCTGGGAGTAGTGTGGTAGAAACAGATTTGCAGGGAAGAGAAATTCCTTAACATGGATGAATCACATGCACTGTGCTTTATGCAGGTCACTATGCTCGAGGAGGAGCGCTTCAAAAGCAAATACAACAAACACTTTTACTGCCCTCAAGGGCGGTGCCAAAGAGATGCCAACAATGACTGCTGGAACAGAGTGATCTCAAATGTGCATTTATGGCTCCAGTGGTGATCACAGCAAAGGGCTTAGTCTACTTGGAAGTTCTCGATAAACGTGTTATGCAACTTAATGTTCCAGAACAGGTACCAGAAAAAACACCCCACTAATCTTTATTCAGCACATCACTATATGTCTAGCCCCGCCTCGGGGTAATATGGAGACAATGGAAGGGCAAAGATCAGCCCTTTCTCTCAAAAGGGTTGAGACCAAGTAATCACACAGAGGAGTATTAGAGGACCATAGGGCAGGCTGACCTATAAGGTCCCACTTGGGGTGGCCAAAGAGGTAGGTAGGAAGGAGTCAGTGCCCTGGTCTCACCAGGGAATAATGTCACGGTGGGAGTGGGGAGTAGCAGCGTGGGAGAGGATGTGCGCCTGACTAAGCCTTGCCAGATGAGTGGAATGCGTGGAGGACTTGAAAGAAGGACAGCCATTGAAGGGTCACTCAAGTCCAAGCAGAGGCACCCCTGACAGTCTCGCCCTAGTTGGCACCCTACACTGGCAGGAAGACTCCAGTCTCGCCTCAAACACCTACATACTGAAATGGTTTACTTTTTAAAGGAATTAAAATCCTCTTTTAAAACAATGAGAACATCTCAGAAGGCTCAGGAGCACAGCTCCTTAATTATCAATGAAACATAGTACATAACCTTGCTGGAACCAGTTTCTCTACCACCACCACCACCAAAAACAGAACAAAAAAACCCCCACCGCACCGACCTTTGTACATTTCCTTTCTTCCCGCAAACTTCTTTTCTGTCCGCCTCCGCTGTCCCCCACCCCAGGCAAGCCCAGGTTTACTTCAGCCAAGTCTCTGCCCTTTTCCTAATAAAGTCCTTTTCCTCGGCGCTGGCGGCAACGAGGGCCGAGGACATGCGGCGGCCCGCGGCGTGGGAACGGCCCCTCCCAGCCTCCAGTCCCGGTCTCATATCCGGGCTGCGGGTTCGATCCCCGTCTCCGTGAACAAGGACGAGTTAGCGACGCCCTGTCGGGGGTCCCGGAAGAAAAGGACCACTGTCACCGTGCCCCGGAGAACCCAAGCTCGGACAGGGCCGAGCGCTCCGTGACGCTAGAGCGTGGGTGCGGAGACCCTCCGCGGAGGTCGCTGCAGGGGAGGGGGCTCCCGGGCACTTGGACCCTCCCAGAGGCCCGCGGCCCCGAATGACACAGCGTTTCCTCCGCAGCCGACTCTGCCCGCAAGTCTCCGCTCGAACCCCAGCAAGGCACCAGCCGGCAAACTCGCTGCGTCAGCGAAGCAACCGCCGGAGGGGACCAGGATCTCCGGGCCGCGGGCAGCCCTCAGTTCATGGCCCTGACCTATCGCGGCACGGTGGACCCGGCTGGGATGGAGGGCTGGGAGCGTGACCGCGGGGCACGGATGCTGCCTGGAATTTCCTCCAGCAGCTCGGAAAGACTGTCAGTCCCCACTGGGGGGTAAAAGTTAGACGGTATCTCTCTCACGGCAACTTCTCACCCAGAGCCGGACTCGAACTTTCCGCCTAGAGTGGGCGGCTGCACAGCCCAAAGCAACCCTGCAGCAGCCGCTGGGACCCGGGGGCCCTGCATCGCCAGCCGCGGCCGGCAGCGGCCAATCACAGAGCGCCTCGGGAGGGAAAGGCTGGAGGGCGCTGGCAGCCGCAGAGCGACGGCGCCAAAGGCCAATAGGGAGCCAAGGTGGGAGTCCTCGCCCCACCCCGCTGACCAATGGAAAAGGAGAGGCTGTGGCCGAGGTCTCCCATCCAGTAGCTGCAGGCTCCGGGTGGCCGCGGGTCGGAGACCCTAGGGCTAAGAGGGATGTAGGAGAGGAGTTTGCTCGCCCTCCCTGTGCCACCCGCCAACCCTCAGACCACAGTCCGGTCCTCACCTGCTGGAAGCGGGGTTTGCCCAGCTGGAAAGGAGGTGCATCCGTCGAGGCGCTAGCGGCACTTGCCGCTGCCGCCGATGCAGTAGTCGCTGTATCCGCCATGGCCACTGACGCCCGCAATCTCCGGCCCTTTTAAAATGTCCCTCCTCGGCCCCCGCCACAGCTGCCTCTCCCGATTGGCCATAAGCAACCGCAGCGAGCCAGAGGCGCAAGGGGTTGTGGGGAGTGTAGTTTTCCTTGTCACGACGCTTGACGACCCTAGACTGCGAAGAGTGGCACCGACTCAGACCTGGATTCTGTTCCCACCTTCAGTATTAGTAGGTTCGGCAGTCTGGGAAGAGAGTGCGTGTACGACTCTGAGGTCCCGATAGGAGCCCACGGGGTGACCCCTCGCTGGTTACCTGCCCTTAGAAGTTCGAGTTGCTGCGGTGAGCGTTGCTCGTGGAACTGCAGCCCAGGAAAAGAGCTCTACTTAAGCAGGTCCGACCTGGGACCAGTTTCAGATGCGCAAGGACTCCAGGCGGAGCAGGGTTCATCTCCGAAGGATTTCTGCGGAGTTGCACTGCGGAATCTTCATGCAGTTTCTTCTGCCACTCATCTGTGCTCTCCAGCCTTTCTGTCACAATTCCTGAAGTATGGTGGACGCCCCGCACCCCTGCCCCTTGAACATTCTGCACCCAGAAGACACTTTTTATCTTCTCCTGACGCTGGCTCTCTTTATGGCCTCGGCCTAATCGTTTCATTTCCCAATCCATCGCTCTACTTCCACAAAATCCACCACATGCCCCAACAGCACCCAGCACTTCTCTTTTGCAGCCCTTTGCATTTATTATTTATGGTTTTGAGTAAGTAAATCCTACTACAAGGTCCATGGGGCAGGAGTTGTGACTATTGGATTCGCTTCTTAGTCCTCAGTACCAGACATGGGAGTACTCACAGCAGAGACTCAAATATTTGTTGACTGTGTGAGTAAAACAGAGGGAGCTTAGGAGACTTGGCAGCCTCCACTTCCTTTGGCCAACCAAGGAAGATCACTACTCCTGGGCCTACTTCCTAGGCAGGAAGAGACCTGAGAGTGGCGAGTGGGGTTCAGTAGTATCAAGTACTACAAGGACTTTAGGTAAGGGGGAGCAGTGCAGATGGCAGAGCAGGACACAAGCAGGGATAATAAACACACTGGGGGAAGAGGAGGGGATGCTGCCTGCTGCACCCAGGAGAAATATTTGGTTTTGACCCTAAGGAATCCCACTTTGGATCTCCTTAGTCCTGTGGTGAGGGCAGGGTGAGCTCATGCCTGCCCATGTCTTTCTGAACGCATGATCTGTAGCAGTCAGTTCCTCATCCACCAATGGTCGAACCACAAGAAACAGACTTTCCCTAATGCTGAAAAGACATTCTAGCTAGCCATGAAGAACCATTTGTGTCTTGGAGTTGTATCCTATCTTTCCCTACTAAACTAAGTGGCTTGAGAATAGGTATCGGATCTTTTACTACCCTCTGTATTCCCAACCGTACTCAATCAATGTGGGTACCCTGGAAGTGAGAAAAGGCTGAGTGCTGCTGCCCAGATGTCAGTTCAGGCGCAGTGTCATCCAAAAATCCAATTACCTGCCTTCTCCCCCAGGAAGCCTCCTTCACATGCTCATCAAAACAGGAACACAACAGAGCCACCTGCAGTCTATGAACTTTTTATTCTTCATAAAGTGCTCAAAACATGAAGAACAAGCTTTTTATAAACAGGAGTTACAACTAGGAAGACGAAGGGCAAAGCAGAACTGTGCCTGCTCCCTGCCCACCCCATCCACAGCCCTCCTCCAACATGTGCCCAGGAACAGAAATGTCCAATGAGAACCTTGGGCTTCGACTTCAAACTATTTCAAAGACATCCCCGACCTGGGAATTTTAGAGGCCCATAATCAAGGATGAATGGAAAGTGAGGGTCAGGGCTGGGGCTGAATAGAGCCCAGAGGAATACCTAGTAGAAGAGTGACTCCCTTCCCCCAGAAGAGACACCCATCCAACTCCCAATGATCCCAAAAGAACATGACCAATGACCCAAGTCCTGGGTACCTGTGGACACTTTCCTCACTTTGATGAGTGGTCCTTAAGGTAGATAATGTTATAGGGGCTTCCCCCCTATGTGGGGCTCCTCCGCTTCATCCTGGCAGAAGACATCCCCCCACAGAGCACATCTCCTTCCAAGGCTTTCCAACCCCACAGAGTAACCACACAGGCCCACTCATGAAGAAGAGGCCATCTCAAAAGGAGCTCTCACCTCCTCACTGGGTCAAAAGTAGCCTCCCCACAACTTTGCTAAGGCAGGGTACCCCAAGCCACCAAAGGTCCCCTGAAGATGCCCTGGGGAAGCCTACTGTGTTTTCTGAAAGCAAACCAGGGCTGGGCTAAAGGACAGACTTCGTTGCAAAGTGCACTGCAGCCAAGCCAGGCAAGGCCATGGAGCAGAAGGGACAGGCTGGGACAGCAGATAGTGCATGGATGGGAGGACAACAAAGTCCTTCTCCTAAGCATAGGCAGAGTGTGACCTCCCACTTCCAGAATGTAGTTTCTTTCCTAGGACCCCCCTCAATTGGGGTTGAGAGAGTAAGAGAAGACAACAGGAAGGTTAAGGGAACAGCAGCAGCTTGGTCAGATCCTTAATTGAAATTATCTCTAGGGGAGGGCAGAACACACAGCTAAACCCAGCTGCCCCATCCTCCATTCTCATCCCAGGGCGCTGCCAAATCCAGCCCCATGTGTTGGGGTGGTGGGGAGGGAGGGCGGGGAGCATACCAAACAAGGGGTGGGGCCTACATCCAGAGGCCTTTGATCCCACCCACAAAAAGGCACATTTTAATCTGTTTCCAAGTTCAAACCCTGTAGCAGCACAGAGTTTTGACATCTGGATGGGCAACGAGAACAGGAATGGAGGTTTGATTCCCAAACGTAAGCCATCCAAAGCCCAGAGGCCTGGAGGGGTCCACACCTTGGAAGTGGGTAAGGAGGTGCTATCCCCCTACATGCCCCAGCTCTCCACATAGTCACATGTGACACTCATGGAAAAATCAGAAGAGGAAGGCAGGGAGTGACCTGAAAAATACATATCATCTCCCTCCATCCGCACTGCAGTCGCTCCAGAAACAGCTGGAAATGGACAGATTCAGGACACAGCAGACACGACACTAGACCATATAGGTTCCTTGCTCTCAGGGGAAAGGACATGAGGCTGAAGAGTAGGTGCCCTGGTTGCCCATAATGCACAGACAAATGAGCAGCTTGGTCTCTGCCACAGCTGTAATACTAATACTAGGAGCCCCCCAGGGGCTGGAGGGAGATGAAGAAGACAAGGGTTTAGCTGTGGAAGAAATGGCTGACCATCCCTGTGGGGTAATAAAGTATGTCTCAGATACCACATCAAATTGCAGCTCACCCCTGCTCCGTCTTGAGGGCTAAATTCTTTGTTCCAATTCCTGGAGCCCCCAAAGCTAAGGGGTATGAAAATAGAGTGACCCATCTCCAATGGGAGTCCAAAGGCCCCCCATTCCAGCAGCCTCAGTTGAGGCAGGAGGAAGAGGGAGCAAGGGGTGACAACAGAGGACAGCCCGCACCCTGCCCCAGGTGAGTGAGTTCAGTAGGGAGGGTGTGAGCCCTGTCTAGGCAGAGGGTCCACGCCAACCCTCCTGGGAAGTGGGGGTGAAGAAGGCTACTTGGGGGGGCCAGGGGGGATCTGCAGCAGTGTGGGTGAGGTCTCCATGATCCGCACCAGCAGCCGGTCAATGTAGCTCTCCAGCTCCTGCACGTGCTCGTCCCGCTGGCTCAGTTCCCGCTCCCGTTGTAGGAGCAGGCCGATGAGCTCGTCGTGGGTCAGATGATAGTACTTGGCCGACTGGTCCAGTACACCTGAATCCTGAGGCCAGATGGAATGACAGTGAGCAGGGTACCCTCAGGCCTATGTGCCCACCAACACTCCAGCTGCACCACCACAGGCCCCGCTGCCTCTGTCTCTAATGCCAGAGGTGGTCTAACTGGCCTCGGGGCTCCAGCTCCTTCTTCCGCCCTGCCCAGTGCTCTATTCCTGACCTCACAGCACCGCTGGTCTTGTCTGATGCCCGCTGGCATCCTGCTGGGTCTCACCTTCAGCCTCTTGGTATCCACAGTCTGGCCAACCTGGGGTGCCGGAGCCACAGTCTGAACACTGCCAGATGTGACTGTCTTGAGCTTCTCCAGCCCACTGCTCAGGGCTGTGCTCAGACTGGAGCGGGACTGCTTCTTGTCAGGGCTGCCCTCCACAGGGGCTGCACTGAGAGGCTTCACAGGGTGGGGACTGCAGAGACAGACAGGAGACACATTACAGAGAGAGATGGGCAGTACATGGAAATGGGGCCACAGGTCTGCTGAAACACACCACTTTGTGGTGAATGCCCCTACACAGGCAAGGCCTCAGGGCAGCTGTGCCCAGCATTCCTCAGCACCCGACTACCTTCCTCCTCCCCATTTCACTCCCTCAAGTGACCTTGCCCCTTCACAGGGACAGCAGAGGCCTCCTACTAATTTCTCTGCACCTATAACCGGTCTTTGCCAGGGCCACCCATCTCCATCCATCTTTCCTCCCTCCTTTTCTATACTGGAACCTTTCTCTGGAAGGGGGAGAAAGGGTGACCAACCCTCCCTGTTTCCTAGTTTTCCCAGGACTGTAAGGATTCCCAGGATGTGGGGCTTTCAGTGCTAAAACCAGGACAGACATGATCAAATTGGATTACTTGATTGCTCCACTGGTTGCTTTTGCTCAGCATTTACACTGGCCTGAGAAACCTTCCCTTGACCTTGTGTTTGCCTGGCTATCACCCTCAGTCATCCCCGCCTCTTCTTCCTTCTCACCCGGCCTCCCCACAGCACAGACTGCATTGTCACTGTAAGTTCTTACCTTGGCTGACTCCTCAACCCATAGAATAGAATGTCAGCCCCA
>NW_006430723.1:177244-183169 GCF_000325575.1 Pteropus alecto
CCCTTGGTTCGCCTTGGTGACCTCTCTGTAGAGTCGACTCTTGGATCACTCCTTCCTTCGGGCTGCTCTCCTCCTCCCGTTTCCCCCAAACCCTGCTGTGGTTTTCCAACCTCTGACAGCCCCTTCTCAGCCTTAACTGAGAGCCTGCCCTGGGGTTCTTTCCACTCCTCCTCTTCATTGCCATCTCTGGCCTAGATCTCAGCCCTGAGCTCTAGACCCATGCAGAGAGCTGCATGCTGGCTCGCTCCACTTGGGGCACATGTCACCCTCCCCTCTGCGCCTGCCCTTTCCTCTGCTCCCCAGTGGTGAGTGGCACCATTAGGCTCTCATGGCTCCAGTGAGAAACCTGGGGACCCCTCTGAATCTCCGCTTCAGCTTCAGCCTTAACAAACATCGAGCCCTGCTACGTTCTCTCATACCACCCGCTCCTCTCCAGGCGAGAGCTCGCTAAACTTTCCTTCTGGCCACAGCTAAGCCAGCTCTTTCGTGGAGTCTTGCCCACCACCAACCACTCCTCCATCCTGCTGTGGGATCATGGTCTCAGCCTCCCTCTCAGGGTCAGAAAACAGAGTCTCTAACATAACTGGCCCTAGCCCTTTCCTCCTGGACCTCTGCCCCCATAGACTCCAGCCATGGACAAGGCGCTCTTGCTCACCTTTAGGCTCTTACAAAAGCTGTTCCTCTTCCTGGAATGCTGCCCCTTCATCCAATGGCTTGCTAACTCCTACTCATGTTTCAAAGCTGCAGCAAGGCCACTTCCTCCACGACACCTTCCTGAGTCCTGCAGGCTGACTAAGGTAACCCTCTCTCTGGGATCTCCTAGCATCCTGCACCTGTGATGGTTACCCAAACTGGAAGCTTCAGGCCCCTAAATCAACTAACCTACCCCTGATAATTCACGCTTACTTCACAGAGGAGTCAGATCATTCAGGAGTAGGAAGCAAAATGGCTTGGGTCAAAGGCCTGAACTCCACTAGAGAAGGGCTCACCCACATCCAGAGAGGCCTACTCTGTTACTTAGGAGAGGGCCATGGATTCAGGCTCACAACCTGGGAAGTGACAGAACCCAGGCAGGGGCAGGGAGTAGGGAAAAGGACATATCTCGGTCTATCCTTCCCACCTAGGAGTTTGCATTAGAGAAGCGGGTATAAATCCACCTCTAATGCCAGGGGAGGGGGGAGTACCAGTGAGGTGTAAAAACACCCTGAACGAGGGGCCAGGAGTCCTTGGCTCCCGGTGTGACTGACCCCCTGCAGATAAGGGTCTCTAGAGCTCTCATGGATGCCATTTCCTCACCTGAGAAATGGGAAGAGCTCTATTTTACCCACTTCATGATGTCAAGAACATACCAAGTACAGACATGAAGCCAACTCCAGAGAGAAAAAAACTTCTAAAAAAGAGGCGATTATAACTAGAAGTGCTGCTGGCATACAGCAGGGCCAGCTGAGGACACTGGAAAGCTATAACTACCTTCTCTCCCATACCTCTGGGAATGGCATCACCACCTACCGCTAAAACGGCAGACTTGGCAGCCTAGACTCCTGCCCACGTACTACCCACATATCAGCACTGGTCCTGGGCCTTCCCTTCGTGGTTCACTTCCATCTTCCCTACTAGATTGGGAACTCCTTGGGAATAGAGAGGGAACAGTGTCTTTCATCTCTGTTCGGTGTCTGACACACAGTGGATGCTCAGGGAATTTGAAGGACTTAATGCATAGGCCAGTGCTGGAGCCTGCCCTGCTCATCAGAGGCAGCAGCCACCTCTGCTTCCCGCTACTTCTTCAAGCAGGCTTCCTAAAGCACTGGCGGCCCTGTGGACTTTGCTGCACCTGCTGAATCACACACTGTCACAGCCCCCCCCACCCCGCCGCCCCCCGCCCAGTGACCTGTGTCTGCAGATGCAGATCTCAGCTCTGGTCACCACTCACCAGCTACCCAGTGAAGTCACGGCCTCATAATTCTTCTAAAACAGACCAATGCCACAGTGACCACAGTCACACGGGCATCCACTGTCGACTCAGCACAGACCTAAGAACAAGGGGGCCACCCCGAAGGCACAAATGCAAACCAGTGAAGCACCTGATGAGACCAGAGACCCTTTCTTCTGAGGGTCACGTACATGGAAAGCACTTTTCTTTTCTTTTTCTTCTCCAATGGTGTCTCCGTTTTCCTCTCGGACCTCAGTACTGGTCCCTCCTCTGGCTCTCTGCCTACAGCAGCCTCTCACCCTGGGGCCTGTCACAGAGGACTTGGGCCCCCATTTGACAAGCTTCACTGCCCCTAGCCCTTAGTGACTAAGTGCGCCAGCTCTCATCCCTTCCCCTGCCAACCTACATCACCTCTCCCCACCCCATTCCTTACCCCCTGCACTTCATCAGCATCATCCCCCAAACCCCTGGCTTGTGGGGGCACCAGCTGGTCCAAGATCCCAAAAAGGAGGTGGCTTCAGAGCCAGTGCCACAGAAGGCTCATATCTTCAAAGCCTCCCTCATCCTGCCCGGGTGAAGTCGCTGCTCACTCTCTCATGGAGGGGCTGAGGCTGCACCATGAACACCTCAGCCCTTGGGCTGTGCCGCTCCCTTTAACCCCTTCCTCCTGGAAAGTGTTCTCGGGTGGCTGCTCACCTGGCACTGGACTGTGGCTCCTCAGCTGGTCGTGTCTCCAAGGGCAGAAGCACAAGCGGGGAGGCTGGGGTGGCTGCAGCGTGGTCGTCCCCAAGTGGGGCAGGGGAGCCCCCATTGGGGGAGGCTGGCTCCCTGGGGGGCGGGGAGGAAGAGGTCAGGGGCCAGGATCCAGGTAGGGGAGAGCACGGAGGGCTGGGCCCCCCATGGCGGTGGCTGGCCCAGGGCGGGAGAGGGGGCGGTGGAAAGGCTGGCTCTGGTGGGGTGGGCAGCTCTTCTGGGCCAGAGTAGATGGACGATTCCCTGGACCCCGGAGGGGATGTGGACGGGAGGCTGGGGGGATCTTGGCTCCCATGAGATAAGAAGGGGTTCAAGGCATCCTCCTCCAAGGCCCACACAGCAGCCTGTTGGGAGCTGCCTGGAAGGGGCCCAAGCTCCTCTCCTGCTGGTCCCTGGCCCTGGGCCTCAGGCGCCTCGGGACCTTCTCCTCTCTCCAAAGCCCCCCAGATCTGCTGACTCTGAGGATCCAGGCTCTTTGAGTAACAGGGTGTGGGGGCAGGACCCTCAGGGCAGCTGGTGGACAGAGACAGGCAGCGCCCAGACGCAGGAGGGCTAGCATCCTCTACTGGCTCTTCCAGGCTTGGTTCACCCAGCAAGGTTCCCGAAGAACAGCTGTCAGACTCTGAGCCTGGCTTCTTGCCCTCCTCCTTGGCCTCCTGGGGACCAGCAATCAACGCACTTGAGAAGGCGTCTTCGTCTCCTGTCTCTGTGCCCTTGCTACTCAGTCCCCCTGCAGGCTTCTCCTCCTCCTCCTCCTGAGAATCTGAGCACGTGAAGAGGCGTGGTGGTTTGGGAGGTGGAGTACTGGGCTGCAGCCCCTTGTCTGACACCCACTCGGGTGTGGGCTCTGGCTCCAGCTCCAGTGGTGGAAGCCCCTGGACACCCTTGAGGCTCACAGGTTCTGGCGACTCTGGCTGCACCTGGGGAGGAGGCAGCTCATCAGACTCTTCTCCCCGTATGATTGGTGAGGACATCTCAGCTGCAGGAGAAATGGTGACCACATCCCAAGGCCACGAATTTTCGACGGTATTGAGCTCATGAAAAAGCTGGCTCTCGCCTCTGGAGGCCTCCTCATCCTGGCTCTTAGGGGCGTCATCTGGACCAGGCAGCCTCTCCCACACACTGATCACTTCTGGAGAGCTAAACAGAGATGTCGCACTGTCTGCTGGACTTTGTCCTGCTTCCCCTCCTGGCACCGTTGGCTCCCTGTCTGCTTCGGCGTCTGAGGCTTGTGGGTGTAGCAAGGCTGACGTGGAGGTCAGGCTGGCCCCTACTGACCCGAGGGGCCCCAGGTTGGCCACACTCGTGCTCTGGTGATCCAGTCCCAAGTCCAGAGGAACTCTGGGTTCCAGCCACACGCTGCTCCCACCTCTTCCTCCTCCCCCAGGGTCTCCCTGGGGCTCAGCTGCCTTCACTGTCATGGCCCCGGGGCCTGGGTCTTGCAGCCCAGTCGCCTCCAGCCCCACTCCTGCAGGGGCCAGAATCTTGCTCCTAGCCTCTGGACGCAGCCTGCTGGCAGTAAAGACGCTGAAGGTGTCTTCCCACTCAGGCGGGGCTTTCCCAGGGGAGGCCAGGGGTGTGGGGCTGGCCTTCGAGGCACTGGGGAGAGAGGGAGCAGGTGAAGGAGAGTTTAGTGCTATGTCGGCTAAGAGTTCTTCGAAGAAAGGGTTGCTCTGCAAGGAGGTGAGGAACGGGTTGGTGAGACCCAAGAATCCAGATGGGGTGGCTTCAGGGGCGGCGGTGACAGCAGCAGCAGTGGTAGCAGCAGGGGAGGCGGCTGCAAAAAGGTTAGTGCTTAGCATGGGAGCAGCGGTGGGAGCAGGAGTAGGGGGGGCCGGAGCACAGGGGGAGCAGGGGAGGTGGTGAGGAGGAGCAGCTGGGTCAGGTTCTACCTGAGGAGACACGTCCAGGCTGTGGAGGGAGACAAAACCGTGAGCCTCCTGGTTAATGCCAAGACTGCTGAATGCCCCTGCTGAATACCACACACCCCTGCCCCCCACCTGCCTAGGGAGGAGGTGTTTTGGCGCATGGGCTGGGTTCAGGCACGTGTGTAGGCCAGGGGACAGAGGGAATACTGCACCGTATAACATATATTAGGGATCACCCAAGGAGGTAGCTGCTGTACAGAGTTCATTTAGTCCTCATGCCAATCCTAGGGAGCATTTTACTGGCAGGATCCCGACCTAAACCAAGTGTTCTTTCCACAACTCTGTGCTGAAGATTCCACTCAATGCCAGAATTATGCCTGAAGAGGCAGTTGGAAAGTGCCTTATATCCCCTCAAGGACCAGAAAAGGAAAGGAAATACTAGCTGGCTTGAAGAGGATAGAGACCAGAGAAAGGCCAGCCTAGGTTTTGGCTGGACAAAGACAGCACTAATAGAGAAATGACTGGCTTCTCCTGACCCCTCGCAGTAACAGGAGCTGATGATGGGCTGTCATCAGGTATAACGAGGTATCAGTACATAACAGGTAAAGGAGGACAGCAAAACACTGCTGAGGACATCTACCGTCAGGCGTCCACATGGCCCGGCACCTGGCAGATGGTGCCCCTCACCAAGGGTACCCATGTGCCAGTCTTGAAAGTAGCCCTGCTGTGGAGACAAAGGCTGGAACGTGGAACAGAGGCAGCAGCAGCAACCCTGGATGTCACCAGGGGCCTCCTGAGGTCCCCCACACAGATCCCTGGCTCCCCTTGGAAATCCATGCCATGGCAGTGAACCTACATGCCCAAAGACACTGGAGAACAAACACCTGCTGGCCTACAAGTGTCCCCTCTAGGGTCTTCTCTGGGAGGGGGCATCCCCTGCACTTGTATCTTATCTACAGTGTGCAGCTAACTTTACAGATGTGGGCAGGAGCAGACTCTGTAATTAGAGCTCTCAGCTTCCCCCAGGACATTCCCAGGACATAGACAGAAGGCCAGAAAGACAGCGCAGGACCCAGCACCCCAGTCTGCAACAGTCCGACTGTGGTTTGCAGTTGTCTTGAGGCTGAGCCCACCTGTGGGACCCAGACCTGAGTGGCCTCACCTGCTATCTGAGCCCCATCTCCCAGGCCCCACTCTAAGCCCCAAGACTCCCAATCCTTGGCCCCTGCCCAAGTGGAAACATCCTGGGGAACTCCTACACATCCATCTTCTCCATTCAAGCTGCCTCTTCCCACAGGGAAATCCTGGGGGTGGGCCATGAGGTGGCAGAAACCAGGCTTCACCAGTCAGCCCATGAGGACTGCAGGTTGGGAC
>NW_006430723.1:184603-194596 GCF_000325575.1 Pteropus alecto
GCCAAGAAGTTTGGAGCTTGCCAGGATATTCTTCCAAGAACTCAGGGCCCAGAGAGACCAGGCCCCACACAGAGCTGGGCAGAGGCAGGGCCGGCTTGTCCACAAACACTGGATGCAGGAAATGGGAAGGAATCAGTTCAACCAGCAGCAAAGGTGGGCTTCCCAAGAGTCTGTGAATCTGTGAGCCCAGCTTTGCCAGGAGGACATAGCCAGGTCCCCATTCCCTGGGTTTCTCTTAAAAATCCAGCTTCCAGAGATTCTATGACCCTGTTTTTCTCCTACAATAACTCCCCAACCAAGGGTTGATTCTCAGTCTCATGCCAACACCTAGAGATGGAGGGAGAAGAAGTAAAAAAGTCCCATCTACTCCCATCCCACCTGGGCTTCCCAGCATTGCTTTGCTTCTATAGTCAGGACATGGTGATGATACTGAAATAGGGAGAATCCTGGGCCCAACATCCCTTCTCCCTTCAAACCAGGCAGGCCCCAGGGCCAAGGCACATATGCTTACCATGGAGACCAAGGAGAGAAGTATACCACCACCGTGTGGGTCAAGACCCGGACCTGAGATGCCCCTCACTAGTACACCCGTACTGGATACAGCCCAACCCTGCCAGCAGGACTCAGCCCCCCAGGAACAGCGCTGGGGTAGTTTGAGCTACCTCTCTCCCCATTCCCCTTTATGGATGAGTGGTCTTTATGGAAGAGAGCTCTATCAACATAAAATAGCACCAAGCTCTACAACCCCTTGGCCCCAGCCTGGCCCTACTCACCCTTAAAGCTTTACAATCATCTGGCTGGCAGTCAGAATTATAGGGCAGCAGAACAGCAGGGAAGTAGGCTAGAGCCCCAAGCTAGGCTGGCTAGCCCTGAATGGCTCCCCAGAGGGGAACACAAACCGGTTGGTATGGAACCGGCAAAGGGCTCTCCCTGGAGAAAGAGACTCCAAGTGCCAGGCCCAGCAGCTTCCCCAGAGCCAGAAGCACCTCCGAGTGCATCCTGTCCATCCCTCCTACCCAACAACAACAACCCCTCTCCCCCATGCTTCCCTCGTCCTTGCTCCACATGAGATGCACATTCTGAAGGTTCTCATTTTAATGTGTCCCCTCCCTACCATTCCACCTGGCACAGATCAGAGACACATTCCCATGTGTGGTTAGCTTTGCAGGTTATGCTCTGAGGACAGACATAAACACATACATCCCAGAACCCACCAAGCCAGCTTAGCACAGTGCCATCCCCCACCCATCATCAAGCAGTGGGGGGCTTCAACATATGCTGATTCATCTTCTCTGTTAGGATCAAAAGTTGGGGAAAGAAATTAGAAATCCAAATGGCCCTGCCTCTTCAAATTATAGAAATCAAACTTTAGGGCCTGCAGGACCCTCAGCGCAACTGGTTGAACCTGCCATTTAATACAGGAATCACCTGTTCACTCCAACAGCCCCTCTATTCTTAAACACTACTGTCACTGAGCAACTCACTGCACCTTTGGGTCACCCCTGTAGCTGGAGGCCAGGCTTCACTAGTGGGCAGCTCTTTCTTAGGCTGAGATGAGCTCTGTGTCCTTGTTATTTCCCCGTATTGGTCTCAGAGGTAGCATGTGGATCTGCAAAGGCTTTTTTCCAGGCAGTCCCTACAAAAGGCCAAAGCCAGCCTTTGAAGCGTACCCACCCCCAGACAAGATGCCCTTCAACCATCTCTCCTAAGGCATGATCTCCCGGCATCTGCCTGAGATGTGCCCAGATGTCCAGGAAACGTGTCCCAGAGACTGGACATATCCTCTCCCAACATCTGAGCAGAAAGAGGTGACACAGTGGGGCCTCGTGAGTGTAAGTAGGGAGACCATATAATTTATCTTCCAAACCAGAACATTTTCAGTATGGTAAAGGGCACTATTAACTATGCCAGGAAAACAGGCACAAACAGGACATGTGGCCACACTGACTCTAAATCACTAGGCAGACAGCACAGTTACTCATTTACTCCACCAAGAATGTCACTGAGACTGCAAGCTCTTCCATGGGCCACTGCACAGTGCAGGCTCACCAGGACCTTGTCCACCACACGTGGTGAGGGACTAGGGCAGAGGCAGAGATCATTAAAGGCCACCACGATATTCTTGCCGCTGTTGTACCACACTTACCCGCTAATTAAAACAATGTTTGTATTCACCACTTGCTCCCCTATAATGCATAAAGTTCTATGGTCAGTGTGAGGGGAGGATGAGCTTGGGGAGCACACAGTGACCTGCCCTGGGGAAGCTGTTACTCTAAAAGGGTAGAGAAAGGGAGGGACAGACACAAAAACAATCCGCTTTGGCACTGGTGGGGTTAACACCTGTGGTCTTCAGTCCTAAACTAAGTAGCTTGCACTGCAGCTCAGGGTGCACGGCTCACAGCAGAGCTGGTGAGCAGGGACGCATCCAGTGGCTGGGATGGGGCTTGCTCTCCGTTACCCACACCCCCGACATACATGCTGGTAGGGGCCTGGTGTAACAGTCACAAGACCGAAGAGATGAGGGCCATGTCTGGAGAAACAAGAGGAAAATCTCAGTCCTTTATACCCTTCTTCTCTTCCAGCCATTGCCTTTTCCTGGATACTGTGCACCCAACACATTGCTTCGGGCCTCGCCATGGGGCATCAGTGCCACGTGGGGGCACTAGAGGGCGCTGCTGCCCTTCCTAGTGAAGAGCACCCAGCAATCTGCAATTGCAGCCCCAGGGCAGAGGCACCCCAAACCTCTAGGCCTGTGGACAGGTTCCCTGTGTCCTGGCTGGAGATGCTGCAGCTACATGCAGTCACTCTAGTTCTGGGTGTTTAACCTACAGCTTCCAGCAGGGAGCTCACCTCGCATATTCTCTTCAAAAGCCCTACGTAAGCCCTCTGGGTAAGCACCAACAGTCATTTCTACCAGACCAGCCTCTCCATCTAAGGTAGGGTCCAGGTGATGCTGATGGAGTTCAACGGCCCGGTTTCACACCTCTCTAGGCCAAGCCACTTTACCCAAAGACAAGGCCCTCTTGCCCACCTGGATACAAGGTCACAGAGCCTGCCCCTGCAAATGGGCCCCAGGGAGGGCAGGGATGCCCCAAGTGCCCTCCAACCAGCTGCAGACAAGCTCAGAATGAAAGTGTGAGAAGGACAAACACCTCAGAATTCTTATGGCCATCAGTGACCCAACTTCTCTGGACTCTGAAAGGTCATTAGGAGACAGGGAGAAACATGAGAAGTAAAATAGAGGCTATAAGCAGGAGCAGTGACATCCCCCGCAAAACTCAAAGTCATGGCCTGCAGCGGTCTATGCCCAAAGCCTGTGCAGGCACTAGAAATGACCTCATAGAGAGATGTCCCCCAGCATCTGTCCTGCCCTAGAAAAGACCCAGAGACACTCCATAAATGACAGTGCTGAGCCCCACGTTCTGTGCCCTTTCTGACACAGGCCCCCAGCTGTTCTCAGCAAATGCCCTACCCAGGTCTCCTACCACCTCCCTCCATTCTACCATCTACAAATTTCTGTGAGTTGTCACAGGGCCACCAGGCTTAGTCTGGGCATCTGAGAAAGGACCATCCCCTTCTTCCCAATCAGGTCAAGGCTGATGTACTAAGCAGGGGAGGAAGTGGGGTACAAAGGGTGGTATCACTCAGAGACTGATCCACCCCACACACCTGTCTATGAGGCTGCCAGCTGGCCAGGGCCCAGAGAAAGGCCCTGCATTTCTCTCCCAACTCCTCTCAGCAGACTCAGAATTTTACAGGAAAAGAGAAAAACCAGGACTTCAGGAGTCTTCTCCCTCTGCTGAGAAAGAGGTTTGGGGACCCTCTGTCCTATGGGCTGACCCTTCCCCACTGTGCCCAGCCTTTCCATCCCACCTCCTGCCCATATATCCATGGACGGGGAGGAGCAGGGCTTGCTGACAGAATGGAAATGGGTGCCCTTGCCACACTGGTTAGAGTTGCCATAGATACTCCTGTCCAGGGCTGGCCTCAGGCCTTTAGGAAGTGGGGACACACATGCACCTATGGCCTATGCCTGGAGCCCCACCCTGGGTCCTGCTGGACAATGTAGCAGCCTGCAACGTAGCAGAGTTAGGAAAAGGCAAACGGGCCAGGGCAGGGGTCAGGGGCTGCAATACTGTGATTTATAAGAAATATATATGTGTTCTTTGTCCATAGTTCCTGGACCACAGCTCCTAAAACTCTTGAGATTTCCTGAGTGGTAAGAGCAATGGGAGCATCTGTTTTATAATACTTGTTCTCTTGTCCACAGTTCCTGAAAACACTTCAGAGTCATAAATGTGAAATGGGTATTTGTTATTCACAACAAATCCTTTTTACCACAACTGGGTTTATGTTAATGAGGTGCTTTTTAGAAAGGGGTGGGGTGGGCTGGTTGCCAAGGGAACCAACCACAAACAGAGGGTTGGAACTTTCAGGCCCACCCTGAATTTCTGGGGAAGGTCAGGGACTGGAGGATGAATCAATCACCAATGGGCGATGAATTAATCAGTCACGTGAAGCCTCCATAAAAACCCGAAAGGACCCAGGGAGCTTCTGGGCTGGCGAGCTCACGGAGATTCTGGGAGAGCGACTGCCCTCGGCATGGAAGCGCCGTGCCCTATCCTCATATCGTGCCCTACGCACATCTTCCATTTGGCTGTTCCTGAGTTACAGCCTTTTATAACAAACGGGTGACCTAGTAAGTAAAATGTTTTTGTGAATTCTGTGAGCCTCCCTCGGAAATTAATTGAACCCAAGTGGAGGGGGTGTTGGAACCTCCTATGTATAGCTGGTAAGTCTGTCCTCATCTCTACTTGCCAAGGCTTCCCTTACCTTGAAGCCAGAGGACAGAGATGGAGGTTAAGCAGCAAAAAGTTCAAACGGAGGACATCCTTCCTTTTCTCCCGCTTCCTCCTAGTCCTCCGCCTCCCTTAGGGGATGAGTGTATCAACTCATGAAGCAAGGCCCACCACTGAGGAGCTGGACTCCTCAATCCACGTGGCCCTCAGAGCACTGTGCCTTTGAGACTCAACTGCCTCCAAGTGCAGACAACGAACTTTGGCTTAGGGAAAGCCCCGCTCAACCATGCAAAGCCAGAGCCCCAGCAGCTGCCCGAGGGCCACATCGGCTCTGTCCTCCCAACCCTGGGATTCAGGCTGCAGACACCCCAGCATCCTCCCCGAGGGGCAAAGCTGGTCTTGCCAAGGACGTACCTGGGTTTCTGAGTTGGTTCCTTGGCTTCCCTCAAGCCAAACCAGCTACTCTTGACCTTTTCCTCCCCGCTGGATGAATGATGTGGGGAGGCTCCTAGGGTGAGACCTCCCTTCTCCCCCAGAGAGCCACGGCGCCCCAACTCGCTCCGACTCAGGCCCTGGTGGTGATGGTGGAACAGGCCCATCCGGGGTTTCCGCTCCTCCTTCCGGGGTCCCTCCTTTTCCACCACAGCCTCAGAGGAGGCCACCATGGGTGTGGCAACCTGTACTGGCTTCCCCTCTGGGGGCCGGGCTCCTTCTTCCTCTCCAGAGTGGCTGGCCGCCATGGCCAGAACTTTGGCCTGAGTGCTCAGCTCCTCCTGTCCAAGCACTGCCTCTGAGCTGCTGGTGCCATGGCTGCCTCTGCCCCAGGAGTCATCTGCAGACCGAGGCCCCTCGTCAGAGGGCCGTGAAGAGACACTGTGCAGGGAGCTGGAGGGTGGAAATGGGCCGGAGATGGAGCTGCGGTGCCGCAAGAGGCCCTGGGGCTCCTCGTTGTAAACGTGGCTGCCGTTGACACAGAGAGAAGAGCGGGAGGCGGTGTCAAGGTGGCCCTGAAGTTCAAGAAGGGCCCGGGGGGGAGCTGCTCGCATCTGGCTGGCCTCGTCGCTGCAGGTCCTTTTGTGGGTGAGCAGCTTGGGGGACTGTGCAGAATCCTTGCCTGAAAAAGAAGCACACTGGGGTTAGCATGGGGAAGAGAAGCCCTATTTTCTGGCCCCGGGTCTCCCTGGCAGGAGTGGCCCCTCACTCGCTCACCCCCGTCGGTGGACAGCCAGCTGCTGCGGCTTGGCGAGCGGGTGAGGAGCTCAGCGCCCGGGCCCTGGTAGGCCAGGCTCCCGCTGGCTGAGGACAGGGTGCTGTCTGAGCCCAGTGACGTGTTGGACTGGGTCAGGGACGACTTGCGCAGTTTGTTGCGGAGGAAGAAACCTTTGGCTTTGCCCATCTTGCCCAGGCTGCCCAGCTCAGGATCCTCCAGGGCACTGCTTGGGAGGATGGCAGAAGCAGATTCCAGGTCATACTTCTTCTTGCCCTTCATCTTGTCTTTGATCTTGCTGAAGGGGGACCGCGGCTTGTCCTTCACAGACAGGTCAAACATACTGGCACTCAAGTTGTTGCGAGTGAACTGGATGGTGACCTGGATCTCCCCACGTTCCTTCTCCTTCTTGCCCGCCTTGGAGTGCAGCTTGTACCACCTATGAGAAGAGAGGCAACAGGCAGAGCTCTGGTCACAGACGCAGGGAGCCTGGCTTCCACCAGCGCCAGGCGCCTCACAGGGCCCCTCCCTGCTGTGAGGGCCACAGCGGCCTCTCCCCAGACTCCTGCTGTGATACGCAGGCTCTGCATTCCAGGCCACAGGCATAGCTGAGAACCTATCCAAAACTTTTCCATGCTAGAGAAAACCAAATCCTGAGTAGGGACGCTCCTTGGTGCTACTGGGCAGGCAGCGGTTACCACACTGTGGCCCCCTCCCAGCCCAGCACCTTCCCTGGAGCTCAGAGACCTCCCCTCTGTCCTATCACCTACCCCCTCCCACTGAAACTCTGAGTCCCAGAGGGCTGAGGCTGAGTCTAGGAGGGATACTTACATCTCCAGGCACTGGTATGGAAAGACCTGCCCACATTTTTCCCTGTTTACATCATCTCTTCTGGCCAGTCCCAGCTAAAGCTCTGCTTTGAGACACCAGTGAGCCCAGGAAAGAACAGCTCACCAGAGGCCTAGGGCCAGGAACACAGGAACACTAGTGCAAATACACACACCTCACCCACTCACTGACTCACCCCAAGCCCCACCAGGAACACTTCTGTGACATGGAGAAGCAGACAAGATGGTATAAAGGGGCTTGAAGCAAGAGTGCCAGGGAAGGAACATTCGTATCTGCTGAGCACCTACTGTGTGCCACAGGAGCGCAGGGGTTCTCATCTCACACCTCACAAGTCCATAAGGTCGGAGACACTACCCAGTTTTACAGAGCAGGAGGCTGAGGCTCAGAGGTAAAGTAACTCACAGAGAACAAGTAGCCGGGAAGCAGAGGGGAGATGCGGAGCTACAAAGCCCATGTTCTTCCTACTACGCACTCCCAGAGAGACCACTAACACACATGACCAGGTGGGTGGAGCCCACTCTACAGGGGAGGGGAGCTCTTCCTTCCTCTGCTTCCCAAATCCTCCTCCCAAACCACTCAGACTCCTAGGAGAAGGCTCAAAAAGGAGCGGCTGGCCAAGCCAATTCTGCCGGGCTGGCCGCACCATACAGCATCTGTGTAGAGAAGCTCGACACCTCCATAGTCTCCCTTCCCACCCAACTCACCCAGGTCACACTCCTGCCTATCTCCACAGATGTGGGCAGAGAGATTCCTCAGAGTGACTGAAGCAGAAAGGTTCTGAACTTAGGAACACCAAGCCAAAACGATGGGGTCAGGTGCAGCTGAGAACAGGAGTTAACTGGAAATCAGCTTCTTTTCTCACACCAGCACTCAGAATGAGTAACCTCCCGGCACACAGCTGAAATAAAATATTCGAAGGATATGTTCCAAGATAAATTAAAGGAAATCTCCAGAATGCAGAAAGACAAAGACGAGGCAATTATTAGAGGTCAATCCAAGGAGGTTCGCCACAAAATAACTGGAGAGTCTAAAAAGTAGAACAGAGTCTGTTCCCATGTGTGAGGGGCTTGGGGGGCATCTCTCTCAACCACAAAAGAAGACAAAGGCTGAGCAACCTGAAAATCAGCAACTCACAGGGGATGTTTAGGCAGAGAAACTATTCTGTATGATACTATAATGGTAGATACAAGTAATTATACATGTGTCAGAACTCATAGAGTATAAAATGCTAAGAGTGAACTGTAATGTAAACTATAGCCTCTAATTAATAATATTGTATCAATATTGGCTCATAAATTGTAACAAATGTACCTCACTAATACAAGACATTAATAACAGAGGAAACTTAGAACTGGGGTGGGGATGGACGTATCAGGGAGTATATGAGTGCTCTCCGTACTTCCCACTCATTTTTCTGTACACCTAAAACTGCTCTAAAACAACAAACTTTATTAATTTACAAAAAGAAGAAAGAGAGGATGTGCAGAGAAAACAAAGAGGATGAAACTATGGAAGAAAGTTTTCTGAACTGAAGGATGTCAGCACCACCACAGAAGGGCCCACAAGTACGCAGCACAATGAAGACTCAGTCATGGTGTCACTGTGAGGTTTCAGAACACTAGGCACAAAAGAGACCCTGAAGGCTTCCAAAAAGGGGAGAGAGATTCATACACTCAGGAATTAGAATAGCATCAGGCCCTCTCTAGCAACACTGGGCACCACATGAAGTCACGCCTTCAAAATTTGGATGGAAAAGTTTCGCAGCCTAGAATTCTAGACCTAGCCAATCAGGCACGAAGGTGGAATACAGTCTGGTAGAGATGGTCAGATCGGTCCCTGAAGGGCTCAAAAAGTCCCTTGGTGCATACACACCACACATACATGGCCCCCACACCACCACACACACACACATCATGCACTATTCTACTCACTACACTACACCGCACGCACACAACACTACACCACACCACACATGACACTGTACAACACAACACACATACACCCTACACACTGTATCACACACGTCACACAACACCCCACATGCCTCAGTCAGCACTATGGAAGCCACCGTCCACCTGGGATCTGCCCACCCCACAGCACCAGCTCCCTGAGCTTCTCTTGGACACAACGGGGTTGGGAGTGGGGGAATCTTACATATGAAAAGTCTTTAGACCTCTAAATTTCCAGAATTAAGTCACTGTAAGGGCTTGGTGGTGGTAGTTTTTGTTTTTAATGCTGAAATTTAAAAAAAAAAAATAAAAGGTCTTCCCAGGGGCACCTCTCACTGCATCCCTGGAAGACGCCACCGTGACTAAACCTCCTATGTCTATCGTAGGCTACACCTGGCCTCTCCTTGGTGACCACTCAATGGCCTGAGCAGAGTGAGCCTGGACTATTGGTTCTCCCTCCCAAAACGGAGAGACGGAGCCCTGGCAAGGCTGGGCCTGGCAGACAAGGCGCAAGCAGGGAGGGTGCGAGGCCAAGCTCGGAGGGTGTGTGTGCACATCCCCACGCTGTCATAATAAGCAGGGGCGGAGAGGAAGTGTGTGCTGGGGATAAGTGAGGGGAGGAGAGAGCTAAGTGAGACAGACAGACTGAACGGATGCATGTGAGGATTTGTCTGGGGGCAAGAGAGGAGGTTTAATATCAGGAGGAATCAGCTAGTACCAACATCCTCACGACCCTGCCTTCTCACCCTCATGCCCGCCCTGGGCCTGCCCCTTTAACTCTTTAAAGGTCCAGCCCTAGTTACTTTCCACAAACCTGGCCTAGGCCCCACTAAGGACAGAAAAATCCTGGGAGGTGGGGCAAAACAGAAGGGTATGGCCTCCAGCCCCTAAACCCTCCAAGCCTTGAGTAGCTGGAATCAGCAAGCGCAGACATCCTTTGCTGGGGCGTAAAGGTCAGGGGCCCTCAGCACCACTGGTCATGCATCACACTCCACAGCGCTAGCCATGGTTATCTCTGGGGGATGAGGCTGAAAGGAACCATGGCTTCCGACATTGTCTATTTTTGTCCTGTTTGAATTTTTTATAAGGAGCATGTACCACTGTCATAATAGGAAAAAGACAAGAAAACGCCGTTCCTATCTCGTCTCCTCAGTTGCTCGAGCCTCAGAATGGGCTGCTCCTCTTTCCC
>NW_006430723.1:194620-201745 GCF_000325575.1 Pteropus alecto
CCTCACTAGCCCAGGGAGAGGCTCAGGTCCTCTGCCCAAAGGATCCTTGTCCCCTACCCTTCCCAGTTCCCTCCGCTATAAGGTCACCTCTGCTTCTGCTTTTCCTCAAGGAATTTGGGGTTCTCTCTTAACCTGCTTTTCGGGGAGGCCAGGAAGGAAAGAAAAGGCTTTCCTCACCTTTTTCTGAGACACCCCCATTCAGAGCAGGGTAAGACTGAGAACAGCCGGGATCTGCCTCAGAAACTCCAGCCACTGTCACCCAGCTATCTCCCGACCACGTTCTCTCTGCTCTCCAGGGCAGGACTAAACTGGACTCTGCCTAGCACTTCGGGTGCCTCGAGGACTTGACTATAGGCTGAGATGGCAGGGTGCCACAACTAACAGCTCCCCAAAGGAAGCCATATCCCTCCCTCGGACCCCTGATTGCTGCTTCCTCCTGCTTGTCCACAGGGTCCCCCAACAGATCCCAGGCCTGCCAGGTACTGCAGCACACAGTCCAGTGGGGACTAGGAATGTGGCCAGCGTGGGCTGATAATCTCTCAGTGAGAGGATGAAGATGTTCTCTTTACAGAGCCCTGTACACAGCAGACCCCAGAGCAAACGGGCTCTCAGCATCTCATCCCTATGGACTGAAGCTCCAATGGGGAACGAGACAGCAATGTCCTGTGACCCAGTGCAGGTTCCACCTCAGCTGCCACCATGCTGGCCCCGCCCAACCCTCCTCTTTTTGACCAAGCATACATACTCTGAACCAAACTCACTCTACAACCAGATCTGGCCATGCTCTGCTCCAACCACCTGGTACTGTCATCCCAGGTACCTGGGGTCTCCTTAGCTGGACTGTGTACCCTGTGGATATTTACTGAGTATCCCCTAGGGCACACAGCTCCAAAGTAAAGAAACAATACCTAGCAGTAAAGCCTGGAGATGTCACAAGCCCTCAGTGATTCACTGTCCACCCCTCCTTCTCATTTCCCCTTGCTCTGCCCACCCCTGGCTAGGAGCTCTCATCTGGATGTACATGGCAGCAGAGCACAATGGCTCAGAGCTGGATCTGCATCCTGAGTACACATTGGGCCCTACCACTTACCTGTACGTAACTTTCAGCTACCAGATTTCCTTCCTAAGCCTCTGTTTCCTCTGGTGTCCAGTGGGGATACCATCCTCTACGGCAGCAGTCCCCAACCTTTTTGGCGCCAGGGACCGATGCTCCTATGGGAACCTAATGCCTGATGATCTGAAATGGAGCTGAGGCGGTGATGCTAATGCTGGGGAGTGGCTGCAAATACAGATGAAGTTCTCTTGCTTGCTCGCCAGCTGCTCACCTCCTGCTGTGCAGCCATTTTCTGCTCACCTCCTGCTGTGCAGCCCGGTTCCTAACAGGCCACAGACTGGTACCAGTCCACAGCCCAAGGGTGGGGGATCCCTGCTATAGAGGCCGCCAAGAGGAGGACACACACACAGTCTGGTCAGGTGGAGCCAAAGCTTCCCATTTAGTCCTGTCATTCCCTCCCACGCTGTGAGCTCCTGGGACTTTGATTCTGGTCTCAAAACCCTGACCCTGAGCACTGTGCCTGGCCTTCAAGAGAATCTGCTGGCTCCTTTAACAAATATCCACCCTCAATTCATCAGGACTGGCCATGGAGGAGACAGCTCATTGGAGGAGCAGCAGGGACTCCTGACCTGGCCTCTGGTTTTGGAGCTCCTGCTCCTCCTCATAATGCACCCCTCACCCTGGGCTTTCTTGCTCTCTCACTGCCCTGCACCCACCAGCCTGGGTGGGCCACTGTAGCCCTAGGACCTCCTGCAAGTACCTAGCTAAGGCCTAACCTGTCACTCCCATCCATGGCTGAGGCCCAGCCAGAATCAATAAGGATTTGACCAAGGCCCCAACACACATCTAGATGGAGGCTCATGAGACGGAGCTCTCATCATCAGAGCAATCCAGTGAGGCACCCAAACCTGCTTTGACATCAGCACGAGATTTCTTTTCTACCTACTCATACCAACACACCTCCTAAAACCTACAGAATTAGAAGGGCCAGACCTGAGAATCTATATTAATTGAAGGGAGAGGGGTCCCTTCTCAGATGACTGAATTCATCAGACCCCATGTGAGAACCACAGGAGAAAGTCCCCTGCCTGGTCTATATCACCTCATGGATCAGGGACCAGCCTTCCCTCTGCCTGGGCTCATCCTCAGCGACACTCAAGCGGTACCCAAGAAACCGGCACCTCTCCCTGCCCGGCTAAGGCTTGCCTTCCAAAGTCTGGACGACCTGCTCCTTCTGAGAGGACTGACCCTAGCAATGCTCACCCCTCCCCTGGGAGGAGATTACAGACCAGAGGCACACATGTGTGGGGAGGGGCAGGGACCATTAAGCACTTCCTATTAATAAAGAGTGCTAAAACGAACAAGGCCTTCTTTCCCGGAAACCACTTCTGAAAAGGCACTCTCACTGAGACGGGACAGTGATTCTGCTCTGATGCAATTCCCCTGCCACCCGCCAGTGCTCGGAGCCTGGGTTCCTTGACTCCTGCAGTATGTAAATGACCAACCTGCACATCCTTCACTGTAAGCACTAAACTGTTCCACCTGCATCGCACTCACCTCGACTTGACTCTCGAACTGTCTTAGGCACCTGAACTCACCAAGGCCCAGGCGGCAAGTTATCAGGAACCAAGGGTATTGAAAGAGATGATCATTATCTGGGACTTGTCCCAGGTCCATCTGAAGCCAAGGCCTGACGGGCACCATCAGGAAAGGAGCAATAAGAGGAAATTCCTTGCTACAAGAGGAAGTAGGCAAAGCTATGTATGCTACTCTTTGGGAGTGACATTCAGCAGCGCTTCTCAAACTGCAAAGTACTAAAGGGCCCCTGGGTCCCGTTAAAAGGCAGATCTGACACCATGGGTGCAGATGGGCCTGAGAGGACCACGCCTAGGCAGAAGGAGACATGCGATGAGAGTAGAGAATCAGCAGAGCTAGCCTCACTGTCCAAGAGCCAGACAGGGTCCATTCTTCCCATTCTGTGGATGAGGAAACTAACTTACAGGTTAGTTTCCTCATCCACAGAATGGGAAGGTTTGTGACTTGCCCAAGGTCACACAGCTAGTAAGGGATGGAGTCCAAACTTGACCCTGAAGATGCCTAACTCCTAGCCCATGCAAGGTCTTTAAGGTGTAGCATTTCTCATCGAGCTGAATGCAGGCTTGCACCTCTGGAAACCGTGAGAGGACAGAGGCTGGAAAAGGCCTGGATGTCCATCACAGACTCCCAAAGAGGCACAGGGATGGGGTATGAAGACCAGAAAATCATTCGAAGAGTTGCCGCAATCCTAGAAGGATAGAGGCCTGAGAGATCACTGAGGGAACCTCAGAGTTTTGTTCTGTCCCCAGGCCATTAAAACTTTGTCTGAAAGCAGCCTCCCCCAACAGCCCTTAGAGTCCAGAATTCCTGGGAGGGCTGACCACGAGAAAGCTCGTACAGGGCTCCTGCTCAGCCGAAATCCAACCCTCACACTCCCTCGGCCTGACACAGTTCAGCAAGCCCAGTGTGGACTTAGGACTCAGGCCTCAGCCTCCTCCCAGGCTGGACCCCTCTCCACACATAACAGAAGCAGAGGACAAAGGTGGGATGGACGGGGTGGGGGACCAGCTGCCTTACCTGTTACCAAGACTATGGCCCTACTTACTCCTGCTAGTGGGCTACCCAGCTCCCCACCCATCACTCAGGACAACTGTGAGCTGGGCTAACAGTTGCCACACAGCATAAGTGGAAAAGCCCAGTGCTCTGGGAGGCCTGACTTAGGGCAGACACCAAACACATGCAAGTGCCAGGTGGTTCCTGTCAGAGATGGGGCGGCAGGGCCACAGCAGCCACAGGCCCAGGCACACCCGGCTCACTTCCAATTCTTATCAGTACAAAGTTCAACTTAAGACCCAATAATCGTGCCCCTTCTGAGCCCCCACACATCATTTATGTCAGGCCTCAAACCCAGGGACCATGTTTGTCTCCTTTCCCTCTCACAAGTCACATTGAAACTTTGAACTCTTTTCACTCTATGTGCAAATTATATCCAGAATTCAACCTTTCCCACCACTATCACCTTATAGTGCAGTCCAGCACCATCTCCTGCTAGACATCACAGTGCCCTGCTTCCCTGCTTCCCTGCCATCTGTGCTCCACCTGGCAAACAGGTGAAATCAGAGCACATCACATCTGCTCCTCGGAATGGTAGAAAGGACTATCTTTTCGGTCCCTGCTCCTCTGTCTCTGAGTCTCATCCCACACTGGCCTTCCTGGTGTCCCTGAACACATCTGTTATGTTCCACCTCAAGGCCACTGCATTTGCCTCTCCCTTGGCTGAGACACAGGCCCAAATCTCAGGCCATGGTTCACTCACTCACTGATGTCAGGTCTCAGTTTATCTGAACCTCCTCAGTCTTCCCTGAATACCCCAACTTCAACCGCCCCTTGCCCTATTTTATTTCCTCGGTGTACTTAACACTACCTGACACTATGTGTCCGCGCATATGCGCGTGAACATACGTATACCCCACACAGTAAAATGATGTGTGTATGCACGGACATCTAACATCTGTCTTCCCCTGCTCTACAGGCAGCAACTTTAATCTGCTCACCTCTGCTTTCCCGGCACTTAAAATAGTAGACACTCAAATATTTGTTCAATGAACTAACAGGTTAATCCATGAATTGACTTAGGAACTTGTTTGTCCCTGTTTACAACTGCACGGTTATGTAACGTTTCCGTCGTTACAAATCCATGGGTCTTATCCATGACACCAAAGAGCAAAAGGGGGCTCCCTGCCCATATCCCCCAATAGGAGCCTCCTGAGGGAAGGGGCCGCAAGAGTGAGGCTTCATCCCCATCTCTGAGAATCTCATTAACTTCCTCGAGAAGATGCCAACCAGAGTTGAGGAGTGCCCAGCCTCGTGAATGAAGCTGACTGTTAACCCCACTCTAGCCCATCACTAGGCCACTGGCCTTATCACCATTAATAATTTTGCCTTTAATCTAGCACCTATTGCATGCCGGCACCATACTAAGCACTCAACACACCAGATTATATCCTACTAACCCTTATAACCGCCCTGTGAGGTGGGAGTGGGAGGCCGACCCTGAGAGTGGCTATCAGCATAGACTTTGGAGCCAGCTGCCTGGTTTAAGCCGCAGCCCCATCACTTACAGCTTTGTGACCTTGGGCTGGTCACCTAATCTCTCTACACCTCCGTTTCCACACCTATGGGGGTAATGGACGTCCATTTCCTTCACAAAACCACTATAAGGATTAAGTAGATTATGTGTGGAGCACCAGAGAATAGGGCCTAGCACATGCCATATAAATGCCATATAAGTGTCAGCTCGTGTGTTTTTGCAGACACAGACATGGGGGCACGGAGAAGTCCACTGAGTTAAGTCACACACTTATTTTCAGTAAATAGGAGAGCCAGGATACAAACTCAACCTCCCTGTCTCCAGAGCCCCCAACCTTGATCACTGCACTAGACTGCCTTCCTCAGCAAGCACTCCCCCGCGCACACACACACACGCCTTCCTCAGCAAGCTCTCCCCCGCACACACACACACACGCCCAGAAACCCCTGTGTTCCTGCCCAACCATGGGATCTAGTCACTCCTTATTTCCCTAGAGCAAGGGGTATGTGTTAAACAGAAGAAAAATTACATCTCTATTTCCCCTAATCTCTAACTGAAATTTAGCATTTCTTCCCATTATGAATTTTGCAGTAGTAGAGTAGCAGTGCCTGAGGGTATCACCAGGAGAAACCAGATTATTTTCATAGCATATTACAGATGTTACAGATGTCACAAAATACTTTCTCTACTCATCACTACTTTGAACTTTAAAGTTATTAGACCACCACTGGATCACATTATTTAATACAGCAGTAAAGCACATGTTGCTTCAGCAAATGTTCTAATAAATTGATAAATGTCCTTCGGTGTCATTGGTGTACTTTGTAATTCTATGTATTTGAAGATCTTGTTCTGAGAAGGGGTCCATGGCACACAAAAAAAGGCTAAGAACACCTGTTCTAGAATAGGGAGGGCACAAAGGCAGCAGAAGGGCAAGTCTTTGCCTTCCTGCCCAAATGCGTGGCACCCAAGCTGAGTCTTCAAAGCAGAGGACAGGCACTGCTCCCCAGTTCCCACTCAGGGGCCCAGGAAGGCCTGACGATGGGCAAGAAGCTAGCCAGGGGCCCTGAGACTCATCATGCTACAGTGCTCAGCCTGACCCTCACACCCCTGGCATGCCACTGAAGGTGACTCCAGAGAAACAAAAACAGCCAACAGTACCTGCTCCCAGAGTCTGTTTTGATCATGTCCCCAATACCACAACCCCCAACTTCCCCGGGGTTGGTCCCCACCTGAGCCTCACTTGTTACAGCTGCAACCCGTCAGGTCTGCACCTTCTCTTTCCAGGCCGTGGCCACCATCCCGGTCTCCTGAGAGACTGGCCTTACCTCAAGCTAGTGAAAAGCTACCACCATGCTGGGGATGAGGAGCCTGCAAAGCTGACAAATGTAGAATCAAACTCCACCCCCTGAGGCAAATGAAGCCAACAGGCCTTTAGGGAAGACAATTATGCTGCCCTATGTACTGGCTGGAGAATCTTCTAGAAGACAAAGTGAGGAGCCAGCATGGAGGAGAAATCCTGATCCAGTTCTCCTTTCCTGGCTTCACTCTCCACATCTAGCTTCCCTAGAGTTAGTACAAATGGGGGGCTTCAGGGTTCCAGAAGGGAAAACAGGTGACTCAAAAAGTAGAAGTTGGGGAAAACTGTAAGAGAAAATACCAAAATAACTATCCAAAACATTGTCTGCCCCAGATTTCCAGGCCAGCCATTGGCCATTTCAAGTGATGTTGTATAGATTAAATCATTTGCCCTCAAAAGACCTGCAGCCTTCAGAGACCTGCCACCTTGTCCCCAGCCCCGCAGCTCATGAGGCCCTGCTGTCTCTCCTTGGCAGGAAACCCCTGCTGTGTACATGACTATTATCACGCACACTGTCAAGGGGTAGGGTGGAATTTTAATTTGAAAGTCATCACCAATTGAAAAATAATGGCAAAATTTGTCATT
>NW_006430723.1:201777-204436 GCF_000325575.1 Pteropus alecto
TCCTGCTCTTCCTATGTAGAGCGACCAAACAGTTGAGAGGTCAGATTCCTTATGCCAAATTCCTGACAGATACAGAAAAAAAGACAGAACTGGATTCCTAGGTGGCAATCGTCATCAATGGACATTTAAACCACTAAGTCGAGCGGATGGCCCAGAACCCACTGCTTCATCTGGGCCTCACTGACTGTGAGACAGAGATGGTGAGGCCACGCAGCAGAGGCAGCCACACCACACTGAAGGGCTCCTGCTGGGGCCTGGGGAACAGGCCTTCCAGAACTAGTGTTCAGGGGCTGGAGAATCAGGGTGAAGGGCGTCATGAGGAACCCATCAGCCAGGGCCAGTGTAGAATATTCTCAAGGACAAGTTACCCAGCTCCTCCATCAGGGAAGGGTATGAAACAAAGAAGGGAACTGTTACACTGGGAGACCTCACATCAGGCACAGTTCAGGAGCCCTGTCTGGATCCTGACTCGACAAACCACCTATAGAGAGGTAGTTCTGGTATCAGAGAAATTTGAATATGGACTGGATATTGGATGGTTATTAAGGAGTTGTTAATTTTGTCTGCACGATAATGGCATTAGGGTTATGGTTTTTAAAAAGCACCTGAATCTGTTGGAGATGGCTGAAAACACATATTGAAGCATTCAGAGAACACTGACTCATTTATACTCTCCTTCTGGTCCCACCTGGGACTAACAGGGGGTTTATATTAGACTCCTGAGGAGGTCAAGGGGTAGCCTTAGGCCAAGACACAGCTTTTTCTCCTTGTCCTATGACTGAGCCCGGCTCCTAGTCTTGTCCTGAACCTTGTGCTACCACCTACCCATGGCCACAGCCCCAGCACAGGGCCTGGCACTTGACATCCTGACAGCCCATCCTGGCACTCACAATGTCTTAGAGGCACAGGAACTAACTCACCAGTGAAATCCCACACAACCAGAGGAGACCTCAGCCTCCACATAAAACACTTCCCAAGAATTTGCCAGGAACAAGGGAAAAGGCAAGGGAGTGTCCTTGTGAAGCTTACATCTTGATGGGGAAATAAGATATCCATATAAAGGAAGAAGGTGATCACCACAAAAATGCACAAATAAACCACAGGAAGGTTAAAGGGGAGTAGTAAGATGATTTCAGAAGAGGTAGGGAATGACATGTCATTTATTCTGGGCCTTGAACAATGAGTAGGAAGGAGGCAAAGACGTGGGTAGGGAGACATTCCAGGTGGAACAGAATACGAAGATGCCCAGGGCTGGACAGGCAAAGACAGGCAGGAGGATGCTTTAGGGCAGATAGGAGACTGCCTCAAACATCACGCTAGAGAGCTATAACTTTATTCTGGCCCTGAAGAGCACTACAGGGTACAAACCAAGGACAGGACCCGATTGAAGCTGTGCTATAGGAAGAGTGCAGGCCAGCAGGGAAAGGGACAGCAAAAAGGTGAGGTAGGGGAGGCCAGCAGGAAGCCAGATTTATGACAGGGCAGGTCCCATGGCTGGACTGAATGGAGCAACTCCTTAAGCCTTAGCAGTTATTTCTCATCATAAATTAATAAACTGGTATTCTCATTTATAAAAAGGCAGCAGCGGCTATAACAGTCCAGAGCCAAGGCAAAAAAAAAAAAAAAAAAACCCTAAACTAGGACAGGAGCAATGGGGAAGGTGGGAGGGGCCGGCTTTTCTCCCCCTGCAGCACCATTCCGGCAGAGCCACTCCACCCTGCACTCTACTTATCAACAGCCGGGCTGTTATCCACCTTCTATCTATCGCCTGCAACCCAGGGCCTGATATGTGGAACACTTTCTAATGCCTGCTGGATAAATGAGATGAAATCAGTAGGGCTCAGCTAGTTGCAAAAATAAGTTGGAAAAAACAAATTTTATGAGCATAATAGGAAAACCTCAGTGGGCTGGAAGACAGGACACTTGGGTTCTAGCCTTGAATTTGACTTACTAAGTGGCTTTAAACTAGCCATTCACCTCTGTAAAAGGAGGTGACAAAAAATTAATAATAATTTAAAAAGCCATTTAGGGGCAGGGATAACTAAAACTGTTATTACTCAGAGTTTGAAGAGACAGCTAGAAAACCTTTTCCTGGAGCTTCCTGTAACCACATACCTTCCCTCCTCTCCAAATTCTCCCACGAGCAGTCGTTCTTATGAACTATCTATTGAATAGGAGGTGTGCAGCCAGCAAGCCAATCCCTTTCTGGCTCCCCATACCCACAACCTAATCCACCCTTTGATTTGGTATCTACAGTTCAACTGCAAGCCAGACACAATCATAGGACAGGATATCAACTTTTATCAGGCCAGAAGACGATTTTTATCGTCTACTCTGGCACCGTGCCTGGCACTAACAGTCATCAGAGCCCAGAAACATCACTTCATTAGTTGCCCCTGCCTCTGTAGGCATGGCTTACTCAGCTCCCTGCAGACCCCAGCCAGGTTCGCCTTTCCTTCCTCCTGGGCACAAACATCTTGGTTAACCCTCATCATCCTACTGCTGGAGGCTCCAAAGGTCTGTCACTGTCAGCTGCCTCAGACATGGCCCCGACCACACTTACCCAACAGAGAAAAAGCTATAAAAATGCCTGGAGACAAGTCTAACCACCATAGAGAGCAACAGAAAGTATGAATGGCCAAAAGCACTATGTAGGGAA
>NW_006430723.1:204512-212422 GCF_000325575.1 Pteropus alecto
TAGGGAAAAAGCACTGGGCTTGGAGGTCATAAATCTGGCCGCCACTAACAAGTCATGTGACCCTGAACAGGTCATTCTACCTCCTGAGACCCTAGCCTCTACCTCTGTAAAAATGGGGGTCATCCTGCCTACCCTCAGGGAAGAACGAAATGAGGTGATGCTGGGAAAGACTCTGAAAAGTAGGACAAACCACACATGATGATTTGGGTTTGGTGTCTATTAACGGTCTTTACAGGCTGTCATCAGCCTGGTGGGAGCGAGGTGGCCCAAGGTCAACTGGCGATGACCTTGCCCAGGAGGAAGCAGAGAACAAGCAAGATGACCTCTCTCCAGGATCTCTGGCAGACAGGGTAACAAGGAAGAAATTCTACTTAAGCACATGTCCCTCCCCAGTTTGCTCCTAATCCCGTATTCCCCCCAACAGGAGTCTTCGGTCATGGAGGAAAAACCTAAGTGGTACCCATTCCCTCTGCCAGGGTCTCAGCAGTTCAAGATTCATTACAGGTGGAGACAAACAGTAAACATCCCTTTGTGAGGAAGTCATGCTGATCACAGGTAGAAACCTGTGTAGAGAATGCTGCATTTGTGCAAATGAAAAGGGAGGGGGAGAAGAAAATACATAATGCATTGGCTTTTAAATGCATGGGATAACTTTGGACGGTTACACAAGAACTGGTAGTGCTGGATGCCTCTGGAGAGACAGATGAGCTGGGTGACTCAAGGTCAGAGCAAGAGAGATTTTTCATTGTGTACCCTCTGTACTTTTAGAATTTGAACCAGGTGAACTACTCAAAAAAAAAAAAAAAAGAAGAAGAAAGTCATACTGTTTTGCTGAGAGAGGCACATAGGAAACCTAGCTTGGCTCCCCTCCACTCTGTCTCCTGGCCCAGCCCCACCACACTTACCTCCTCTTCTGGAGGGATGGTGTCCCTCCTAGAAATCGGCCCAAACACCCACATGCCTCCCCTGCCATTCAAAGTCTTGCCTCCCCCAGGAAGCCCACCCTGATCACTCCAAGCCTGCTGAGTTTGCCCTTCTTCTGACCCTTTCCTTCTCTCACACTTTTTCTATGCTGCTTTGTTGGTTAAGTATTCTTATCTCAAACATATTTTCACCTTAGAGAAAGGGCTATACATTTTCTTTCTCAATTTCTCCAAAGCCCTGACCCAGGCACAACGGTTGCCCAGTCATTGCTTCCTAGATGTTGAACAAAAGAAAGGAAAAAAAAAAAAGCAAATGACTGCATCACTGTAGGGGGAGGAAGCAGATGCCTCGAAGTGTTCCATCACAGTGAGACAAGCATGTGATGTCCTGGGTCAGGTCAGGAAGTCTCATAACTGCTGATGCACTCATGCCCTGCTCTACTGCATAAGCCAATGGGAGCAAATCTCTCTGGGGTGAGGAGTGGATGGGGGCCAAGGCAGAGCTTCCTGGGTCTCCCCCAGCTCCTGAGAGGAACCCTAGTGGCAGCTATACCCTCCTTCTCAAAGTGCTGGGCAACACCCCCATCCCAAGACAGACACACAAGACATGGAGCCACAGACTAAACATGCTTACTCCAGTCAACAAGGCCCCACGTGGGAGAAGCAGGTCATGCTTGCAGAGCCCCTAAGCCTAACTCTAAGCTCTGCTCTGCTCTGAGGAGGAAAGAGGAACCCTCAGGAGGACAGCTACTGAGCACCTAGTCCCATGCAGAGCTGAAACATGGGAGACATGGGGGGTAGTGAGGTGGTCGGTACGGCATGGTGGTGAAGAGCACAATGTGAAGCCAGGTATCTGGGTCCAAATCCTGGCTCTGCCAGGTACTGTGTCTTTAGAATTGTCACTTTGGCTCTCCATTTTTCCCCACCTGTTACATAGTAACAGTACCTATACCTTTAGGGGTTGCTGTGAGCTAATGTAAGTCAAGTCCTTAGGACAGTGGCAGCACCTAGAAAGGGCTTGATGGATGATACATCAGGCCAACAAGGCAAAAATAATCTTCCAAAACAGAGTGCCACATACTGTCGGTGTGGGAACTCAGAGAAAGTAGGAGGTATTTGGTGTATGCTCCCTTCTCACAGAGGCCTTCCCTGACCCCAGTGGCTCCACTTGCTCTGGACATCTCCAGTGCTCCCTGGCCTGGCTATGGCCCTTCCTCCAAATGTGGGAGTCCTCCACCCTCCTAATAAGACTGTGCCCTCCAAGCATGGAGTTTGGGGTATCCGTATCCTGCCTCTCCTTCAGCCTCTGCCCAAGCACTCCAGAAAGGCCTTTGGATTAGACTGCCCTACAGATTTGCAGATAAGCCCCAAGGCCCTTCCCCGATCCCAGCGGAAATGTCCCCCTCTCATTAAAACCCCACAGGCACTTCCACAGAAAGAGCCTTGGGATGCACACAGGGCCCCAAATGCCATATCTTCTGGCTGCCAGGGCCTAACAGAAACCACACAGAGCCCCACCCTCCCTAATTGCTGAGTAGCTGACAACATGTCACTCTCTCTCCTCAGCCTCAATTTCCACATGTCTAAGCACTCTTCTAGCTCTGACATTAGATTCCAGGATTAAGGACTGTGTCGTCCCGCCCCCTCCCCCACCCTCCAGGGTCAACTGAAGGACAAGGTGGCTGGTGACAAAGCCCCTCCCTGTGCAGCTCCTCTGAAGCTCTGCCTCCTGAGAGCTGAACTTGTGGGGTCCTTGTTTGCTTACTGCTCACTGAGGAGAGGCCTGGGCCAGTCCCACACTCGAGACTTAAAATGACCTGCCAAGCCCAGCCAGCTCTCTGTATGACCGCCATCATTCCAGAGGGAAGAAAGAACCTAAGGCGTCCTTGGCCAGTTCAGTAAGAGCAAAGCGATCAGACTCTTCTCTGTCAGTGGGCATGCCAGGTGCATAAAGGACCCACATTGTGGACTTATTTTTATTACTTGGCTATGAAGAAGGGCGAAGCTTCTTCATGACCACACCATTTCACAGAGGACTGGCCTTACACAAGGAAGAAAAAGAGCAGTGATTCCGAGAGAACACACAGAGCTCCTGTCATTGTATTAATTATCTGTCCCTGCACAGGGTGGGGAGGGCAGGGAAACATCTGGACAAGGCAAGAGTGTCACAGCACCTGGGTGTCAGCAATAACAAATGAGGCAGCCCCCATCACAGGAAAAGGCCAGCCCTCAAGGTCATCTGAGATGGAGGCTCTGCTGAGTTGCGCCTATCCCTGGCTGTCTACAGGGAGGGGAGAATAGGGCAGACATGGGGTTCCCGCACAGGGCCAGATGCAGAGGGAAGGGGAAGCTGCTGTGCCGGCTGGGAAGAGCCGCCCAGTTTGATGAGATACTCACTTCCTACTCCTCCCCACCCCACCCCCAGACGCTACTACTCAAGAAAGCCCAAATAAAAACTGCCCCATAACTAAGATAGATGGAGCCTCCTGCCTTCTAATGACTGGCTTCCAAGTATAGCCAAACCCTCTCTGGCAGCCAAAGCAGACTTCTCAAGCAGCCCCACAGGTCCCCAACCCCAGATCTGGGGCCAGAACAGGAGCCAAGGCCAAGGACCCTCGTGGCCTCTGCTGCTTCCTAAGGAGCAGGCACATCTGGAAACCAGTGGAGAGAAGGCTGTGAGGACATGGGCCATTTGCCCACAACAGTACCACACAGGCCATCTGGAGGCTAAGGAATGAATAGACACCCTCAAAAACCACCCCAAACTTAGGCCAATAAGCTGCATTTTCCCTAGGATGTCTCTCCCAATGACCCCAAACCCACCCTCCTCAAGAGTCGCTGGCCAAAAGGCTCTGGTCTCAAGCCTAAGTCCCCCTTGGGCACAGGCCTCCCAGAGACCCCTCTATAAAACCAAAGGCACAGGTCTGATCAGGGCTGACAAAGCCTCTAAAGAGTCCACAGTTAGCAGCGTGTCCCTGGTCACAATAGTTTTACTCTTTGGAATGGAAAAAAAGACAAACTGGTCCCAAACCAAGTCGGGCCCACAGCCTCGGCTTTCCCAAGCCACTGATAACAAGCCAGGATGGGGGTTCTTTATGGCAGGAACCATTTTACTCCACACAGAGCACCCATTGGGGTGTACTAGGAAGGGTGCTGGAGGTAAAATCCTGAAAGGAAATAGTGGAAAAGCATCTCAGGATTTTCAGAGCCATGATGATCCACATATGGCTTTGCTCAGGGGAAAGGATTATAATCAATTTCCTGTGTATTACTTTAAATTTTGTTTTGAGACTTTCCTCTTCCATTATTTGTAAGTCTCCAGAGAAATCCCTCACCTCAAAAGAGCACTCCACTGACAAAGGAGCTTCCGGGGCTGTTCAGGTACCTAGCACCCCAGCCACCACTATCACCATCATCACACAAAGCAGGGTCCTGAGGGTAACCCCGACACTATTTTAAAAGCTTGATATGGTTCTGGGACTATATTAAGGCTTTTATAGACACTGTCTTACTTTTATCTGTACAGTTTTATGATTATTATCATGACTTCTGTAGAAATGAGGAAACAGGTTAAGTAACTTGCCTGCTAGTAAGTTACAGAACTGGGAGTGAAACCTGTCTCCAGGTTCTTAAACACTCTGCCGTCCTGCCTTTCTAAGAGGGCAGGGGCTGCTCCAGACAAGGCTGCTGGGAAGGAAAGTTACAGAGCTGCAGGCTGATGTGAGCCTGGCTTCAGGTCTACAGAAGGCCTCTGTGAAGTCTGGCCCTACCTAGTTCTCAAACCTCTAGCAGCAAAGAGAATGGTGGAGAACTGCAAAAGGCCAGCCCATTTCATCAGGAACTCTCATACTCTCATACCCTGTCTCACACAGCCCTGGGGCTTTCCCAGGCTCTAAGTTCTATATTATCTCCTCTCATCACATGAGAGGCTCTCCAAGGGCAGGTGATATCTTCCAGATCAGAGCTACCAGATATTGTTACCAAAACCTCCTGCCACCATATTACTGTTTACTATCAACCATGTCCAAGAATTGCACTAGGTACTTTAATTACATTCTCATTTTATCTCTTAAACCAACCCTTTGAAGGTGTAAATTAGCCCCATTTTACAGATGAGAGAACTGAGACACCTAGAGTTTGTCTTGTCACAAGGTGGCAGGTTTGGGACTGGAATCTGTTCCATGCCATTCAACAGGCCCCTCCTTTCAACCAAGAGGTTGCCCTTCCCCAGTCAGGTTCTGTCTTGGCAACACAGGATACCATCTGCCCTCCTTTAGACACCACAGCTGGTTCCTGGAGTTAAAGTGTGATACTGTTCTCTTCCACCATTATCCAGAGCTGAGGAGGATACACCCTGGTCCTCTCCGTCTTACCTCTTCCCACGGGGCAATGTGTAGACTCACTGTCTTAGCAGCCCATGCCAGAGTACTCAAGGAAAGGCAACCAGGAGTGACCATTAAAGCCAGAGGTGGGGACCAGAGTGGGGGCGGCAGTCCTCACCCTATGTCAGTGGGCATGCTGTAAGACCCAGTGTACTAGAAGATCAGGCCAATTTCATAGACTTTTCCTCTGCCCACCACAAGTGTCCCTCTCCTCCCTGCCCCCTTCAGGTTCTATTAATAATCCAGGTCAGTGCATCAGAGGAAAGGCAGCCAGTTGGGTGCAGAAAGATCCTGGTGGAAAGATGACTTCTATAAAGTCAATTAAGGCATTCATTCAGATCAAGGGGTGGCAAGTCAAATACTCCAGGAAGGACTGTTCTTGACTGAAAACAGGCCCACCTGGGCCTAAAGACATAGCTCAGCTGAGCAAGATACACAGGCCAAGAAGAAAGCAAGGGCAGGAATTGAAAAAAAAATCAAAGGCCCCTCCCCAAGTCACTGACCTCACAGAAGCCCCTTCCTACAAGCCTGGAAACTTTTGTGTGCCCTCCAGATGTGTCATCTACAAGTCTGAGACATGGAGGTTGAAGGACTAAGAAAGAAAGGGGTGCGATTGAATTTGGGGATATGAGCCTCCCCAGAAAAAGAAAGGGCTAAGAGATCCAAGGGAGAGCTTTCCTCCCCACATCCACCCTCTTGGGCTCCCTGAGTCAGGAAGGAGGGAGAGGACAGAAAAGGGGAGGAAAAAACCAAAACAAGGGCCAAGCTATACCACATGATCCCACACCCAGCAACCAAACAGCAAGTCATGAGGGAAGGAGAGGAGAAGGCCAGGGGAGGGGGAGACGGAGCCAAGTCGCAGCCCTGCGGGGAACCTGCCCTGTGCTTCCCACTCCAGACCACAAAGAGCCATGAAGACCCTTCCCTACCCACACTTTGAAAAACATTCAAGGTCAGACCCTTTTCTATCCAACTCCTGCTTTCATTTGGGTCTGCACCAAGCTCATCCTTCTCCTCCAGCAAGCCTTCCTAGATTTAAGCAGTTGGGTGCCATTCCACTTAGGCAAACCTTTCCAGCACCTGTCCCCATATACAGCATACCCCTGTCCCCATTCCCTTACCCTCCCCATCCAGGACCCATGGGGCCAGGGTAAGTGTCACTCCAGTGGATCACTTGAGTGATCCAGAGCAGGTAGTCAGCCCTCGGGACAGATCCTGCCTAAGCCCAAAACAGGAAATGAAGCTCCAAGTCTGAAGCCTTGATGTTAACTCAGAGAAGGTTAAAGGCTGCCAAAATAAATGATTAAAAAAAAAAAAAACCCCACTGGCCTTTCCAGGTGGAAGTGACTGGGAGATTATCTCCTGCAGTGCATTAACCATGCCCCTGTTTCCACCTCAGGCAGGAGAGGCAGGAGCTTGAAGGCTAAAGTGTTTCCTTCCTTTTGAGGTTCTCTTGTTCTCCGGCCAGAGACACAGAGGAGCAGGGTCCCGAGTGTCTCTTAAAGGGCACAGGGTATCCCGTACCAGACAAGAAGCAGATGCTCTCGCAGTCTCTAGATCTGGTGGCGCACCTGGGTTCAATCTCACCCTGGAGGCAACAATGCACCTTCCTTCCCCCACAGGGCGAGGCTGCGCCTCTCCACTCGCCAGCCGACCTGGCTTGGGTCAGGCGCCAGCAGTTCCCCTCCCTTTCAAGGAAAGGGAGGCAAGCCCGGGGACCCTAAGAATGGCCACATAATTTTCTTTCTTGAGGTTCCCACTGTCCAAGAGTCCCTGGATCCTTCCGCTAACTTTACTTGACAATCTACTCCTAACGCTAGGCCACCATTCACACCTCCCTGGGCCTCCCAAGGCCCACAAGCGGCCAAGCACAGTACACGTTTGGGAATCGGAAGGGGACCCCGAAAAGCGAAGAACCAACTTGTCGGTTTGCGCCCTTGAGCGCGAGGCAAAGGGCGCACCGCCCAGGCCGCGGTTCGGGGTCCTGCTACCCAACTCGCCCCGCCTAGACAGGCCTTTAACCGTTTCCGCGCCCCGCACCCCTCACTCACTGCGTGTGCTGGGCGCGGCCTGCGCCAAAGACCTTGTCCAGCGCCACGGTGGCCTGGCCTAGGAACTTGTCGACGCCTATGAGCGACCGGTGCATGGTGGTGAGCACCAGCTCGCAGGCGGCGGCTGAGCCCGCGGCCCAGGGAGCCGGGCCCGCATCTGCCTCCTGTGCCCGCAGCAGGCCGTCTAGGGCGCCGGGCGGCAGCTCAAAGGAGCACTCCTCGCGCCACTCGGGGCAGCCGGGCGTCTTCTCCACCACCGACGTGCTGTACTTCTCACGGCCCACCTGGATCACCGTGTACGCGTCGCTGGTGCTGCCCGCCCCGGAGCTCTTGCCCCGCAGCCCGCGGGCCCGCAGCACCGTCACCTGGACGTGCGTGGGTAGCCAGCGGGAGGGCCCCGCCGCCGGCTCGGCGCCCGGCACCAGGGCCATGGCTGGGGAAGCGGCGGCGGGCGAGGGTTGGGCCAACCCGACGCAGATACGGGGACCAAGTGAGAAACTAAGCAGCGGCGCAGGGGGGGTCAAGAGCCGCGTCGAAGCGCCGCCGCCGCCGCC
>NW_006430723.1:212731-238379 GCF_000325575.1 Pteropus alecto
GGGGTAGGCGGGGCTCCGGACGTGGCCCCGCCCCGGACTGGGGGCACCCGCGAAACCCCGCCTCCCTGGGGGCCCCGCGACACCCTTGGCTGGTTCTGAAATGCCCGCTCCGCGTCTCCCGGCCAATCCCAAATCTTTCTTCAAAATGTCCCTGCTCCGGAAAGCTCTCTCCTTAAAACTGCCCGGGATGGCCATCCTCTTGGCGCGGGAACGTGAGGGTGATGCGGGCCCCTACTATCATCTTGAGCCGCGCTCCCCCTTCTCCAGCCCGCCCCTGGCCGGGAAGAAGCCCGGCTGAAACCAGAAACGATTCCCGCTTCGCCACGTGACAGCCCCGCATCAGCGACCTGGAAGCGGGTGAGCGGCCGCTGCCTCCAGCTTCCGCGCGGGAGGAGACTACGGATGCGGCGAGACCGCGGCGCGGGAGGCCAGAATGCTGGGCTCGCCCTCTGAGGACACTGCGGCGGAAAGCAAAATGATGAATAAATGAGTAACCACATCAATATTTAAGTGTTCACTCAGAGCGCTGGAGCTCATGCGTCATGAGTTGGGAGAAATTATAGGTTCTGCCGAAGATTTTAAACTATTCCATCCATTAAGTGCCTACTATGTACAAGCTCTGGGTATTGCACGCTTGGCTTATTAATAATGACAACAATGGTTTATAATTACAGTTGCTGAATTTCGGCCAGTACTGATTTGTGTGCTTTATATACATTACCTCATTTTATCCTCAGAGTAACCGTGTGTGGTGAGTATGGTTTTTATCCTTATTTTCCAGAAGAATAAATTACAGTTTGATATGTTATCTTGCCCAAGATCCGTAACCGGCAGAGAGGTAAGATTTGAATCCACATAGATGACTCCAAAGCCTGTACTTTTTTTTTTTTTACTTCCAGAGCCTGTACTTTTAAAATAAATTTTTTTTAAATGCAACACACACAGCTTTAAAAAAAATCAAATAGAACATTAGCGCTTATAATGAAAAGCCAAAACTCCCGCTCCACCCCTGGAATCAGGGATAATCACTTATAGCCACCATTTGTGTTTTCAAGCCTGGTGTTTGCCTCCATATCTCTATATAAAATGCTTGCATAGCTATATCTAGATTTATCAGAACTGGCTATTATCTATTGTCTTCCTGCTGTGATAGATAATGATTTATTTACACCCACTTCCCTCCCTCAGTCTTGTGTAATTATGCTATTATTTTTAGTTCCTCTACTGGATACCTTTATTTCTAGTGGAAATCTTTACTTCTTCTTGGGGAGACTCTCCACAGTACCCCTTGACTTCCTATGCTGTGAGAGGAGGATACCAAAATCTCCACTCTCCAGGCCCTGTCTGTCCTTCACCAGAAATACAGATGTAGAAAACCAGTACAGGAGCCACACGAGAGCACATCTGCTACAGGCCCAATTCTAACAGCCTCGCTCTTTAATTCTGTGATCAGAAGTCTAGGGTGTGGCAGTCCTGGCACTGAGCCCCACGGTCCAGCATTCCTGTGGACAGAACCTAGCTTTGGAAAGAGCCACACCTACCTATGGATCTTGGCTCTCTGCCACTTAGCGGCAATGAGACATGAAGTTTAAGCCAGCTCTGTAACCTCTCAGCCTCATTTCCTCATCTAGAAAATGGGGATAATGATTCCTACATCACAGTTGCTGAGAAGTTTACATGAGAAAATATTGTCAAAGATTGTAATGCAGTGGAGACAGTCACAAATGATCTTAAAGCATCTGAACATCATATACAGCCTTTTCTGATTATAAAAGCAATCTGGAAAATACAGAAAAATATAAAGAAAATAAAAATAAATCATAATCTCACCATCCGGAAATAAACACTGCTAACAATTTGTCGTATTTATTTCCAGTCTTTATACTATATGTTGTTTCATATGCATTATGGTTGTGAGGCAACCGAAGTGTTCATGGTTAAATCTGTGGGCTTAGGTGTCCTGGTTCTACCATTTATATGATTTATCTCTTTTATTTCAAGAGACAATCATTTAAGGCAGGTGCTATTGTTACCGTCATTTTCACTGGTGAGGAAACTGAAGCAGAGAGTAATATTCCCCATGTCTCCAACTGGAAAATTGCAGAGACTAGACTTGAAACTGGTGCCTGAGTGACTCTACTGCCTGTGGCAATGTGCCCCACACACTAGCTTGTTGATCATCTAAGCAATACATACTTTCGAAGTTGACAAAGCAGGAAGTCTTGTCATACCCATTTTACAGATGAAGAAAATGAGGTATAAAAAAAGATAATAGACTTACCCAAGGTCACAAAGGCAGGATGAAGTCCTCTACTTTAAGAATGGATTCCCCAAAGGCCTTGTAAATAAAGGTATCTTTACCAAACTGCGACTACCATATATTTGTTTCTCTCCATTAAGGGTTCTGTTTTATGTTTCCTAGCTCTCCAACATGACTGCACCGCCTCCTCCCACCTCCTTCCCTCCTCCCCAGTGGAGTAAAAAGGCTTTAGGAAAGGGTGATAGAATTCAGATGAGCTCTCCCTCCTGCCCTGGCCCACGCAGTTTGGCAAGCTCAGGCTTCCTGTTGGCCCTGAATTGGAGCTGTAGGAGAGCAGTGAACCAGGCAGGGCTCCCTTGTGGGTCACTTGGCCCCAGGAGGAAAGGGCGGGGTCTGCCAGCTGTCTGCAGTTGAGAAAAGAGCAGAAACTCTGAAGACACTGAGGATTTGGCCACCTAGAGGTGTGTTTCCTCCTCTAGAAGATGAGACCACCAATACCCCCACCCCCTTCAGCCAGCCATGAGAGTTAGATGGTGGACCTTCCTGCCTCCTCTGCCACTCCAGGGCTGGGTGTGCTCAAGCCTTCCTGGGCCTCTCTAGCCAGTTAAGACAGTTCTTGTTTTAAAAGAGGATCACCTCTTTTAAAACAAGAACTGTGTGATTTCCACTTGCTGCTTTTCTCTGCAAGACCATAAAAGCCCATTGGCCCTTCCACACAGCCACTTCAAATATGTTTGCCTGGCTCTTTAAGCTACATTCACCTCCTTCACCCCACCCCCCACCCCATCCCCCGCCCTTCTCTTCTTCTTCCCTGCCTCACCATAGTAGAGTCACACAGCCTAAGTTCAAACCCTGGCGCCACCACTTACTAGCAGTATAAGCTTGGGCAAATTACTGAACCCCACTGAGTCTCAGTTTCTCTAACTATAAAATGGGCCTAATAATAGGAACTAACCTCACAGGGCGAGTATGAGAGCTATCGCAAACACCCTAATTAGTAATGAGTACTATCATCTTAAATCTCTGCTGAAAGAAAAAGGTTGCACCTCCTTGTTCCGTCTGCATTTCTTTAATTACCAGTGAGACCGAATTTTTTTTTTAGTTATTAGTCTTTCCTCTTTAATTATATTTCCTCTTTCAATGAATTGTCTATTTTCTAAATTGCCTATTTTCTATGCCTGTTTTAATTTGAAGTCTTAATTTCCTATTAATTTATATCGACCCTTGGTATGTTAAGAATAATAACACCTTGTCTTTTATATTGGTTGAAAAATATGTTTTGACATAAGAAGTCATGTGGTCAAATCTTTTAATTTCTTCTGTTGTTTCAAAGATAAATTCTTTCACACTTACAGGTCTAATGATATTCACTCACATTTTTCTAGTTTTTAAGTTGTTTGGCTTTTCTTTGTTCTTTTATTGTCTTTAAATTCTTCTAGAAGCTATTTGGTAAGTGATTTGAGGTGAAAATCCAACTCTCTCTTCTCCAACAGCTATCCAAACTTCCCAATACAAACTGCAAAACCGTATTGCTTTGCCACTGGGTTTTTTTTTTTTTTTCCATATAAGTTCTTATATATACTATAGACAGAGTCTGAACTTTATATTCTGCTCCTCTGAGATTTATATAATTCTGCCAGTGCTATTTGATTTTAATTATTGTTGCCTTTTAAATGCCTTATTACAATAGAAGAGCAAATCTCCACTCATTTCTTTTTTCGAAGATTTTATAGCTACCCATGTATTTCTCCATATGAGCTCTCATTCTTTTTGAAATTGTGGGATAAATTGTTATGAGAAAATTTGACATCTTTAGAAATAATGGCTATTAAAAAATCATGATATTCTGCCTAAAATTAGGAATAAGACAAGGATGTTCTCTCTCCACTATGATTCAGTATTGCACTGGAGGTCCTAGCTAAAGCAATTAAACAAGAAAAAGAAATAAAAGCCATCCAGATTGAAAAGAAAGGAAGAGTAAAACTGTCTCTATTTTCAGATTACACGATCTTGTAAGTGAAAAATCCTAAGGAATCCACTAAGAAACCATTAGAATATAGTTTAAATAAACGGGCTCAGCAAGGCTATAGGATACAAGATCAATATACTAAAATTAATTGTATTTCTATATACTAGCAATAAACAGTTGAAAATAAAATAAAATAAAATAATTCCATTTATAAAAGTATCCTAAAGGATAAAATACTTATAAATGAATTTAACAAAAGAAGTATAAGACTCATACACTGAAAACTATAAAACATCATTGAAAGAAACTAACAGACCTGAATAAATGGAAAGACAGTCCATGTGTATGAATAGAAATACTTAATATTGTTAAGATGTCAATGTGCCCAAATTTATCTACAGACTCAACATATTCTCTATCCAAATCCCAGCTGGTATTTTTACAGAAATTGACAAGCTGATCCTTATGAAAATACAAGGGACCCAGAATAGCCAAAGAAATCTTGAAAACGAACAAAGTTGGGAGACTCATACTTATCAATTTCAATACTTAACTACAAATCAAGACAGTGTGGTACTGGCATGAGAATAGACATACAGATCAATGGAATAAAATTAAGAGTCCAGAATTAAACCCTTACATTTATAGCCAACTGATTTTTCAAAAAAGTTACAAAGACAATAGTCTTTTCAACAAATGATGCTGGGACAGCAAGTATTCATATGCAAAAGAATTAAGTTGGACCCCTTCCTTATACCATTATATACATTATACACTTAATACACAAAAATTGACTCAAAATAGATTATATACCTAAACATAAGCACTAAAACAATAACACTCTTAGAAGAAAATACAGGGGTAAATCTTCATGACCTTTAGGTTAGGCAAAGCTTTCTTAGATACAACATCAAAAGCACAAGCAACCGAATTTAAAAAAAATAGATAAATTCAACATCGAAATTAAAACTTTTGTGCTTTAAAAAACACCCTCAAGAAAGCGAAAAGACAATCTGCAGGATAGGAGACAATATTTGCAAATCACATATCTGATCAGGGACTTGTATATATAATTCAACAATAAAAGATAATCTCATTTTAAAATGTCTAAACAATTTTCCTAAAGACGATATGTAAGTGGCCAACATGCACATAAAAAGACACCAAAAACATTAGCCATATTAGGGAAATGTAAATGACTACCACAATGAGATACAACTTCACACAAGAAAAGCATGGATAAAAAAAAAAAAAAGACGGATAAAAACAAGTGTCATCAGGATATGAAGACATTGGAACCCTCGTGCATTGCTGGTGGGAATGTAAAATGGTTCAGCTGTTTTTGAAAACAGTTTGGCAGTTCCTCAAATTCTTAAACATGGGAGTTACTACATGACCCAACAATTTTACTCCTTGGTATATACCCAAGAGAAATAAAAACATGCATCCACATAAAAAGTTGTGCATGAATCTTCATTTCCAGATTCCTACCCCAAACCTATAAACCTATCTATCACCACTCGCATTTTTCCCATCTCAGAGGAAGAGGGATTTCTGTGTGCTTAATTTTCCTCTCTTTGCCTTGAGGCAGTTCAGGATTCTATCTCTTCCGTCATTTCTCATCCCCTGGCTCCTTCTCATCCCATAAATGTGCTCAAGTCATTCCCAATAAAAACAGATTAAACAACAAACTTCCTCTCTCTATCAGCCTATACCATGTCTTCTCTGTCAGGTTTCCCGAAGATGATTTACCCTCTTAGTCTTTATCCCCTCACTTCCCCATTCACACCCAAACCACTGCAGCCTGGCTCTCCATGCTCCTACTCCATTCATAATTGCAGACTCCCAAAGCCCTCCTTCATTCCTAGTCTTACTTGACCTCTCTTTGGCATTCCCTTCTCCAAACTCCCTCAACCCCACTTTCTGCCTGCCTCTAGGACTCCACCCTTTCATGCTTTTGCTCCTGCCTTTCCCTCAACCCACTACTTCTGACTGTCTTTCAGGGGCTTCTCTTCCTTCTCCTATTTCTTAATTTGGTTTCTCAGCCCTCTTCTCTTTTCATTCCCCAGACTCTCCCTAGAGAGTTATTTTAACACATGTGGTTTTATTCCCCTTGTATGTGACCCCAACACTAGTATGTCTTCTTTCAGCCCAGTCCTCTTTCCTGATCCCCAGATCCACACTTACAAATGCCATCAAACATCCATAGATACCTCAAACTCAACAAGTTCATATTAGTTTTAGGGCTGCCATAACAAAATACCACAGACTTAAACAACAGAAATCTATTTTTTCAAAGTTCTGGTGTCTAGAAGTCCAAGATAAAGGTGTTAGCACATTTGGTTTTCTCTGAGGCCTCTCTCAGCTTGCAAGTGGCTGTCTTCTTGCTATATCTTCACATTTTCGTTTTTCAGACTAGGTGTTTCTTGTGTCCTAATCTTCTCCTCTTATAAAGGACACCAGTCATACTGAATTACCTTAATTACCTTTTTAGGGGCCCTATCTCCAAACGCAGTCACAATCTGAAGTACTGGGGTTAGGACCTCAACATATAAATCTGGGAGGGTAGTCACACAATTCAGCTCATAACAACATTAAAAGTCGAACTCATCATCTTCCCCACCACGACTGGCTCCCTCCTGTATTCCCTCTCTTGGTGAATCCCTTAAACCATTAACCTAGAAGGTGTAGTGTTGTCCTCCTCAAAGGTGAGACTAGGCAGAGGTGCTTCCGCCTAACCTAGAGGCAGCACAAGTGCATTTGTCTCTTGCCTGTTTCCCAGATGCATCAGAAGTCTCGAAGGACTCGGGAGACAACATAAGAGGCTTCCCCTGGCTAAAAGTGCAACAAATAGAGAATCTACAAAGATAATAAGTCAATGGTTTGAAATACATTAACTATATTTAAATCCATAATTTCATCATTTTTAAAAGTTAAATTTTTTATATGAGACGATGGTAAGGAACCAATACCATTTTGAAAACTGCTAAATAAAGGGAAAGAATACTTCCCTTTCTATATGAATTTCAACACTATTTAACAAAATAGTAGATGAGAAGAGTCTCTTTACAGAAGTATTCCAGCAAATAAATGAAGGAGGAATGATTGAATTGGAATATCACCATTTCTCAGCCCCTAATAAAGGAATGGACCTAAGCAGTGATTGTCGATGGCTTCTGACATCACACCAAAAAAGAGATAACCAGGAACTGTGTGCCTCCTGATGGAAGAACACGCCACCACCTATGAAATATCTTGCCCAAAAAAATCTAACCGAAATCTGATCAAGTCTCTAGATCCAACTACAAATTTACAGGAAGTATATGGGACAGAGAAAAATGTTAAGTAACAACTAAGGTATATAACCAGCAAAATACAGACTGTGGGAAACTACGGGACAAATAATCCAGTTTTTTCAAAATATAAATTGCAAGGAAAAAAGAGCTAGAAGAGAAACCTAGAAATTTGAAAAGTACATTTTAAAAAACAAGTAAACACATCGATAGCAATGAGCACATTCGGCACCCAGATCATAGTTTCTAAATGTTAATCTCCAGTGAAAAGAACTAGGCTCCTTGGAGAAATGGCTGATTCTAGGACTACGATAGGGAAAATATAAAATGAGCGTGGATCATTTTGTAATGCTAGAAATTAGGGACGTCCTCAGAAAAAAAAAAGTAAGGGAGGAGGGGTAATGTCAAAAAAACACAGAAGCCAACCTGAAAGAACTCCCAATGGCCAGAGCTGGGACAATTTGAATGACAAAATAAATCACAATAGTATTGAATTGTAACCCATAAAATAAAATAGCCATAAGTTTATCGTGATTTCAATAAACGATTGAATAAATAAAGTAAATGAGAAGAGAAAAATCTTCCCTACAGAAAAATTCTAAATAATATATGTAGATACTGCCCCCTTTAAGAAGTAGAGCTTAATTCTACTCTCCTTAAGTGTGGCTTGACTCAGAGACTCACCTTCAAAGAACAGAGTATGAAAAATAGTAATTTGACAATGACAAAACCTGTTAGATACTACCTTGATCAAGTGATCTAGTTTAACATCCCCTGTGATAAATCATATAGATTAGCATGTACCCCTGACATAATGCAATGGAAAGGGCACTTCATTTCCATGCCTTTCTAAAAACTCATAGCCACTTTCTAATCCAGAGATAAATATCAGATAAATCCAAATTGAGAGACATGCTTCAAAATATCTGAGCAGTACTCTTCAAAAGTATCATGGTTCCGTCCCCAATATTCAGAGCTTCTAAACTTAAGCTTTTTTGTTTGAACACAGGATGTTGGAAGGAGACGGAAAGCCAACAGATACTGGTTGTGTGTGAAGTCATCACTAAAAACTTCTTAGGAAGGCAGAGCCTGGTAAATTAGAAGATGACCCTTTTGTTTCTGCTGGGCACTTCGATGGGTTCTGGAAGAAAAAAATTGGTCTGGGAGCTGAGTTTGCAAGAAGAGGCTTGAAAATCAGAATTGCTGTGTAGTTAAAATTTCAAGTTTCCCTGAGCCATCTAGCAATCCAGGAAGGAGGGGCAGGTAGGAGAGATCAGAGGGACAGCAGTGCCAGCAAAATTGCAACAGACGTGCTTTTAAGCCTTACTTTTGTTTTAATTAAAATTTCTAATTTTAGTGCATTATGGCCAGATGACATAGTCTGTATAATACTGAGTCTGTAAATTTATTGCAGCTCCCTCTATGGCCAATTCAAATGTTCTTCCTGTGCTCAAAAAGAATGTGGACTCTGTTGAGTGTGGAGTTCTATTATATTTCATAAATCAAATTTATTAATTGTGCTGTTTAGAACGTTAATATCTCTATTTGGTGTCTGCTTGCTCTCTTGGCTTCTAAGAGGAATAAATTTGGAGTTTCACAGGTTTAATCATATTTATTGAAAAATAAAAAGGTAAAGATTAATTTTTAAAAATTATACATTTTTCACTTTGTTGGGTGTAGGGAGAAACAACAAAGAAACACAGACCAGAGAGCAAATGATAGAAAACAACAAGGAAGTATTAGAAAGCAATCTGAAATGATAAAAGATGACAAGACCAAATCTATCTGTATAATCATAGTTGAATGGAAGAAACTTGCCAATTAAAAGATAATACCTTTAACCTGAAACCAATATAAAATAATATTGAATATCAACTGTAATTGACAACTTAAAATAAACAAAAATAAAAAATACTTTCAGATATGGTTTAAAAAACTAACTACAAAAACATATTCTATCAATAAAATAAAATTGCTCAAGGAGTTTGAAAGTAAAAGAAATGAAACTCAGTGGGTTTTAAAATAACTTGACAAATTGATTCTAAAGTATATTCAAAAGATAGATTTAGAGAGTGACAAATACTTGTTGAATGCCTACCCAGTATCAGGCATATGTTATATTGCTGCAATAATTCAAACAATGTGTGGTAGAGCCAGAAGTAGACAAAAAGAAAAAAAAAAAGAAAGTCTGGAAATAGTCTTACACACGCGTAAGAATTTCATCTATGGTGAAAACGGTATTTCAAATATGTAGGAAAAGGACAACTTTACTTTCAATTTGTAAAAAAAAATAGTAATAAATATTAACTACAAAGTTGGAATCCCATCAGATAGATTAAAGATCTAAACATGAAAACTTCACCGAAGCAATAGAATGAAACACAGGAGTTTATTTTTTATACTTGGGGTTCTATCTCAATTGCTCAAAGAATTTGAAGAAACAGTTCACAGAGGACCACAAAGGGCAACTAAACATATGGAAAAATGCTTAGCCTCATTACAAGCTTAAAATTGCAAACTGATACAAGAGTGATACCCAGTGTGAGGGGCAAAAAGATACCCTTGGAGTATGAACCCACATAGCCAATTTTGGAGATCGCTCAGCAATATCCATCAACAATTTTAAATGAGTTGTCCCTTTAATCTGGCGCTTCTATTTCTAGGAATTTACTCTGTGGAAATCCTCACATAAGTGTTCAAAGACCTTTGTATAAGAATGTTGGTGTCTGCATGATTCAAAATCATGTAGCCTAAATATCCATTAGCAGAGATAAAGACATCAAAGCATGTCAGAGAAAAGGCCGTGAGCCCTGCAGGTGGGGTACTACAGCTGTGGCTTCCTTGTCTCAGTGCCACCTCTCCACCCTGACCCTGTGCTGAGGAGAAACTTTCTCCACAGCAACTGCTGGCCTAGGAGTCCCCTGGGGTGCTCTGACCTCAGACCCATCCAGGACCAGCTGTGGTCTCCAAGCATCAACGTATCTTGATGTTGCTCCTTCCTTGGTGACTTTTTGTTTATTTTGAGAAAAACACTTAAGACTTGGGACTTTTGGTTACGCAAATTATAAAGATACACCCAACATCCTATTTTGAAATTAAAAAGTTTAAAAGGGTAGGAACTCTGCATGTTTTAAATTGTTGGGGACGGAGTGGGGTGAAGTGCCTGTGTTAATGGTTCCCTTGTATTCATTTATTGATTTAACAAATGTGGAACAAGCAGACACAGTCTTTCAAGAGGCTTCCCCTATAGGTGGGGGGAGTCTCATGGGAGAGACATATTAAATACATTATTATACATTAAAAATCATAAAAATATAAAACTGCAAACTTCAATAAGCTCTGTGAAGGGAGAGCGTAGGATTATGGGAGCCTGTATTACAGAGCACTTTATTTCAGTTGGGAGATCGGGAAAGTTTCTCTGAAGAAATTACATTCGGCAAGACCAGAGAAAAATGAGAAGTGGAAAGGAATCCCTGAACAGTATGCATAAAGAAGAAAGGGAAGATCTGGCATGACATTAAGAAAGAAGTGCTGACATTGGTGAAGGGAATTAGAAGTAGAAATTAGTAGTTACAAAATAGTCACGGGGATACAAAGTATAGCATAGGGAATATAGTCAATAATATTGTAATAACTATGTGTGGGTACTAGATTTATTGGGGGATCGCTTTGTAAATTACTATGCTATACACCTGAAACTAATACAAAATAATATTGAATGTCAACTGTAATTGAAAATTAAGAAAAAAAGACATTATGACATTGAGAAAAGCTGGTATGGCCTGAGCACAGAGGATGATGGCAAGAGGAAGAGGCAGGAACCACACTACTAGGACCTGTGGGCCACTTTCAAGATCTGGGATTTTCTACCAAGGGTATGGTAAAACATTTATGGATTAGGAAAATGTTCCTTTTTAAAAAAATATGATGTAGACCAGGGAGTCTCTGCAGCTATGCTTTGGGCAAGGGTGTGGTGACATCCTGGTCAAGGCTGTTACCCACAGGAAATTGGGAGGAGAGCCAGGAAGTCGGACAAAAGGACTGGAGGTGAATCTCCCCTGAGGGGCCTCCCCTGGCAGTGCCAAAGCGCAGGAGGGGCTATTCCATGAGGCCACATGTGCACTGCCCTCATCCAGACTGACAATTCCAGACGTTGCTAGGTGCTCTGATGAGAACTGTGGCATTCTTGGGTGGGGTCTGGATGAGAAAGGCAAGTTTTGTAACACTGTCAGTCTTTCTGAAAAGGGCCAGGTCAGAGTGTGGAAAGACCAATCTCAGCATCTTGACCTGTAATGAGGGCTGCAAGAGCCCAGGCTCATGGTGGGGGGAATTGCTGTAGGTCTCATTCTTTTGAGGGATAGTAGAGAAAGTGCCCAGAAGGGGCTTCAGTGGAGGAGCTTGGCCTTTGAATGATGGGTCATTCGAACATTTACTTTCATGATTCCTTTTTTATGAATTGTGATTCACCCTAGGACTTCAGGTAAGTCTGCCAATCTTTCACCTGTGCTGAAGCAAATAATTAAACAGGTCTGTGTCCATGTCTCAGACTCAAGAAGAGCTTTCTCAGGGTCCTCCTCCTACACCTGTGAAGCCACCAAGATGCTAACAACATCTTTCAAGAGAGGGTGGTGATCCTGGAACTCCAGGAGGTAATGGATCAGAATATGGCAAAGTGGAAAAAGCAAGCAAAGTATGAACTTGAGAGACTCCCTTTACCCCCAAATATTCTAGAAATGCCAGAAGCCTGACAGAGGGACTAGTCCCGGTGACATGTGGACAAGGGCTTTTCAGCCAACAGATGTGTGACACAGGATGACACAAGATGATACAGGCCAGCTTCAGAAGTGACCCCTCTTTTCTCCTTGACCCTCTCAAAATCCATGGAAGATGCTGCATCCATTCAAACTTACTGGGTCATGTCCTCAGATGCAGACACAAATGTGTTAGCAGAAAGATACAGCAAACTTTCTAAAGCAGGAGTCACAAACTCTGATACGCCTGCAGGAGCCAGGCAGACACAGAGGAGCAGGTAAGCCCCAGGGAGACAGAGCATCATTACTCAGTTCCAGGCAATTATTACTGCCATGCCGATGGGGAAGATCCGTGCTGCCTAATTTTCCAATAAAAAAAATCCAGATTATAATGTGAAGTTTTAAAATTTTTTGTTTGCAATTAATTCAAAATTTGTAAAATATAAATTAAGTATGTTTGAGGTTGGTATTATATTAATTTCCTTTGGCCACTATAACAAATTACCACAAACTTGGTGGCTTTAAAACAGCACAAATTTATTTCCTTACTGTTCTAGAGTCCAGAAGTCTGAAATGCATTTTACTGGGCTGAAGTTAAGGTGTCAGGAGGGCTGACACGCATTTTCCAGCTTCTGGAGGCTGCCTGCAAGCCTTGGCTCATGGCCCCTTCCTCTAGCCCCTCACTTACATCTCCACATCTCTTACTTCTATAGTTAATCCCCCTCTGCCTCTTTCTTATAAGGGCATTTGTAATTACATTTGGGGTCCACCTACTTGGATAATTCAGAATAATCTTCCCATTTCAAGATCCTTAATTTAACCACACCTGCAAAGTCCCTTTTGCCATATAAGATTACATTCACAGGCTTCAGGGATTAGGACCTGAACATCTTTGGGGCCATTATTCATCCTACCACAGGTATAGTATACCACTGGACAGAGCTGGCTATAGTACTCAGATTTAAATTTATCGCAGATTTTACCCCAGCCAAAATAAAATGTCCCTCAAATATCTCAATACTCAGGTTCCTGAACCTATGATCCCTTTTTTAAAAAAAAGTTTTATTGAGGTTTAATGTATATATCATAAATTTCACCTGTTGTTAGTGTACAATTCAATTATTTTTAGCAAACTTATAGAGTTGTGCAACTACCACAACGATCCAGATTTAGAACTTTTCCAACACTCCAAAAAAGTTCCCTTGTGATCCTTTGCAGTCAATCCCCATACCCAAATTAAGCCCAAGCAACCACTAATCTACTTCTGTCTGTATAGATTTGCCTTTTCTGTGCATTTCATATAAATGAGATCACATGATATATAGTCTTTTGTGTCTAGCTTTCACTTAATATAATGTTTTTGAGGCTCATCTATGTCATAGTGTATATCAGTAATCAGTAGTTACTCATTTTCATCATTGAGTTAGTGTTCAATTGTGTGAATATACCACATTTTGTTTATCCGTTAACCTGCTAATGAACATTTGGATTGTTTCTTGTTTGGGGCTATTATGAAAATACCGCTACGAATTTTGACGTACATGTCTTTGTATGGATGTAAGTTTTCATTTCTCTCAGGTAGATACCTAAGAATGGGATTGCCGGGTTGAAGGATAGCTTTATTTTCAGCTTTTTAAGAAACTGCCAAACTGTCGTTCAAGGTGGCTATATCATTTAATGCTCCCATCAGAAATGTATGAGAGATCCAGCTTCTCCACATCCTTGTCCACATTTATACTGACTATCTTTTGCCTGTTGAGTTGCCTTGGCACTTTTTCCAAAAATAAATTGCCCTTACATGGAAGGGGTTATTTCTGGATTCTCAATTCTACTCCATTGGTCTATAAGTCTATCTTAATGCCAGTACCATGTTGTTTTGATGACTGTAGTTTTGCAGTAAGTTTTGAAATCACAAAGTGTGAGTCCTCTAACTTTGCTCTTTTTAAAGATTATTTTGGCTCCTCTGGATTCTTTGCATTTCTCAAGGATTTTGATTTTGATTGAATTTGTAGATTAATTTGGGCAGTATTACCATCTTAACAATAACTGTTTTGTGAATTTCTTACGATTTTCTATAAACAAAATCATGTCATCTGTGAATAAAGACAACCTTACTTCTTTTCCAGTATAGACGCCTATATCTATCTATCTATCTATCTATCTATCTATCTATCTATCTATCTATTTATTTTTTGGCCTTATCATATTGACTGGAACCTCTAGTACCATGATGCATAAAAGTTGTAAGAGAAAACATCCCTGCCTGGTTCCTGAATTTACAGGGAAACATTCAAACTTTCATCATCACACATAATGTTGCTGTAGGTTTGGGTCAGATACACTTACAAGTTGAGGAATTCTCCTTTATTCCTAGTTTAAGAGGGTTTTTTAAAATCATTAATGGACATTAAATTTTGTCAAATGTTTTTTCTAAATCTTTTGAGATGACTACGTCATTTTTGTTCTTTATTTTGTTAATATGGTGATTTACCTTAATTGATTTTCAGATGATTAACCAACCTTGCATTCCTGGGGCAAAGGCCAACATATAGAAATGTACAATTCTATATGTTGCTGGATTTTCTTTTCTAATATTGAGTTAAGGATTTTTGCATCTATGTTTGTAAGGGATATTAGTCCGTAGTTTTCATAAAATGAATTGGGAAGTGTTCCCTTCTCTATTTTGTGAAAGAATTTGTGAAAGATTAGTATAATATCATTTTTAAATATCTGATAAAATTCCCTGGTGAAACGTTCTGGGACTGGGCTTTCTTTATTTTTATTTCTTTATATATATATTTTTATAGTAAGGGGAGAGACTAGGGCTGGAGAAACATACTTGGGAGTCGTCAGGGCATAGGTGGTTTATAAGCCATGAGCCTGGGGAAGGAGTAGAGACACGGGAGACACCTTTTGAAAAATATACTCCTGACTGTAAATAAAAGATCTGATTTGTGGTGATGCTCCATAATTCATTCAGTTGTCACCGCTGATGGACATTCAAGTTGTTTCCACGTTTGAATTCTACAAATTGTACTGTAAGCTCCCACTTCCAGGGGTATGGCCTAATAGAAGGGCCCTGCTACTGCAAAATAACTACAGCTCATATAAAGTATGGTGTTTCTGCTGCGCTCACTGGAAATAAGAAAAATCTAAAAAGAGGAAAGGAAACAAAACAAAACAAATGCAAACAACCAAAGGTTCTGAGCTGAAATCAGAACAGTAAATGATAGGAAACCAAGTCAAGGTTGCTTTGAGGCAAATGCCAACAGAAGCCCTTCGATCAATCTTGGGGACTAAAATAGAGTAGGGACTTGAACCTGAAGTTCTAGCCTCAAGGCCAGGACTCTAGAAGGGAACAAAGCCAGTTCTAGGCCCCGATGCCCATGGTTTCCCACGTGAGCAAAAGCAGACCCTTTCTGGGGGAAAGCATCTCTATTTACCCAAACACATATTTCCAGTCAGATAGTACCAAACAGACTACGATGGGGGAGAGTCAGCAGAAACTATAAGCAACGGATTTCGATTCCCTACCAGAGTGGCGTTATCAGCTACATAATAAAAATTCCTCTGTATAAAATGGTTAAGAAAATAAGAGATGGAATCACAAAAATGAGCAAGACAAAAGAGACTATTTTAAAGGACAAAATAAAAGCAGAGACAAACGGTACTTCTAGAAATAAAAACATAATTGTTAAAGTAAGAAAACTTGGTGGAGATAGAACAATTGGACAATATGAGCATCTTGATGTGATACAATATAAAGTACGCAACCTGTGGATAAAGTGGTCTCAACAAAACAAGAACCTAATTGAGCCTTCAGAACTAATTCCTGATTTATAGCAACACAAGGAAGAGAAAAACAGGTAAATGACATCATGAGGAAAGTCAGACATAAAGTCAAATTGGGACATTCCACAGGAAAACTCATCAGCTTCTTCAACATATCACTGTCACCCAAAAACAAACAAAAGCAAGCAAAAGAGGGAAGGCTCTAGATTAAGAGAAACTTAAGAAGCACGATTGTTAACTGTGTGGGTCCTGATGCAAACCGACTAAGTATAAATAGACATTTTTGATACCACTGGGGAAATTGGAACATAACCTAGTATTAGAGAATACTAATGAATTATTGTTAATTTTGTTCAATGTGATAATAGTATGTCTATGTAAGAAAAAGTATACATATTTTAGAGATGCAGAAAGTCTAGATTTTGTTTCAAAGTACTTCAGCAACAGCAAATACACACACACACAAGTAAGTCTGACAAAATTTGGATAATCGTTGAATCTGGGTAATAGGTATGTACAGATAGGATCAATAAACTATTCTCCTCACTTTGAGGGTATGTTTGAAATTGTCCCTACTAACTTATCTTTACATCTCTGTTATACTATATTTCGTTAGCCTTCACAAAAATCTCCCAAATTTTACTGTTAGAGAATGGTTTATAAACTTTATCTGAACAATCTTATGTTTAGTCTGTCTTATTCATTTCTCACAGTAATTAATATGTATAGAATACTGTGTAAGCTTCTCAAAGTGTCATCACTTTGAGATCATTGCAGTAACCTTGAGAAGTATACTGCCATCACGCAAAAAATACACATTGTTGCCTTTTTCTACATGAATAGTAGTAAGACATCTTGCCTAAATTTTCTTGTGTTTTTTTTTTAACATTCCAACATGACGCTCATTTCTGAAAACATTAATCTTTTTGCTGCCAACTTTCCAACTTATCTAGGAGATTTTTTTCTGATCATAAAAGTGATACATGCCACTGTAAAAAATTTTAATGACATATAAAAATATAGAAGAAGGACAAAAATCACAATCAAAATGCCCAGGTACAGCAATGAGTATCGCTGTAATAGATTTCCTTTCACTCTTGTAAACATATGATCTTATTAAATACTGAACAAATACAAAAGAATATTTGTTACATATGCTTAAAATATAAGAAATAAAAACAAAGCAAAGGTCGGCAGACCCACCACCCAGGTAGCAAACCAGAGCTTTTGAAATCCCTGCTGCTCTTCCCAGATCCCAGCCCCCTACATTCTCGATTGCCTTAATTTTGTGTTTTAAATTTTGTGTTTTTACTCCTCTACTTTTCTTTATTGTTTTACATATGTATTAAGCAGTTTCAAATGGTCCAACTAGTACCCATTTCTAAGCGATATATTATTTCATTTAGTTTTGACTTTTCTGTAAATTATACCGCATGTATTTTTCTGCAATTTGCTCCATCATGGTCATGAGATTTGTTCATGTTGATTCGTTTAGCTAGACTGTGTTTCTTTTTCATTGCGCTATTGTGTTGCATGGACCAGAGTCTTATCTATTTTTCTTATCTATTCTACTTTCAATGGGTCACACTTGTATTTCTGTGCATAATTTATATATAATTGAGATCAAAGCATTTATAGAATTGATATTTTGTTTTTTCAGCTAAAAAAATTTTTTTATGGTGACATTGATTAACAAAATCCAGTAAGTTTCAGGTGTACAATTCAACAGTGAAGCATATATATATATTGAATTATGTTCAGCTAAAATTTTGTACATCATTTTTAAAACAATACAAATACCATGTAAATCATTTCATAATATTCATTTTATATACATATAAATGTACATTAGCATTCATCTTATGATGGAATTCAATCTTCTTCCAGTTTTTCATCAACAGATAATACCAAAATAAAAAAACCCCACTTCATTGCATATACTGAACTACAGATTATACACAACTAAAAAGAGAAATAGCAAAAAAAGAGCTGAAGAAATTATTTAAAATGCAGCAAAGAGAAAGAGGAGATGGAAAATGTAAAAGAAGGGTAAGATCTATTGAGTATAGAATGAAAAGGCCTGTCATTTGTCTAACTGAAATCTCAGAAGGGCATTATGTAAAGAATGTAAGAGAAGCAATATATGAAGAGATAAAAGAATATTCCAAAACTACTGAGATATATGAATTCACAGATACAAGATACACGGTGTAATGTCAAGCAGGATAAATTAAAAGAAATCCACCTCCCCTTCACCCCCAATGCTTATAAGGAAACAGAAGAATACATAAGACAAAGGGAGATTTGTAAAAACAACCAGAGACTTAAAATTTTTAAGTTGAATTAAAAACCTTGTAGTCTTAAAAATGAATTGGAAATATCAAAATAAACTCATAGCTTACTTTTCTTTTTAAATAATATGTATTTTTTAGCTCTGTCCTCTAAAGAAATGACAACCAAGTAGCAATAAGCACCTTTAGTGACCAAAGTTTGTTCTCATTGAATCTCTCCAAATGCCATCCCTCGCTAACAGGAACCAGGGCAGGAAATGTGCAAAACGAACGTGGAAGCTCTTGTTGAGCTGAGCCATAAAGTAAAGGAAGTTGTCAACAACTACTAGAATAATGTTAAAAGGATGTAAGAGCCAACTTGACAGGACATTGGCTAAATAAGGAATAATTTCAGCATTAAAAATAATAATAAATAATGATTACCTTTTATTGAAGCACGTGAAATTATAGAAACTTCCATAATTTCGTAATATCTCTCTCTCTCTCTCTCTCTCTCTCTCTCTCTCTCTCTCTCTCTCTCTCTCTCCTCCCCCACACACCCACACACACACTCACTCTCTGCCTCCTGGCATGGTGCAAAAAGAGATACACAGTGGCACCTATGACAGGTGTTGCCAAAATAATTTAACCTAAATCTAATTAAGGCTTTAGATATAACTACTAATTTATGGGAAATACAGGGGCTAGAGGAACGAGAGAGATGACACCATGAGGAAGTAATCAGCCAAATCCTGATTGTGGGAAAGTCTATAGGATAAATGGCCTGTTTTTATCAATATATAAATGGCATAAAAAGGAAGTAAGGTGAGTCTATGATAGATGAGAGAAGACTTAAAAGCTATATCAACCTAATTCATAGTGTGTAATTTGTTTGAATGCTGAGTCAAACAAACAATTGTAAAAAAAAACCTTTTTGAAACAATCAAAAGAATTTGAACATGCATGAAGAATTAGATGATATTGAGATTAATGTAAAAATAAAGCAAAAAGTCCTTATCTATCAAAGACACAATCTGATCCATAAATATATATGGAATTGCTTTAAATGCTGTAGCAAAAACAAAAACAAAAAATGCCTCAGGGAAAGGGAGGCAAAATAAAGAAACACTATTGACAAAACGTTAACTATTGAGGTTCATTAAATTCTTCTCTCTACTTTGGGGTACTTTTGAAATTTTCCATAATAAAGTTCTTTAAAGAGGCAATCAGAAAGAAAAGCCATGTTACCTATAAAGAAACAACAATTAAGCTGACAAAAATTTCTCCATAACAGTGAAAAACAAAGGCTAGCAGAATATTATCCTCAAAAGACTGAGCGAAAATAGCTGTCATGCTAGATTTATAGATTCAGCAAAACTATTTTAAAGAATGAGATGAGGGGTGGCTCCATAGTGTAGTGGTTAGCACGTCTGCTTTACAACCAGAAAGTCCTGGGTTTGCGCCCTAGGTGGAGCCACGGACCAGGGAGGGAAGGGAGGAGAATTAAAGAGGGTGGGGGGAAGAATGAGGTGAATTAGGGACCTGTTTAGATAAACAGAGACTGAGTTCACCGCCAATAAACCTGTGCTAAAGAACTGCTGAAGAACGTTCCTTCAGGAAGAAGGAAAATGATCCTGGAAGGAAGATCAGAGATGGAAGAAAGAGCAAAGAAATTGGTAAACATGTGGATAAACAAATATCACCTGTAGAAAATAATTATAGTAATGTCTACCTTATGGGGTTTTAAAACAATTAAAATACTGCACAACAATATCATCTTGGAAATATTGTGTATCTCTCCATTTGTTCAACCTTTCTTCCTTTCTCTTTAAGTAATGCTTTAGAGTTTTCTTCATATAGGTGTCGTTCTTTTGTTTTATTAATTTAAATTCCAGGTATAGTATTTTTATCTTTTTATTGTATAAAATATAAATAATAAAATTCACCATTTCAACCATTGTAAGTGTCCATGTACAATATTTTATAGTTTTTAGTTGCTGTTGGAAATGGTATCTTTTGATCTTCATGTTTTTTAATCACTTATTACTGGTATATAAGAAAACTGTTGATTTTTGTATGTTGATCTTGTGTTAGCCACTTAATTCTCTTATTAGTTTTAATAGTTTTTCAGTTAAGTCTCTTTTCTAGGTCTGCAAATAATGATATTTTGGTATCTTCTCTTCCAAAAATTATTCTTTCTTTTTGTCTTCTTGTTAAAGCAGAACCTTCAGTCCTATGTTAAATAATAGCAACGATAATGGGCATTTTTGTTACGGTCTTACATTTTATGGGAATGCTATTAATTTCTGGTCATTTCCCTTTGTCCTGTTAAGGAAGATTTTTTTTTTCTATTTCTAGCTTGCTAAAGTTTAATGGATTCTAATAAAACTAAGGTCCTATGAGGTCCTATGTGGTTCAAATATGTGTTTCATTCAAATCTGGCCTTCAAATATAAATCAGGAAGAAATTTCTCTTTATGCTATAGTAGAACACGCTTTCCAAGAGCGCCTTTTTCTCTCCCTCTCCCAATTTTCTTTTACCTTGGAGCTACTCTGGAGACCCTCACACTCCCAAACCCCAAAACTTTTCTTAAGCCCCAGAGTGGTGACCTCTCCTCCTCCACAGATTTTTTTCTCTAACATCAGCTTCCTGCCTGTTTTTATTATGTACTTAGCCTCTCTGGCTAAGAGCCTCTGCCTTCCTCCCAGCCTCTCTGCTGTGTCTCTCTTTTCCCACTCTGGACTATACATCATAAAAGATCCTGGGACCAGCTGACAAAGTTTCTTCTTTAGAGAGCTATCAATGGGGACCTCATGCACTTTTAAATTCTCTCATTCCTTGCATCCACCACATTCTCTTTTGGTTATTCTACTGCATTCTGATCCTGCATCCCCTCTCTTCCCAGCCCCTTAAATACTAATGCTCCCCAGGGCTCTGCCTCTGGCCTGCTTCTTTCTCATGCCTTCTGGGCAATCTCAGCCATTTCAGGTTTTGCATTATTGTTCACACAATGATGACCCCAAATCTGCATGTCTAACCCGGATCTCTCCCCAGAACTCCAGAATTGTACAGCAATAGCCCGGTATACATCTCCCTCAAGACCTCAGATCCCACAGGTTCAGACCACTTACTTTCCCCGACAACCACCACACTGCTCCTCTCCTGTGTACCTGAGTTTTGGTTGTCATACACGCGAGAACCATGGAAGTCACCTCTCCTTCACACTTGCTCCCCTCGTTCACTTATCAGAACCTTCCCATCATGGTTTAGCGCACACACCCTCCCTGCACCGAGAAGAGATGAGCTGAGGGCGCCCTCTGCTGGTAATTTGTAAAACAATTCCTTCGAGCGGCTGCGCTACCCGAGTGGCTAGGTTTGCATTGGGGTCTCTCCACCGAATAAGGTTTCTTTGCCCCCACCAGCAAGGCCAACCCAGGGCGGTCTGTGAACAGTGAGGAAATCCGTCACGTCCTCCTCTCCCAGCCCCTGGCCATCCTCACTGCCCTCGCTGCTCCATGCAGCCCACCACCTCTCCGCCCTTTCCCTCTTTGTTCCTCTGCTGGCTCTCGGCTGGGCTGGGACCTCCCGGAAGCAAGAGCACCCCTTTCTCTGGACTCAGCCAGGCAGAGCCAATGTGAGGGTGGGCGTGGAGCCTGCTGGACCGGACTCTAAGTGTGGATGGATCTCATCTCACCCTTGAGTATTTAGAAAAAGGTGCCCCTTCTGATGCAGCCCTGAGGACCTGCCGCTTCAAAGGAGCTCCTTCCTTCTGGAAGGATGATGCGGGGAGGCGGGCGTAAGGGGAAGCCCTGTGCTAGGTCCCTAAGCTTGGCTTCCTGCGAGAAGACTGGATTTCCTTCTCCCATAGCAACGTGTTAAGGTGTCCTGGGTTCACAGCTCTGCCGCCTCTGAGATCAGTCCCATAGTCTAATGGAAAAACAGACAACAGGCAATAGGAGGTGGGGGAGAGAGGCTAACAGGTGTTAGGGTCATTCAAAGGTGGAATCAACTTGACTTGGTGGTTGATTAAGATCACTAATATTAATTGAATGCTCCTGAGTACCAGGCACTGTGTGGAGTCGGAGGAAGAGGGGAGAGTAATGCCCAAGTTCCTAGCATGAGAATCTGAAATGGGAAAAGGGGAAGAACAGACTCGGGGGGCTAGGGGAGGGAAATGAGGGTCCTGCGTGGACAACCTGAGTGTATAGTGTAGTTGAGACATCCTCGTAAGAGGCCTAGTAGATGGTTGACATACAGGTAGGAGTTCAGGCATGGAGGCAGGGACCTGATGGAACCTGGCGGGAACTCTCAGCATACAGAGGTAACTGAAGCCATGGGGTGAGTGAGCTCCCTACAGAGGGAGTGTAGAGTGAGGAGAGAAGAGGAGCAAGGAGAGAGAAGCCCCAAGATTACTTCCTCTGAAGTCTGCAAAAGAGGCCACAGAGGAGCAGGCAGACAGGTAGGAAGGAAGTGTGTGAACATGGAAACCCAGAAAAAGTGCTTCAGGAAGGAGGGAGGGGTCACAGTGGGAAGTCTAGGGTAATAAAGGACTTGAGAAGTGGCTATTGGACTTAGCCACAGGTGACTGGGGGAACAGTTCTGCTGAACAGATGGAGGCAGAAGGTGGACTACAGTGGACAGAGTTTGGAAGTAAGGAAGGGGAAGCAGTGAATGGAGGCATTCTTGGGGAAAGAATGATGCTATTTGATTTCATGGGAGAGACCTGAGCAGGTCTGGGAAGCAAGCAGGGAGGCAAAGCTGAAGATAAAGGAATGGGGGGCGGGGGTGATCGAGTTGGAAGTATAACACGTGGCTCAAAGCAATTTGGCCGAAAGTAATCTGGTTTGAGATGAGATGGAATTACTTAAATATCCAAAAAGGGATTGGTCAGGTCAAACAAATGTCTAATAATATGGACTTTTTGCAAAATGATTGTCTAACAGCAGATAACTAACTTGAATAAACACGACATCTAACAATATCAGTTTTAAAAGTCTTCTTTTGTTATGTTTTCTTATCATAAAGTAATAAATACTATTTCAGGAAAAGATCATAAAATACCACCAAACAAAGCACTATAGTTCCACTCACCCTAAGTTACTTATACTGGTATTTTTGGTTCCAGATCCTTTTCTATGCATCTTTCATTATTCTGCAAAAACTGAAATCCTAGTATATGAATATTAGTATGAATAGTATTGGTATATTAGGCTGTGCATATGATTGATCTCCTGCTGCAGAACAAATTACCCCAGTTCTTAGTGGACTAAAAGCACAGATATTCATGGTTAATCCTCATTACTAGTATATTCTGTTTTGTGAACTCATCTACTTGTGAAAATTAACTTATAACCCCCAAAATCAATACTCAAAGTGCTTTCACGGTCATTTGCATATGCATGCATATACACACATCTTTGGAAAAATACAAAGAAAACTGTAATGGAGGTTGCCTGGGGAGCTAGAAGACCGGGAAGGAGATTTGCTCTCATTCTTTATTAAACAAATTTTATTAAATAAATTGCATATGACCTGGCGATCCTACTCCTAGGAATTTACCCAAGAGAAATGAAAACTTTTGTTCTTACAAAAACCTGTACACCAGTGTATATGAAGCAGCTTTGTTTACGATAGCCCCGAACTAAAAAACTACCCACCTATCTATCAACCAATAATGAATAATCAAGCTATGGTACACCCATACGATGGAATACTACTCAATAATAAAAAGAAACAAACTATTAATACATGCAACAACAGGAATGAATCTCAAATGCATTCTGCTGAGTGAAAGAAGCTAGTCTCAAAAGGAAACATACTCTAGCATTACATTTATACCACATTTTTGGAAAAGGTAAAACTACAGGAAAAGAGAACAAATGAGTGGTTGCAAGGGGTTGGGTGGAGGAGAGGTAAATATAAGTAAAATAAGACAGGAGGAAGAAATTTGGGGTGGGTGATAGAATTGTTCAATATCTTGATTTAGGCGGCTCTCTGCATAAGTTAGCGCTCATAAAACTATATGCCAAAAAAGTGAATTTTTCTGTATTCGAATTTAATTGCTGGGGCTACTTCTCAGGTACTTCTTTGTTCCACCCTTGTGTCATTTGCCTCAATGAAGACAGTTCCAAAAAAAGAAACGTGGCCATTTTGAAGGTTAATTTTAATATTTTTGGATGTGGTTTTCAGGTTTCTAAACAGATAACATCATACCCTGATATTTAGAAGATAATGAAATTGAAGGCGCTGGCCTGGGGTCCAGTGACAGCTGAGATAGGCCTGGCTCTGGGCGTGGAGAAGGAACCCAGCTCAGGGAAAGGGCTTTGTGGAATGGGGTGCACTAGGATGCTTTTAGCAGGGCTGGAAAAGAGAGGGGAGGCTGACCAGAGAACAGGAGCCCTGGGGAGGAGGCGACCTTGGCCAGGAGCTGTGTACCTGGTGAAGGGGAAGGGTGTGCCCAGGTGCAGAGGAGGTAAGCGGTGGGCCACCCCCACGTTCCCAAGGGAGATGAGGTTGGCACAGAGGGTAGAGTGAGAGGTTCCAGGGGTCTACAGGGTGTGTCTCTCTCTCACCCCACCATACGGGGTCAGGGAGAGGGGGGGCCTGGCTCAGGGCCAGTGATGGCAGAGATAGGCCTGGCTCTGGGGGTGTGCATGGCAGCGGGGAGTGTCAAGGGGTGGGGGCAACCAGGCCCCAGGGCACAGTCACAAGGGAGCTGAGTCGTGGCTTATCAGCCTCATCTGAGCCGCCACACTCCACCTCCCCTCATCCCCACTGCTCCAGCCCACTGCCCAGCCAGGGGAGAGGGTGGAAATGGGCTCTCTGGGATTTCATTCATTTGTGTGGTTAATTGACCTCTAAAGCACTTCCCACCGCCCCACAGCACCTCCAGAGCAGGAGCAATCAGGAGGGAAAGAAGTATAATAACAATAGCTTATACTTATCCCTGGCTCTGTTCTTAATGCTCTGCACCTGGATTAACTCATTTTATCTTTACAACTCCCCTAGGGAAGGAGGCATTGTTGTCTATGCCCATTTTATAGAAGAAACTGAGATACAGAGAGGTTAAGAATTTTGCCCAAGGCCACACAGCTGGTAGTGAGGACTTGGGTTTGAACTTGGGTAGGATTAGGTGCCATCTTTAAAATTGGTCTACCCCAGTACTGGTGGCAGTCTGGGCCCCTCCTGTGGATTGTTTTGGGTTCTGATTGCTTTCTTTCTCCTTCCTTCCTTCCTTCCTTCCTTCCTTCCTTCCTTCCTTCCTTCCTTCCTTCCTTCCTTCCTTCTTTCCTTCCTTCCTTCCTTCCTTCCCT
>NW_006430723.1:238443-245688 GCF_000325575.1 Pteropus alecto
TCCTTCCTTCCTTCCTTCCTTCCTTCCTTCCTTCCTTCCTTCCTTCCTTCCTTCCTCCCTTCCTTCCTTCTTTCTTGGCCTGCTGGAAGTGGCTTTCAGTTCTGGAGCCCCCTGGAGGTGGGATGGGTAGTAGGCAGTGATTCATTTCTGGTACATAATGGTTTGAAGACAGACCTCTGGGCTAGTGCTTGTACTGATAGCTGGTGTAGCCCACGCTGCCACACCGCGGTCATGCAGTGAAGAATGCCTTTCCCTGTTCTGCTGGGTCTTGGAAGACATAAGGGTTCCTCTCCAGACCGGGTTTGGGGTTGTCCCTGAGGGCTTGATGGGTGAGCCTTTCCTAAGAGGGCCCCAGAGCCCCATCTGTTTAGGTGGTGTTCTTTCATGAATGCTAATGTAATCTATTTAGAGGGTCACAACCAGTATTTCTAAAGGGAAAATTAGAAATGAACAGAAAATACTAGAGTGCACAACATATACTAAATGCAAACATCATTTCTTCTGTTTCGAATATATATGTATATGTGTACTGGAATCTGCTGAAATCTTATTTTTCACTGTGACATGAGGCCAAAATGATTGAAAAATACTGATTCAAGAATCTAGACTCCCTGGGATTAAGAATCTGTTTTCTTCAATTTATCATAACTCCTACATCCTCCTCTGTGCCATTTTTTTCAACAGTTATTTCTTTATTTTTTCTAACAGTATCCCTCACATTTTTTTGTTTTAGTTATAGAAGTGACATAAGAACACGTTCCGTTTGTAAGACCCAAGCCTTTCAGGAGTGCAGACTAAAATGAGAATGCTCGCCTTCTCCTCGCTCCACTCCCAGGCCACCCCGAGGAATGGTTTAGTGCGCCTCGTCTGGCCTCTGTCACAGGTGGACAGGTATATGTGTGCATGTGTATGTTATTTTTACTTATATTAAATTCAATTGTATTCACTAGCGTCTGCATTTCTTTCATTTGTAATATCTTAGAGATCTCTTCCTGTCTGTATATGTAAGTTTGTCTTATTTCTTTTAAGGGCTGAGTGATATTCCATAGCATGAAAGAACCATAACATACTTAGCCTCTCCCCTGTAGGTTCCTCACCCAATTGTCTGCTGCCCCCTCCTATGAGCCCCAGCCTGCCTTTTCTAAACACCTCTCTCCCCTTCTCTCTCTGGTACTCGCCGCCCTCATCTTGGCCTGGAAATATGGGGGCATCCCCCTCACACAGCCTGTCCTCTCAGCACTGGCCAGACCCTGGCTGGCAGCGGCCACGGCATGGCGCGAGGGAGCCTCCAGGACTGGAAGATGTTCTTGAGGATGCTTAGCAACACTCTGAGTTAATTATTTAATTGGGTGAAACATCCATTAGGGAGGATTCTCACTTTCCAGACAGCCTGTGAGTAAACATGTCGAGAAGAGAAGAGTGAGGTGTTGGCGAGAGCTGCCATTCAGCCTGGCTCCTCCCACCCCCCCACGCCCCAGCTGGGGAAAGGGGCCCTGAAGAACTCTGCCCAGATGTTTCTGCAGACTGGGCCAGCACTGGCTTGTGAAGTAGGCCTCTAAGACGGACTGTGTCCAGTGGGAGGGAAGATGTGGCTCAGGGCCCTCAGCCCTGGCTCCACAGGTTTAAGGAATGAGGCTATGGTCCGGTCTGGAAAGTCCACTCATACCAGGTAGCTCATTGCAGAAGGGACTTAATTTGAGATCCCAGTTACAGGAGTGTCAGAAGAGCCGAAAACGGGAAGGTGAGGCAACTCCAGCATTTACAATTGCAGGAAGCTGCTACTATCCCTGGAGCTTGACCGTCAGAGGGAGGAGATGGTGTTTACCAGGGCCAAGAGCTGGGGCTGCAAGATCAGAGCTACAACCTGAAGGGGCCAACATTGGGAGCAGGAGCCATTTGGGGGAGATGCCAGTCAGAAGCTGGCTGCACAGAATAGATGCTACTGGAAGGAAAGCGAGACAGAGAGAGGAAGGACGAGAAACAGTCTGGTCCTTTTTCTTCTCCCATCTTCTGGCCTGCCACCAGTGCCTCGGGATTGGTTGAACCTAGCAGGAAAACAATGGACAGAGCAGCCCGGGAAACGTAATTTGTGGAGTTGACTTCTTGCATAGGAGCAGAGCAGGAGAAGAGCAAGAAGTGAATGGATGTGCAAACAGGCGATGGCCACACGTGAGTCAGGCAGCTCAGAGGCCAAGCTGGCACTGGGTCTGGTGGTGTGAAGGGTGAGACTTTCTTTGGGAGAGGGAGACCTATATTAGGTGTAATGCTGTGGGTGTGCGGGAGAAAGAGAGGGCTTGGTTTGCACCTGTGCCTGTCATTTTAACCAAATTTAATATAGAGAATTAAGTGCTTTCAAAATTATTGGAAGAGCCAGAATAATGGATTCTAACCTGAATATCTAGGAATGATTCCCAGAAGAATTCTGAACTGACTCCAGTGGCACTCCATCCTCTGAGACCATTCCTTGAACTATGGGTTCAAAACCATTGTACCTGCAATCAAGAAATCAAGAAATCAGAGTCTATGTTACTACTGACATTGTCACCACTGTCCTTGACTCTTGACACCCAGAAGCCAGAGAATGAACTATGAGAAGCGGCTGCAGGAAAAAGAAATCATGTTCCTATGATCTTCCTAGTCATAAGAAACAACCAGAGGCAGAGAATAGCCTTGGCCTCGTGTCCACCTTCCAAATTTTACAAATGTAACAGATCAGTACAATCCTATTTACTTCTAGACCTCTAGCTGCAAGGGAGTCTGGGAAATGCAGTTTTTAGTTTTCCAACTCCTCCAGCCAAAAGCGGGGTGGCATGAGAGGTTGAGGGAGCCCATCCTCAGTGTTTACCACCCCACTCGTGGGAGACTCAGTGAGGTGGAGGAAACAGTACGAGACTGTGGACCACACTGTGTGATGGGGACTCCAAACAGTATAGGAGCTCTGAGAGCAAAGCTCGTCCTATGGCCTCCTGGAGGGGTGAACTAACATGTATGCATATTCATGAGAGTCAGCCCCCTGAATCAGCTCATTTTGTCCTCCCAATTACTTCATAAGTCAGGGCCTAGTACATTCCCATTTATTCACGGGGAAACTGAGACTCAGTATAGGGCAGAGCTGGGCATAGAACCAGGGCTACTGGACACCAAAGTGTATCTGGCTGAGTGTGAAGAGAGGGATAGAAACAGAGAGAAGATGAGAGGAAGGGAGGGGACCTGAAGGAAGACCCTCCAGGTAAGGAGCTCAGCGCGAGCAGAGGCATGGTGAACATGGGCCTCAGTGAGCAGGAGGTCTGGTGTGGCGTGGGCATGCTGAAGAGGAGGCCATGCTTGGGAGGAGACTTCATGCTGCATGCACCATGAGGGCACTCAATGAGCACAGAGGGAAGGGGGCTGCAAGGCCTGGCACTTGGGCAGGAGCCCACAGGAAAAGGAGCAAGAACCAGGAGGCAGGCCTTGATGAGGGAAAGAACAGGTCAAAGGCCAAAGGAGGAGGCAGAGGCTTGGGGGAGCACCAGAGCATGAGGGATCCTCGCCCCAGGGGGAGGTGTTCTCTTCACTACCATGTAAGCATCGTTTCTGAGATGGAGAACAGGGGCTGCCAAGGGGAAACAAGACCGTGCTGACAGCTATCCAGGAGCTATGGATTCCTGCCCCATTCCTCCCCCAGAAAGCCTTCTTGGATTACCCCCACTGAGAGCACCTGGAGCCAGGGCTGGCTGCATGGCGTATGGCCTGTGCAGTTGCCCAGGCCTCATGCTCAGAAGCAGGCCCTCATCCTTGGTTTAACGCTCTGCCATGACCATCTTGAAATTCTCAATAATTTTTTAACAAGGGGCCCCGCATTTTCATTTTGCACTGGGACGCACAAAATACAAAGTCTACCTGGAATGAAGAATAATTTAAGAAAAGTTTCTGTGACTCATGGGGATGCAAGGGGTTCCCCATGGCACTTCAGGGAGGGTGGGTTGAAGGCCTTAAAGGCGTTCCTCCTGTTATTTGGATTTCCTGTTTCCTATACCTCACACTCACCTGGCATATTCCTTTACAAACATGTGCGACTTTCCCAGATCCTGTCCACAGCCCTTTAAGCTCCAAGAAGCCGAGTCTGTGTTGGCTGCTTAATGCACATGACTCCCAACCCCCATGACTCCACAAAGGGCATGCACACAGTGGGTGCTCCATGGGGCTTGCTGAGCTTGCCCCAAGGGCCAGGCTGGTCCTTTTCTGCAGTCTGGGCAGGAGTAAATGGGGAGAGGGAGGGAAACTCTACGTGTGTGCGTGTGTGTGTGTGTGTGTGTGTGTGTGAGAGAGAGAGAGAGAGAGAAAGAGAGGGAGGGAGGGAGGAAGGGAGGGAGGGGGCGCATAAAACAGAAACAAATAAAGAGTTCAAATGTGAAACGATTAAAAAAATAAATCGAAGGGAGCGAGATAAGGCAGTGGAGCCTCTGCTCCCTAGTTAACATTCATTGGATTGAATAATCAGGCTTCATTATCTCAAATTGTCTGCATATTTGCCCTCAAAATGCTAATTTACAGTTGGCTGGGAGCAGTCTCGGCCTATTTTGACTAAAATATTATTTCACTTTATTGAGCATTGTTCTTAGCTGTCGGGCATCTTGGTTTGGGAGGGAAAGGAGGGGAAGAAATAGAAGGAGAGAAAAAAACATTTTCTATCAAAGCTCTGCCCTGCTCCAGTCTGATTATGGGCTCCCTGTTTTGCGTAGAAATGGCATTTCTAAGCCTCCAAGTAAAATTAGAGTCTTTATCATTTTCTTTTAGGGGATAGACTGTTTATCATTAATCTCAGAGAAGGAAATAGGAGAAATAATTTTTTTTTCTGTTTTACCGAAGGTGTGAAAAATCTTGCTCATCACTTCCCCCCGCCCTCCTGGGTGCTGGGGCAGCCAGCTCCCTCCTCCTCCTCCACTTTCTCCTGACCTCCAAAGGCCTGGAATTCTCTTCCTCTTGTCCTTCTCTGTCCTCCAGGCCCCAGTGACCAAAAAATGGTCTCAGGCTAGTCACATCAGCTCAGGAGTTTGGCTGAAGTTTTCCAGAATCTCAGCCCTGGAAGTCTAGAGATGTGGGCTCCAAATTTTATTCTAGAATTAGGTTAGAAACACACTCCCCTTCTTGGAACTAAAAGTCCATAATAATCTTTTGAAGTTTTGTTCACACAAACATGGTATTCCAGACAGCAAGACGTGGGCCCAGGGATGGGTCTTCTTCAGTCTGGGGGTGGGCTGCACTGAGGCATCCACACTCTTCATGCCCCTGCCCAGCCTCCCTGAATAAGGACGGGAACTGGCATTAACCTGCTTCTGTCTGTGGTTAAAATCACAGGGAAAAGAACCTTGAAGTTGTTTTATTCCAACAGCCTGAATCAGATGACAAAATGAGTCCAAAAAACAGTTAATAGTCAGAGGTTACAAACCTAGTTAGTGGGTCACCGTGGTGATTCCCATTACTGTTGGGAGGCTTCTCTCCTCTCCTCTGTCAGACTCCTTTCTGGATGCCCTTTTTGGTCAACCCTCCTACTTTTTTGTCATCACATCACCATCATCGCTCTCCCATGGGTCGTAGTGGCCACTCTGGCACTCTATGGAGCAGGAAGTTTCTGGATTGCTGGCACCTTCCTCCTGTCCTGCCTTCCCTGTGAAGTCCAGCCCAGGACCCAGAAAATGGTGTGCCCAGCCAGCAGGCCTTCGGCTATCCTGCTCCAAAGCCAGCCCCTTCCTGGCCAGCCTGGCCTTCTTTCTCCTTTAAAGATTGAGGAGGAAGTGCTCTTTTTCTCTGCTTCAGAGTAGGCAGAAGTTGCAGGTCTCAAGGCAAGGTACAGGGTTACTGTGTACAGTTGGTCAGGTTGTACACTGAACAAGAGTACCTGGACAGGGAGGCATGGGGCTGAGATCCTGCTCCTGCTTCTTTCACTGAGTCCTAGGCTCTGGCACGGAGGTGCCACTGCCCAGGATGCCATATGGGCTAACCCTAGCCCTCCAGAGCTGGCTCACTTCCCTATCTCACCCACCCCAACCAACTGAGCTCAGCCTTCTCCCAGGGCTCCTCTCCTTCTGAACCATCCTGAGCTTGAATGGATTGCCTGGATTGAGACCCACACTTGATGTGCCCGCTCCCCTGGCTGGGATTTGTGTGGTACACGGGCACTTGCCATTTCTATTCAACAGGACAGTGGTCCCCTACCTTTCTGGCATCAGGGACAGGTGCTCCTAGGAGAATCTAATGCCTGATCATCTGAGGTGAAGCTGAGGCGGTGATGCTAGTGCTGGGGAGTGGCTGCAAATACAGATTAAGCTTTGCTCACTCACCCGGCTGCTCACCTCCTGCTGTACACCTGGGTTCCTAATGGGCCACGGACTGGTACCAGGCTGCAGCCCACGGGTTGAGGACCCCTGCAACAGGACGTGAGACCTCCAGGCATTGGCTTCTGTCCACTTATGGCAGCCAGCACCTGTGCCTGGGTCTCCATGCACACAGCACTTACTGCTGTCAGCTTCCTGACCTCTTGAGGCAATGAATTCCCCTGATCCTCCGTTCATGCCTCCCTAGCCAGCCCAGGGGCAGTAGCCTCTGACCACGCACAGGCTCACTGGTCAGGAATAGCATCAGGCATTTTACACAAAGGTTTCTGGAAGGCAGCATCACGATACAGCCTGCAGGCAGCCACCTACAGGCACGCAGAGCTGACATGACACACATACATCCCACCCAGCACTGTACACACTCTGCAGACACACCCCACAGATACCACTTACTCTCACCCTTCGCAAACAGTACAAACACAGACACAACCAAAGAGATAACACATATACACCCACACTTAGCAGACACACACCCAGACAACACCCCCCACCAACCTACGTTCATATCCAACAGAATCCACACACACCCTCTGCTGACAACACATACACACACACCTCCCCCAGGCACACACACACATTCATACACACTAGACACTGAACACACATACCCCCAACAGGTATCATATACACTTCCGCCTGCTCACATGTGTCTGTCTCATTCATTAGCATTGGTGGCCATGTACCTGGTAGATGTAAGAAAGCTGAGAAGCCCTCACCAGCCCACATCTAAACACATGAGGCAGTATTGTAACTTCAAAATTTGCCTGACGCAATTACCAAACATAAGGATGAAATCCCACAGCTTCCTCCTAGGACACAGGACCCTGGTTCAACCAAACAGCTCTGTCACTGCAAAAACATATGACCTAGA
>NW_006430723.1:245716-247731 GCF_000325575.1 Pteropus alecto
TCCAAAATCCTCAGATGGATGTGTGGACAGAGAAGGAATTCCAGTCCAGGCTTGGTCCCTACCCACAGGGAGTTGGCCTCTGGCTGGAGAGAGAAATAGGGCTTAGTATCAGAGGATATGAGAACGAACACACAATTGTGCAAATTTGCTTTCAGATAGAGGACCTGAAAATTAAATGAGGTTAGAGGTAAAGCCAGCAACCCTGGGGTAGCCACTGCAGCCAACCATGTCTACAAGGAAGAATTCAGGCATCAGGCGAGGAGAGTAGGAGAAATAGGGTCATTTATTCATTCATCAGCTATATATTTATTCAGCATTCATTACTCTTGGCAGTAACTCTCAGGGATGAGGTTCCTACCTTGGGCAACTTCTGCCCCAGCTGGGAGACAGTTGGTACCAAGTAAATAGTGAGGATGATGTCAAGATGGTGGCAGGCTATGAGGCAAATCCATAGGTGATGGGCAGTGACCTTAGTCCAGGGGAGGGCTCTCTCTAGGGCAATGAGGGCAGCCTGGTACTAGGGTGAGGCACGGAGGCACTCCCTCTCAGGTGCTGATCCCCCACTGGTACTACCTTAAAAGTGTGCCTTAAGTGGCGCCTCACTTGCTTCACCCTAGTCCCAGCCCAGTTCAGGGGTGTTAAGGGGAGGCACCCAGACTCTCTGAGCCTGATTTCTCTCTTACATCTGCTTTTGTGGTTCCATTTCTATAGACCTCTACTTGCCCTGGCCCAGCCTCTACCTCCAGCTCCAGCTTTACTGCCCTGGGCCTCAGGGTGTCAGAGGAGGTCCCTGCTCCCTGGACACTCTGGGGCCACAGGCCCAACCAAGCCTTGGCCCTGCACAGAGAAGCTAAGCTTTGAACTGTGTGCCTAGACCCAGGGAGGTAGGCTCAGAAGGCCAAGTCTATTTTTCTGGCCTGGGTGGTTGTTCTGGGAGGGGTAAGGGGTGCATGCCGAGGTCCTGGACGGGAGGCTGGGAAGAGGAAGGGAAGAAACAAAACTCACTCCCACTGGGAACCAAGCCGCGTTTCTGTGAAGCCATCACCTACGCCTCAATGGGTTTGCCCCCAAGGGCTCCGGTATCACCCTATTTCTCTCTTCACTGACATCCCTCATCAACTACTTGTGGTAAAGACCATGTCTATTTTCCAGCTTGGAGCACTTGGCATTCTGCACGCCCCACCCCTATGTTCAGTGAATGAATGAATGAATGAATGAATGAGGTTGCTGTAAGAACTAAGCCCCTCTGGGCAGACCACAAGAAGTGGGCCCTGGCCACTGCAGAAGCACTGGGGTCTTGAGGATGGTTTGGGGCAAACAAGGAGTTCCCAAACCCTAGCTTCACAGTGGGCTCTCACCTATCAAGCCCAGCCAAGCCCCTGTGGATGCTCTGCACCCCCTCCCTCATCACACAAAGGACAGGGTGGTCTGGGGTGTCATGTCCCTCAGCCTAGGGAGTGCCTGGGCAAGTTTCGTGGTGTTCCCTTCCTCCCTCCCACCTCTCTCTTTCCCCTGGCAATCTAGATGCCCTTTCCAGAGACAGTCTCTGCCCCAAAGTCCTGATGGGCTTCAGCTAGAGTGGGGCTGGGGGACTGGGAGACTGGGGTGAGGGGAGGCTCCTGACTGCCTCCTAGGCCCAGGGTGGGGTTTGGGGGGCCCCTCTCGGAGTCTGGCTGAGCCCGTGTCTCCAGCCCTAATCAATGGACCGCAGCCGGCGGGAGGGGCCGGCGGGAGGATTAGGGTGGAGAAGGGCAATTACAGGCGACCGGCCGCGCTCCGCTTTCCTCCGGCGCGGCTCAAATGCCACATTTCGGATGCAGCGCCGTGCTCGGCCTGTTTGCTCGCGGAGCCGGGGCCCAGGGGCAGGAAGCCAACTCGCAAGTGTATCAGAGATTAGGAACCGCAGCGGCGGGGGCGGGCGCTGGGCAAACACGCGGCAGCCGCCTCAATCCCTCGTCCTCAATTCCGCCGGCGGCGGCGCGGGCCAGGCCGTGACTCTGCGGGGTGCAGGTGTG
>NW_006430723.1:247812-286266 GCF_000325575.1 Pteropus alecto
TCCTCGGAGGAGGCAGGCACCCGGCGGGGGAGAAATGGATTTTATTTTCTTCCTTCCAATGTTATAAATTTGCACCTTTTCCTTAATGAGCATACACGTGGGGGACCAACTCTTGTAAAAACTGGGGTGGTACCAAAGATCATGATAGAAGAATGAGGGTAGGGGAGAGAGAGCAGGACCGGAGTGGGGTCGGTAGGACAAAGAAAGGCCGGAGAAAGGGCAAGAGGAAGAGCGAGCGAAGGAAACTCGAGCACCGTCTCCTTTAGTCCATCCTCCTGAATTTGCCCCCGGGCCTGACTCTTACCCTCCCCCCTCCCCGCACCCCTAATCCTCCATCAGTCTGGTAGGGCGAGGGGAAAGAGCTCCCTGTTGGGGACGGGTTAGGAAAAAGAGCCAAAGGTGGAGATGTGATGGTCAAAGTGGTCAGCCCTTCGTACCGGTGCGCATCTGGGACTGGCAGCCTTACCTCAGTGCCAGGGGTCCCAAGGCGGCGAGGGACAGCGCCACCTGGTGTCCAAGGACCTCGCTGCTCGGCGCTGACCGCCTCCCCAGGTCTGAGTCCTCCTTGCTCTAGGAAACGAGCCTCTTGACAGCCTTCCAGCAGCCCAGAGTCCGAAAATCCAGATCTTCCAGGGCCCTGGAGGTTCAGAGTTCGGAGAGACAGTCTAGGACTCCGGAACAAACTCCTCTCCTTGGCGCTGGAGGACACTCTCACACTGCCTCTGCCACATCGTACGGGTGCAGTTAGAGCCCCGCTTTGCCCCTGACCCCAACATACCCTCAATCCGTACTCCTTCCTGTTCCTAAGGAGACTGGAACTCCTCCAAGCATGCCTTTGCTCAGACTTCTTGAAGGGTCCAAATTCTGCTCACGTACCAAGGCACAGGAAGCTTCTAACCTCTTTCTTCAGGAAGCCCTCCAGGGCTTCTCCAGCTCAAAGACTCTTTGAACCAATTTAGTATCTGATTCCATCTCAGGATCCCTCTGTGTGAGGCCTTCGCCTCCTCTCTTCAAAGACAGGCTACATGTTCTGTTGGAGCTGGGAGGTTTGGCCATGGGTAGAATTTCCCCCCACCTCCAAACACACGCTAGAGCTTGAAAGGGCAGTGGACTGGTCCCTGGAGCACCTGTGCCCACAGGGTCCCCTCTTCCTTCCAGTTTCCCTCCCAGGGACCCCCCTACCCGTGCATCACTCCTACAACTGGCTCCTATGCACTGCCCTAACCCATCCCACCACGGACCCTTGGGAGATAAGGGCACTTTGTAATCACCTCACTCTGGATGCAGTTATGAAGTTCATTCTCTTGCTATTGACACTTCTCAACTCAACCAGCATGCCCCCTCCCTTCCTCTTCACTGCCCCCTCTATGTTCCTTAGCGAGCTGCTGGGACCTCCAGAAGTGACTGGGCCAGTCAACTATCAGTTCCAAGAGTTGGGAGATTTGGCTCTCACCTTGAGAGAGGTTGTGGCTAAACCCATCAGGATCCTCCCTTCACTGTGGCTGGACATATTGACCAGGCAACTTTTGTGAAGGGCAGTGCAGCAGCATCAGTCAGCATTTTGAATGAGACTCTTTCTCATCCCCGGAATTGCACATTTAAGAATCTCTCCTGAAGAATACTTTCAGGGAGCACAGTGCCCATAGGATGCTTTTCATGGGCATAAAGGGAAAAATTATCTCAAGGCCCATTAGTAGTGGGCTGGCTCAACCATTTGCATACTGTACGATCACTTAGTAAAAATTAGGTGGAGCCATGTATACAGACTCAGTGAAGTGTGCAATATATACTGAGACATAAAGTTACAAAATAGTTTTATAGTTTGATGCATTGATTTATGTAAAAATCATTATAATAAATATATATGTTAGTGTATATATGGAATAGAAATAAACTTGAAAGTTCTGTTCTCAGGGGTTATTTTATCAAGAGATTATGAAGAGGTTCTCATTTTCTTAATAGTAATGTTAATATTGTTTTATTTTCATGATATATATACATATACATATATATACATATTATATACATATTAGTTTGGAATCAGAAAAGAAAAATAAGTCTGTGGATCCATTTTGTCAAGGCAGAAGTACCTTGGCCAGCGGCACATTTGGGGCCGGTAAAGGTTGTGGTCTGAGGGCAGGAAGATGGGTCTCCCCACACACACTGCCACCTCCCAGGTGTGACCGCATAAGAGAGTTGATTCCCCCCACCGCCCACTCACCCTGGTATGAAGAGGAGGAGATGCTAGTTTCTCCCCCTCAGTTAGGAAACGTTGACTCTACCAGAGCTACAACAGCGGTGGTGGGCGCCGAACACACGGTCCCTCCTTCCTCCTCCCCACTCCGGCTCTACCGCCCTGCAGCACAGCCTCGCGACCCACCTCGCCGACTCGGGCTTCATTTCCCAGAGCTTCTGAGTACTCTAAAACAAACTGGTTCTCACTCTTAGGCTACTGTGTAAGGGGCTTCTCTCTCCCGGCACAGTCCCCTCTGGCGCTCTCGCAGGGGCTGCTGAGACTGCAGGCGTCGGTTTTGCGGCAGACAGCGGGTGAGGCCCGCGCCCCCCATCACACGGTCTGCGCGCGCCCCCTGCTGCCTATCGCGAGAAACAACCTCTGTCGACTGGACCCTTCAGTACCTGATGCCAGGCGCCTCCCCCCCTTCCCCATCTCTCATATCGCCCGTGCATTCTGTGGCCTCGCTAGAACAGCGCCCAAAGGGACGGACACTTAAAAAGTAAAATGGTGCCTCCAGGACTGGGCTCGGCACCGCCTGAGGCTATCATCCCACTTCACAGGGGCCTAAGCAACTTTCCTTTAGCACATCACGCAGCAAGTTAGATGTAGGGCAGAACCAGAGCCTCGGTATCCTGACAGCAAGTCTAGACCTCTACAAACCGCTGACAAAAGAGAGGGCTTAAATTCTCCAGGGCCCCGTACTAGGAGCTCTGTGGAAACTGAGAAAACTGGATCCTGCCTCCCAGGAACCTAGAGCTCCAGGACACGCCCACACAGGCTAGCTTTGTGAGTCCTTGTTCTGTTGCTGAGTGTAGCCTACCCAGACAGTGAGCACGGACAAGATCTTCCCCAGAACCAAGTTCAGGTGTGTTCCCAGCCAACAGAGAAGCACCAGCCCAGGAAAACTCCAGAAGCACCCCTTCCCCCAGGGCTGAGAGTGTAAGTTCCCTGGGGAAGGAGGGACAATGCAAGGTCAGGGCCAGAGGAAACTGAAGGGAAGAAATGATGTCCCTTTCCTCTCCCATGTACTAGCTGTGTCACCTGCATAAGCGGCTTTCCCTCCTTTCGGAGCCATGTGATCCTTATTTACAAAGTAGCATTAATGATTTTTCACAGGTGCGGTGATGATTCACTTCTACAATTTTGCAGGATCCGTAACATAGAAAATGCTCCACAAATAGTGGTCCCCAAAGCCATTGGATCCCCAAAGGCTCCCCAATGACATGATCTCCCCTGTTTCCTGGAACCACTCTGGCTACTGGGTTGAAGATTGCAGAGGGGCAAGGACAGAGCAAGGGAACAGATAGGTAGCTACTGCAGTGATCTTAACAAGAGATGGGAAGGTTGGCCCACAGTGGTATCAGCGGAGGTGGTTGGATAAAGTCAGATCCTGGATATATTTGGAAGGTAGAGACTTATAAGAATTATGCTGAGGGACTGGATGTGAGGATGAGAAAAAGAGTGGATCCAAGGATGCCTCCAAGACTTTTGGCCTGAGCAGCTAGAAGGATGAAGTGGCCATCTTGGGGGGATAAGAAAGGCTACAGGGGCAGCAGGATGGGGACAGATGGGGAGGTGCAATATATATTAAGTGAGAAATAGAACAAGCGTTGCAAACTCCCCAATGCAAATACGCACAAGTCTGATGGAAGCCTAGGTCTGTCTGATTCCAAAACTCTTTCTTCTGCTGCTCCTGCCTGCCCTGGAGAAAAGGTAAGGCAAGAAGGATCCAATCCCTGCCCTCCTCTGCCTTTACCCAGCTCAGTATATTCTGGGGGGAAATTATACCTTCAAACACCGAATTGTAGTTAGTTTTGAGCAGTTGCATTCTGTGAGGTGACTTCATCTTCAAAGATCTGTCTATTCAGTGAACAAGCATTACCATTTGTCATTGGTCTTAGCCGGTAAGATTCCCAAATTATTGACCTGCCATGGCCTCCTCTCACAGATCTCCCATTCTAGGAAAGAGCCAGACCATACAATGTGTTTTTCTTATCTGTTGTTGTGTAGCAAGCCACACTAAAACTTTGTTGTTTAAAACAGCAACTGTTTTATCTGCTCAAAACTTGGGGGGTCAGGAATTTGGGCAGGGCTCAGCTGGGCTGTTCCGCTTTACGTGGCATCAGCTAGGTTCTCTTATGAGGTTGCCATCAGGGCTGGCTTTACAGGCTTGAGACCTATGCGATTAGGTTGATGCTCTGCTCTTGCTATCTTGAAATTCTTATTCATTTTGGAATGATGGAACCTATGTTTTCATTTTACACTGGGCTTCACAAATTATGTCGCTGGTCTGGGTACATCAGATGGTGGATGAGAATGGAACCAGCAGGAAAGTTTCTTTCACAAATCTAGGGTCTTGGCAGGGTTGGCTAGGAGGCTGAGACCGCTCTCATCCTCTCTGCATGGCTAGCTAGGGCTTCTTCACAAGAGTGAACATCCCATATGACAAAGGGAAAATTTCAGATCATAAGGCCCAGACTCAGAAGTTACGCAGTGTTACATTCTCCACATTTCGATGACCAAAAGAAGTCACAGGACCAGCCCAGATCCAAGAAGAGGGGATGGGGAAATGGCAGAGCCTTTTTGCAACAAAGCATGTGGGAAGGAAGGTATCATAATAGCCATCTTTAGAGAAATAGCCTGGCACACAGTGTTTGTGTCCTATATGCCCAACATACCCAAGTTCCCAAGAGGACAAGAGAAGGATGTGCCTGCTACTTTTGCTCCTGCCCTCTCCCTACCTCTGTCACGCCGCCCAGCTAGAGCTAGTTGAATTGGTTTGTCTCAGGTAGAGTCGAGGATCTGTCTTGCCCACTTAGACCCTGAGAATGACTAGAGGGCCGGCCTTGGCCACAGAGACTGTGAGATCTGCTGATCACTTTAAAAAGCAAGGTGATGGAAAAGGTTGGGCTAGGTGAATAAGTGTGGGAAGCTTAGGGACATGGCTCTACCCTCTGCCCCCTGAGCAGTGAGGACAATTGAAATGAGGACTCTAAAGCACTTATAGAGCCTTGCTGCTCAAAGGTCCCCGGACCAGCAGTACAAACATCACCTAGGAGTATGTTAGAAATGCAAGCTCTAAGGATTCAACCCAGACCTACTGAATGGGGGTTTACGATTGAACCGCATCCCTAGGTGATCTGTATGCGCATTAAGGTTTGAGAATCTAGTAGATCTAGTCCGTCTACAGCTCAACTCTTGACTGTACAGTGGAATCACCTGGGAAGGTGTTACGACTCCCAGTGCCCCCGCCACATCCCAGACCAACTAAATCAGCATCTCGGATGTGGGACCCTGGCATTAAGATACTAGGCAGTTCCCTTGTGAATGAGGAGGTCAGACTCCAAACCCTTCCTGACACAGGACTCCTCCCTTCTAGTCAGTATACAGCCCAACTCTTGACTGTACAGTGGAATCACCTGGGAAGGTGTTACGACTCCCAGTGCCCCCGCCACATCCCAGACCAACTAAATCAGCATCTCGGATGTGGGACCCTGGCATTAAGATACTAGGCAGTTCCCTTGTGAATGAGGAGGTCAGACTCCAAACCCTTCCTGACACAGGACTCCTCCCTGGACAAGCCGCACTTGGCTCTTCTCTAGAAAGCAAGAAGCCAGGGCTGAGCTTCCAGTGGGGCCCAACCCTTCCCTCTCCTTGTCAGGGGTTTGTAGACATTGATTTTCCCAGATTATTCTCTACACCCTGGAGGCCCTGAGTTAGGGCCATAATCCCCCTTCCCACGCCCACCCCTATGTTTGAAGCCAGGACTCCAAGGAGCAGCTCTCCATCCAAGTGTGAACGGCAAACAAATCAGTCTGGATGCAAACAAGGACACTTCCTAACAGGAACCTCAGTTCAGTGCTGAACAAACAGGCAGCCAGAGCCCCCGCCCCACTCCTAGACCCCCAGCTGGTGGTGAGGCTCAGCCTCTGCACCTGGCCTGAGTGATGAGGTTTCCCAGGACTTTCAACGCCCCTCCCCACACCGGTTCTGTCCTGACCTGCTCCGAGTCCCTGGATTTAACCTCCCCAGCCTTAGTAGGTGATGGCAAAGTCTCAGTGAGAACTCCAGAAGCCTGCTTGTGAAAGAGCCTTAAAAAGGTTACCAGGGGATGAGAGAAGGCCTGGACTGGTATGCAGGGCCTGTGACAAGTCTGTCCCCTTCTCCCTGCCAATACCACCCAACATCTACCTGCAAGACACACACACACACACACACACCATCACCACCACCACCACCATTGTTACCACTACCACCACCATCATCATCATCTATTATCCTCCCTTCTGAGGACAGAAACCTCTCTCTAGGTTTCTCCCCTCTCCAACTCCATCTGCTTACAAGACTCTTGGAAAGGTCAGGTACTCTTTCTGTGTCTTTCCATTTCAACAATAACCCTGAGTGTCTGGACCCTTAGACCACATTCGAATGTTGATGATGCAGAGGAGATGAAGCCTGATGAGCAGCGACTTTTAAAAAAGAACCAATACCTATGTTTGCCTCTTCTACTGGCCTTGGAAGTTCAGTCAGTTATGAGTAGTTAAGATGAGTTAGTCCTTAAAAGGATTTACTTTCACACACACACACACACACACACTCTACCACCAAACTCCATCCCCCATTCACCTCAAAGGAAAAAACAACAACAACAACAACAACAAACAACCTTCCTCCTCTAAGAGCTGTGAGCATAGAGGAGAAATCAACTCAATTCAATTCAATTTCAGCTATTTAAATCTATACTCTCATTGTGAAATTGAGTCAGACAGACCTGATTTTGAATTCTGGTGGTTCACTCGCTGTAAAACAAAGCACTTAGGTCTGCAAGATCCAAAATGGGACTAACAGCATGATTGTGGGGATTAGCAAGATGCACAAACACGCACCCTGAACAGCACTGGGGGGTGTAAAGGAGTTTGAGGACCATCCCTCTTCCTTGTCCTTTCTTCAGACTGGAGGAATAAGGGAGAAACAGAATTCAATTCAGGAAATACGTGTGTACCTACTATGTGCTGGGCACTGTGGTAGGTAAATGGCTGGTGGATAAAATGACAAATAAGGGCTGACCTGGGTCTTGATGCAAACCCCTGGGCTGTCAAACCCAGGGGTGTGGTGTAGAGTGAGCTAGAAGCTCAGAACCCTGGACTGAGTTTTGCCTTTTGGGCAAATCACTTCCTACTCAGTTGGGCCTCAATGTCCTTCCTTTTCTGTACCACAAAGGGTTTTGACTAGTTTGCTGCTAAGGTCGCAGCCAGATCTAAAGTACTGTAAGCAGGTAGAAAACATACTAGTCTCATGTACCAGGGTTGTTTGCTGGGGTCCACGCCCTTCCTCTCTGACCATTCCCTCTTCCCTCTGTCTTTGCCATCCTTAAAGTTGGGAGCCCAAGTGGGTCCACACTCACTAGCCGGTCTCTCTTCTTTCACAATGCTTTCTTTCTGCGTAGCCTCACCCCCTCCTTGCCTTCGTAGGTTTTCCTCTCTTTGGCAGTAACTGCAGAGGAAAGCCTCCTCCGCGGAGCCTTTCTGGATCCCTGAAGTTATAACTAATCTCTATCCTTCATATTCCCATAGAATCTGCCCCTTTAGTTCGACAGTTGCGTTACTTAGTTGTGGATGAGTCTCTCTGCTCTTCCCTCCCCCACCATGAGACTGCAAGTTCCCAATGGGCAGAAACTCAGTTCTTCACTCCTTTGCACCCCTCATAAACCCAGCACATAAAATAGGCCCCAAACAAATAGATGTTTGTTGACTTCGGTCTAATTGAAAAGCATAGAATTTCAGAGAGTCTAAAAGCAGCATACATAAGAAAAAGTTAGGAAACAGTAGGTAACTGCAAAGTTCAATGTGTGTTAACATATAGCATGCCTCCTCTGTCACTGTGCATTCCGAGGAGGGAGGAACAAACAACCTTGTTTGCTCTTGACCTGTCAGGTGCAGGGGACACAGGAGGGGCAGAGGAGAGGAGGAGCAGGTGTGGGCTGGAGTGGAGACAGCCAGGCAGGGGGAAGAGGCGTGGGGCTTCCCCCAAGGTAGCCCTCAGCCCCTCTCATCCTGCATATTCCCATTTAGCACCTTTTTTTCTGGATAGGAAAAAACCTCCCTTTGGAAAGATGAAAGAGAAAGACAGAAATGGAGATAGACACTGCAACAGAGAGTGAAAAAAGACAGAAGGGAAAAGGATTCACAAGGGCGTTGGAAGAATGGGCAGTGCAGGGGCCTCCCAGGATATCTTCCCCAACTTGCAAGGTCCCCTGACTAGGGATCTTGATTAGGGCTCAAAATGTTGGTGTCTATAGCTATGCTTCTTCCCTCAATTGTAAGCAAGTACCTATAGAAATAAAAGCTTGATTGACCAAGTATTTGCTTGAACATAATTACAATGAGATTGGGGGGCGGGGTGTTTTTAAGTTCCCTAAAGAACTTGGGGAAAGAATGTGATGAGTCGGAGTTTTACATTCCCAGCTCAAAGTCCATGTAGGGACCTGAAAATTTCTATGGCTGTCTTATGGGAAAAATTATGATCCCAACCTCACAGGTCTCTCCTGTAAGATTGGGAAGGATCGCAAAAGTTAGGATGGAGATATGTGCGGATGTGGGGACCTAACTTCTGCCGAACCTCCTTTTTTGCAATAGAAACAGTCCTTCCAGCCTTATCTGAGGAAGTCAATCTCTCCTTGCTTGAAGGACCTCTAATGGTCTTCCGTGAAGGGGTGATCTTGATTTTTCTCAGAATCTACCTTATCACCTCTCATTGTTTATAGATTCAAGTCTAAAGGGTGAAGTGCAAAGCATGATCCTGAGAAGGTATGATAGTTACCAAAATAACTGCATGGTTTTTCCAATTTAAATCAACAGAGACCTGGGGAAATATACAGACATGAATCCCTAAGATGTGAGATCAGAGTGGAAAGAATATATAGTCAGATCAGGCTGAATTTATTTATGAGGGCTCACTAAGCAGAGATTCCTGATTCAATGTTTAGCTTGAGTGGTTCTAACAGTTTGCTCAGTTGGTTGATTGAAATCTGGAAGTTGAAATGACAGAACTTCTTTAATGTACTATAAAAGAAAGTATCGAAAGGCTAAGAAAGATTGGAATGCTAGAGTTATCATATAAGACCTGTTTACCTGTTTCCTAAATATATACCTGGGAAAGTCCAGAGGACACTTCTTTCACCAAGCTTGTAAGAAACACATTCATGAAGAGAGCCCTGATATCCTTGAAGAGCTCTATTCTGGCTAGTCTCTGTAGACCAGAAATTATAGTAGGAACTTATGCCACTGAACCTGGCTCCCTAAATTCAATGGGGATGATGGGATCCCAGGTTAGCAGGGACAAAGTGATCACCAAAGACAAGTAAGTACGTATGGTTACTGTAATAGTCTCGTGAAAAATGTAGCCATAGTGGGAGGGATGGAGGTATATATGGGCTTATTAATATAGATTCCCACCCACCAAGGCCAGTCTGTCTATAGCCATTGCTTAGTATACAACCAGCCAACAGCAGCGACCAATACTGGACCCACAATTTGGAAACCAATCAACCAACTGGTGGCAGATTGGTTATGTAGGAAGGGTCAGTGGTTTGTTCTCACTAGAATAGCCAATCACAATGACAAAAATTTACCTTCAATGTTTCTGCCAAAATCACCATCCATGAATTTACAGAAAGCTTTATCTACTGTCATGGCATTCCACAGTCATACATCAGGTTTCCATATGTTTACCTGGGTCTGTTTCTGGACTTTGCATTCTGTCCCACCGGCCCATTCACCTATTCCTGTGCTAATCTTACACTGTCTTTATTACTATAGCTTTATGAGAAGTGCTGATATTGGGTAAGGCAAGTTCCTTCATCTTGTTCATTTTATTCAAATTGTCTTAGATATTCTTGGTGCTTCATTCAATAGTTTTTGAATCTGTTTGTCAGTTCTACAATTCTATTTGAATTTGTTAAATTATAATTGCATTTAATTTTTAGATCACTTAGGGAAGAATTGTCATCTTTTGACATTGAGACTTCCCATCCATTTATTCAGGTCTTATTTTATGTCCTTCAATATTGTTTTCTACTTTTTAAACATTTTGCACATCTTTAAAGTTTATTCCCATGTATCTTATAGTTTTTGTTGCAGTTATGAATCAGATATATTTTTCTATTACATTTCCTAATAATATTTGCCTCTACTGATTTTTACATATTGACCTCATATCCAGCAACTTTAACACATTTTCTTATTAGTTCTAATAGTTTCTCTGTGCATTTGCTTGAATTTTCTCTGTAGATAATAATATTGTCTACAAATAAGAGTAGTTTGTATCTTCCTTTCCAGTTCTTCTATCTTTTTGTGTCTTATTGCATTGACTAGAATCTTCAGTACAATGGAGTTTTTAAAATTGTAATCGTATTTAATTTTTAGATGACTTGGGGAGAATTGTCATCTTTTGACCTTGATTCTTCCCATTCATTTATTCAGATCTTATTTTGTGCCTTTCAGTAATTGAAGGACATCACAATAACAGATATACATGTTTTATTTTTAACTTTAATTGAAACTGCTTCTGAAGTCTTATGTTTAAATATGATTCTTGCTGTAGGTCTTTGATGACTACCCTTTACCTTTTAGTTTAGTAAAAGACATACTTTTTTAAATGAACAAATGTTAAATTTTATAATTTTTTTCTTTATCTACTAAGATCATTATATTTCTTCTTCGATCTGTTTATATAAAGTACTACTTTGATGACTACCTTTTACCCTTAAGTTCGGGACTGGATATATTTGGGGGAAGAGGGGGAAGTAGTTAAAATATTTTTGATTTCCAATTTACAGTTAATGATATGTTGTTGTCTATTTTTTCTAAAGTTTATTTTGACAATATATTTTTCTAGAAAATTATCTCGACCATGTATTAAATGTATTAGCAATGTTATTCATGATGATTCTTTACAATATAATAATCTCTATTGTATTTCTAGCCTTGCCTTATCATTCCTAATAATATTTATTACGCCTTTTCTCTTTTTACTCTTGATAAATCTTGATAGTAATTTGTTTAGTCTATTATCTTTTCCAAAGAACTATTTTGGGTTTTGTTGATCTTCTCAACTGTGTCATATTTTTTTATTAACTGTATCATTTTTTCTATTTCACTACTTTATGTTCTTATCTGTACTTTTTCTTTTCTTCTACTTTCTTTAATTTTTCTCTGTTGTTTTTTTACCTCTCTACTTAAGTTAAACACAATTTATCATTTATTGCCAGTCTTTGTTTTTATTGTTACCTTTCGTTATAGAAAAATTTAACTATAAACAAAATCCAAAAGAATATTATAATGAAACCCCATGCTCTCATCAGTCAACTTCGACAATTTTCAATTCATGGCCAATTTCATGTTGGCCAATCACCCAACCAAGATTATCTTGAAGCACATTCCGACATCATATATTTTCATGTATAAATAGTTCATTAGGTTTTTCTAAAATACAGACTCCTTATACCTAAACAATATCATTATGTTACCTAAAATTATACCTACTATTATCATACATAATACTATTATTATACCTTAGAAAATACCATTATAACACCTAAAAAAAAAACCCTCAAACGCCAGTAATCTTTCATTTCATCTAAATAAAGTCCAATCATTGCAATTGGTTAGTATGTCTCCTATGACTCTTTTAACCTATAGGTTCTCTCTTCATCTTTTTTTTTTTCTTTATAATTTACTTGTTGATGAAGATGTACATCCTATAGAGTGTCTCATAGTTTGGATTTTGCTGTTTGCATCCCTGTGGTGTTGTTTGTCACATTGCTCTGGCCATTATATTTCCTGTGAATTGGCAGTTAGATCTAAAGACTTGATCAGATTTGGGTTTGATTTTTTTTTTTTTTTTTTAAAACAAACTTCATAGGTAAGTTGTACTTCCATCAGCAGGCACATGATTTCTGATCGTCTCACTGTTCATGATGTTAGGAGCCACTGGTGATCATTGTCATTACATCTTATGCTACTTTTCTTCCCGTCATTTTGGTTCCCTAAAGTTATTTCTCTGGTAGATTCTTTAGGCAGAGATTGTGGGAACAATATTTTCATATATATTTTTTAGTCCTTAACAAAAGCATCGTAAGAGCAAACTCAAGAACCATGAAATTAGTAAACCTATCCTAGCCTCTCCTCCCTTCTGGAATAGAAACTCTCATCTCACTGAAACATAGGCGAAAGATCTCTGTCTTTTATGTTGTAGTGTGAATGCTTCTCTACTTGGATTTTTCCTGCTATCTTTTTTTGTACTTTCTGTTTACCATTCTTTTTAAAATTTCTGTTTGTCTCCTTTTCTACCTTCTAGAGAACTGGTGAAATTTTCCACATATCCCCTGCCCCTCCTTTTTAAAATTCTTTGCTGGCTTGGAAACTATGGATTGTATTTCTATTCTTTTAGTCTTTGCCCTTAAATTTTTAATATATATTCTTAACTATTATTTTTGCCTACTATTAAATAAAATTAGCTAATATTTTTAATTCTTCTTCTGAACATGACAATGACCTTAACGGTCCCATTGTTAACATGCTCAATCTTATTATTGCTATTATTTCTTATGATTTCTTGCCTACTTGATCTGGCTAAAACTTCCAGTACTATGTTGAATAACAGCGGCGAGAGGGGGCTTTCTTGTCTTATTCGTGATCTTAGAGGAAAAGCTTTCAGTTTTTCACTGAGTATGATGTTCGCTGTGGGTTTGTCATATATGACCTTTGTTATGTTGAGGTACTTTCCTTCTATACTCTTTTTATTGAGTTTTTTTTTTTTTTTTACCATAAATGGATGTTTCTTGTCAGATGATTTTTCTATATTTATTGATATTATTTTTATCTTTTATTTTGTTAATGTGGTGTATAACATTGATTTGAAAATGTTGAACCTCCTTGCATCCCTGGAATGAATCTCACTTGATTGTATCATATGATCCTTTTAATGTATTTTTTGTAATAATGTATTTATTGTAGTAGATTTGTTAATATTTCATTGAAGATTTTTACACCTATGTTCATCGGAGATACTGGCCTGTAATTTTCTTTTTTTACACTGTCTTTTCCTGGTATCAGGGTAATGTTGGCTTTGTAAAATGAGTTAGGAAGCATTTCCTCCTCTTCAATTTTTTGGAAGAGTTTGAGAAGGATAAGTATTAAATCTTCTTTAATATTTGGTAGAATTCACCAGTGAAGCTATCAGCTCAAGGGCTTTTCTTTGTTGGGATATTTTCTTATTACTGATTCAGTCTCTTTACTAGTTATAGGTATATTCACATTTTCTATTTCTTCATGATTTGGTTTTTGGTCTAGTTAGTGTATTTTCTAAAATTTGTCACTTTCATCTAATTTATTTAATTTGTTGGTGTACAGTTGTTTAAAATACTTGCTTATAATCCTTTTTATTTTTGTAGAATTTATAGTAACATTATCACTTTCATTTCTGATTTCAGTATTCTGAGTCTTCTTTCTTTTTTCTTAGTGTATCTAGCTAAAGGCTTTTCAATTTTATTGATCTTTTCAGAGGAACAACCTTTGGTTTGATTGTTTTTTCTCTATTGTTTTTCTATACTCTTATTTCACTTATCTCTGCTTTAATCTTCATTTTTCCTTTCTTCTGCTAGTTTTGGGTTTAGTTTGTTCTCTTTTTTTTCCTAGTTCCCTAAGTTGTAAAGTTAGGTTGTTTATTTAAGATCTTTCTTTTTTTGAAAGAAAACTTTCAAAGTTATAGCTAAAAATTTCCTTCTTAGCACTGCTTTCACTGCGTTCCATAAATTTGATAAGTTGTGTTTTTGTTTTCGCTCATCTCTAAGTATTTTCTGTTTTCCTTTGTGATTTCTTCTTTAATCTACTTGATTAAAAGTGTGATGTTTCATTTCCACAATTTTGTGAATTTTCCAGTTTTCCTTTTGTTATTGATTATAATTTCATCCTGTTGTGGTTAGAGAAGATCCTTGGTATAATATCTTTTTAAATCTACTGAGATTTATTTTGTGGTCTAACATATAATGTATCTTGGAAAATGTCCCATGCTCACTTCAGAAGGGTATGTATTCTGTTGTTAGGTAGAATGTTCTGTGTGTGTCTGTCAGATCTCATTGGTTTATTGTGTTGTCTAAGCCCCTTATTCCTGTATTTATCTTCTGTCTGGTTGTTCTATCCAATATTATAAGTGTGGTATTAAAATCTCCAACTATTATGTTGAATTGTCAATTTCTCCCTTCAATTCTGTCAGTTTTTGCTTCATACATCATGATAGTCTGTAATTAGGTTTATAATTCTTATATTTCTTGCTGTATTAAAACTTTTAATATATGATGTTCTTTGTCTCTTGAAACCTTTTTTTATTCAAAATTTATTTTGTAGCTGTCTCTTTGGCACAATGGACAGTGCATTGGACTTCTAAAATATATTTTGTCTGATATTAGTATAGCTGCTACTGCTCTTTTGGTTAGTATTTTCATGAAATATCTTTTTCCATCTTTTCACTTTCAATTTGTTTTTGTTTTTAGACCTCAGATGATTCTCTTGTAGGTAGTATATAGTTGAATCATGTGTTTTTATCCATTTTTCAATCTCAACTTTTGATTGGAGAGTTTATCCATTTACATTTAAAGTTATTATTGATAAGGAGGGACTTACTTCTGTCATTGTGCTAGTTGTTTCTTATGTGCCATAAAGCTTTTGTCCCTCATTTTCTGCATTACTGTCTTCTTTTCTATTTAGTTGATTTTTTATAGTGAAATATTTAAATTTATCATTTCCTTTTATGTATTCTATAGCTGTTTTCTTTGTGGTACAAAGGATCAAGATTCTATTTAAGATCCTAAAGTTATAACACTTTAAATGTATACCAACTTAACTTTAATAACATACAAAAACTCTGCTCCTTTACAGCTCTCTCTCCACCTCTTTTGGTTGTCAATGTCGCAAAATTACATCTTTATACACTGTGTGCCCCAAAACATAAAAATAATAATTCTTTTAAATGTATTAGTTTCTTAAATTATATAGAAAACAAGATTTGGAGTTACAAAGCAAAGTTACAGTAATATTAGCTTTTACACTGATAATTTTTTCTGTTTCAATGTATTAGTCTCTTAAATAATGTAGAAAACAAAGAGTACAGTTAAAATGATGGATGCAATTAATTTTTAAATTTTTGTGTATTTGAATCAATCAATATTTTCCTTTATAGCTCCAGCTTTTGACTCATCCTTTAAGTCTTTTCCACCTACTCAAAGATCAATTCTACACCTAAATGTAAAAGGTTATATAACAAAGAATCAAAATAATAACAGGAAAATATCTTCATGACTTTGGGTAGGCAAAAGTTTCTTTTCAAGGATACAAAAGCAGATCATTAAACTTTGTTAAAATTAGTAACTTTTTATAAAGATTTAAAAGAATTAAAAGGCAGACCACAGGGCAGGATAAGTATTTGCTTCTATTTACCTATATTGCAACAAAGAACTTGATTCCAAAATATCTATATCAATCTATACATAAATATTCTTATACATTAATAAGTAAAAGATACTAACCAAACACACACAAAAAATAAGCAAACCATTTGAATTGGCACTTCATACAAAAGAAGATATCCAAGTGGCTGATAAGCTTATGAAAAGATGCCCAACTTGAACAGTCTTCAGGGAAATAAATGCAAATTAAAACCACATTTTGCTAATAGTCACATAGCTAGGGGATTTGAACCTAGGCAGACTATTAACCTCTCTTGCTCTATTTACTTATATGTAAATTGGGGTTATTTACGTCCATCCTCAGGAACTTACAGTCTGAGGAAGAATAAGTAAAGTAACAGAAAACAGATAAACATGTACTGAAATATAGTGAATTATTACGTACTGAAAATCCAGAACTAGAGATACGCTGGCCATATATTTTCCCCCAAAATCAGCAAAAATAGACTTAAAATGTTCATAAGTCTTCCATCATATCAGTTTTGTATCATTCTTTGTCAACTTCCCCTTATTGCAGGGTACATGCTGTTGCCAGATTAACCCATTGAGAATGTCAGTGCATAAAGGACATATACCAGGTGCTTTATCTTAGCTCTATAAATCTGACCTCATCCTATCTTTCACTATACCCTATTAAGAATCTTAGTCCAGCTCATCTACCATTGCAAATACCCTTTTTCCTCCCCATAATAGCTACCACTTAGCTAAAGACACAATCTCATTTAATTATCATACCAATCCTATCAGGTAAGTATTTTCTTACCTAAGAGATCATTCCCATTTTATTAAAAATTGAGGCTTAAATTGAATAAGCCACTTTTCCAAAGTCATTGAAATGTTCAGTGACAAAGCTGGGATGTGAAGCCAGTTTTGTCCAACTCACAAATCCACATTTTCTGTCACTGTGCTCCACTCTCCCTGAACAGCATGAACTGTTTGTAATCTTTGTGGGCCCAAAAAGGTGGGTCCCCATGCCCCTCTTCACAAGGCATGCTGTTGGCGCCTTGACATTGCTGTCTGGCTGGGTCCTAGGGGCTGCACAGCCCCCACTCCTCAAAAAGAAACATGTTGAGAAATGGAGTGGTGTGTGTAGGATTTGAGAGTTATGAGAGTGGGGTTTGGGGGAGGGTCTCTAGAACTTTTACCCAATTCCCCGACTCCCACAGGGTCTGAACCTCAGGTAAACCAGAGCCCCTCTTACAAGTTCACACCCACCCATGCCTCTTACTCAGGGCTCTCCTTGGTGTTCCCTCATCTCTGACCCAACAGCCCCTGGCCGGACCACAGTAAGCCTAGACCTTGGACCAGTCAAGCCACTCGCCCATCATTTCGCCACCAGTCTCAGTTCCAGGCTGCCTGTGGGGGCTGCTCAGAAGGCTCTGCCGAGTATTCCCTGAAGTGGAGAGAGGGGTGGCGCAGGCAGCTGCCCACCCAGCAAGTTTTCTCTGGCTCCTACTTGGCAGAGCAAAAGGGGCATGTTTGTGTCTCAAACAGTTGGTGTTTACTGGTAATGCCATGGAACCACCCTGTACCTGATTGGGTAGTTTCAATGTTAGGAATTGATTTGAGGAGGCAGAATGCAATGGGAGCCTGGGAATCAGGAATTTCTTTGAGCCCCACCATCACGGCATAGTGCTCACTATGCACAGGCCAATTCCAAAGGCCTTACATGCATTACTCATGTAATTCGCACCACAGATCCATGAAGTAACTATTATCACCATTTTATAGGTGAGAAAATACAAACAGGAACTTGTAACTTAACCAAGAACAACGGCTAGTAAGTACTGATTATCTATCTGTAAAACAGAATGCCTGCCCAACACCAGCATAAGGCAAGGAGTCTTCTAAGACGTCAGCTCCCATTCATGAGTATTTCTTGATCTGGAACCGTTACAGTAAATGAGTATTTCTTAATCTGGATCCGTTACAGTTTTTCCCTTGCCACCTTTTTGGGTATAGGAAACATTTTTCCAATGGAGCCTAGGTAATATAGGTGCAGAAATTTCCCGGAAAGATCTAAAAGAGGTTGGTAAACTCAGCGGTGTCGGCAGACAGGGAAAGTATGTGGCTGGGGGACAGAGTGGGAAATTTACTCTTCACCGTGCTTATAAACAGGATATTTAAATCAAATGAAAAACAATTAAAGGTGTGCTTAGTCACAGGTGAATCTGGCTGAGGCACCTGCTTCAAAGACGGCCTAGGAATAAGTGGAGACCTGACGGTGCCCAGTGGCCCGGTGGCTTGCCAATAGTCACCAGGGAGCCACAGCGAGTCCAGGTCCTTCCCCCGACCACACTAGAGTGGGCATTTTTAAATGAAGAAGAACGGGGCTGGGGTGGGGAGTACCGCCCTTGGCGCTGTGCGCACCTTGACTTGCCCAGGTCCGAAGCGCCAACTTGGAGGTCCGGAGCTCACAGGCTTTGGAAGGTCTAGGGCTCCGCCGCGTGCGGGAAGCCCCGCCTGGGCTGCAGGAAGAAAAGGCCGGCTCGCCCCGCCCTGTCCCGCCCCGCCAAATTTAAGAGCCTTCGCCAACAGTTGGGGCTGGTCCTGGCTTCCCTTTGCAAGTCTGTCTCCCTTTTGCAGAGTGTCCTCACTCGCCTCTCGCGCTCCTCTCCCTGCGCGGGACCCGGCCAGGGCCACGCCATGCCCAGCCCGGTGGACGCTCGGGTCCAGCCCCCACGCTCAGGCAGCTCTCCCGAGCCCCGGTCCCCCTCGCTCCAGCGCCACTCTGCCCGCCCTGGCACGCCTCGTATTCCCCGACGCCTCGAGTCCTCCTTCTCCATCCAGGCCATCCTGGCGAAGCCCGACCCCCCCGCGCCCGCCGCCTCCCCGCCGTCGGTCTCCGCCTGTGCCGCCTCGGGCTTCTGGACCGCTCCCTCGCTGTCTCCGGCCCCGGTTCTGTCCTGGGCGTGCCCGGCGCCGTGGCTGCCAGCCTCCCTGAGCGTGGGGCTCTACCAGCGGTGCCTCCAGCCTCCAGCGCTGGGGCTGCGCATGGCTCACCTCTGCGGCTTCCAGGGCCTCGGCGTGCCAGGTACGAGGTGCCCGAACGCTCGGGTCCAAGGAAGCGGGCGGGGTGGCTGAAGAGTGGAGGCCACGACAGTGGGCACAGGGTAGAGACGTGCCTGAGTTCGAGAAACACACACGGTTGAAACTGAAGCCCCAGAGAAGGACTGGCTGAGACCAGCCCGGGCGCCAGGCTACCCCCGAAGGCTGCTGGGGTGGGAGAAGGTGTGTGTGAGGGCAGGTGCAGAGACGGAGGTGCTGGCGGGCCTGAGCGGAGCTCAGAAGAAAACCAAGGCCAGCCCTAGGGCTGTAGCGGACCCAGCCCTACTCCCCGGCAAAAAGCCTTTTGCTCCCTCCCACATCCCCTCTGGATAACCCTTGGTGGCGCAGATTCTTTCTCAAAGTAGCTCTCATCTGGAACCCATGGCCCTGTCCTTAGCTGGGAGAAGCAGACGCTAGGGGTGGTGCTGATCAGCTGGGAGCTGTTAGGAGCTGGCAAACCCCCAGACCGCAATACCAGCAATACCAGCAATACCAGCTCCGAGGCTCATGTCTGTGTGAGCTTATGCTCCACACAGAACTTCTCTGGGCCTGCCTGCTTATAGTGCTCTTAAAATAGTAATTTAGGGCTCCGGAGTGCAGGGACTTAAATCTCAATGAGAATTTAACTGTTGAGGTACTTTATCCTCTAGCATTAACATCCACCTACAAGAACTTTTGCCGTTTTTGGCTCTCTGGTTCTTTCTTCCCCATGTGCCCATAAGGAAAACAGGAGCGAAGTTAATGCAAGCCTTATCAACCCACACCAAGATTGTTGTAACACCATCTTACTTGGTTCCTACTCCCTAGGATTCCCCCATCCTGTGTTTCCTCAACCCCTTCAGCTGGGCATTCCTCCCACCCATGGTGAGGAGAAGCCCTGGGCTCCCAACCTCATTCAAATCCATGCCACGCATCTGGGAGCCACACCTATCGCCCCAAGCCACGTTCTTCTAACGTCCCCATACACCTGAGGTTTGAATTGCAGTTAACTACTTTATATTAAAGTTGTCTCATTTTCAAGTTAGTTTTTGAGTAGGCATTACATTCACACAGTTCAAATGTCAAAATGTTTCTAAGATACACGGAGAAGAGTTTCCTCTACCACTAGGTGACTGACCTTTAGTCATCTAGTTCCCCCCACCCCACAAGCAGCCAATGACACCAGTTTCTTTATTCTTCCAGAAGTATTTTATGCATATTTAATACCTGAATACACATGCATACACATCCCCCCCATACTGCTGTGAATATTACTCTTTTTACTTGATTCTTTTTACTTTTTACTTGAGATTTTTCCATATCAATCTATACAAAACTTCTTCACACTGCAGAGTGGTCCATTATAAGGATGTATGTTAATTTATTTAACCAGGCCCCATCGATCGTTTCTCATCTCTTGCTATTATGTTTATGCTTATGGTAAGCTGTTGGGCTCCGTGGTTGGGGTTCTGGGCAGCCATGGTCCTGGCCTCACTCCCTTTGTTGGGGCAGTTTGACTGCCAGCGCTGGAGCTTCCCCAAGGCTGGTGGGAGCTGAGGGGTATTAGTGCTGCACTTGCTGTTCCTCTGTCTGGAACAACCCCTCCCTGACAGCACAATGGCTCACTTTCTCATTCTTTTCAAGTTATGACTCAGGTATGTCCCTGGTGGACAAATCTCCATCTCATTGGCCCACACCTCAGTGAACTGAATAGCACTTCTGTCTGCATTAGAAAAAGGAACTCCTTCCTTCAGGTAGACATAGTACATTGTCAGGGGGCAAGAATTGGCCTATGGAGAGTGGGCAGAATTTTAGACTCCACTAACTCTCTCAGCTGGGTACCCATATGCAGGGCACAAACTACATACTGACCCTGTTCAAATATCACCTCAGTGAGGTGGCTACCTTTCTACAGATGCAAAAGATTCTCTGCACACACACATTCACCCTGTCCTTCCCTGCTTTATTCTTCTTACTAGCACTAATCACTTCCTGACAAACTTAATGTTTTATTTATATTTTCTACTGTTATACAGGGATTTTCTATTTTGCTCTGGAACCATGTCTGCCACATAATAGACATTCAAAAAAGTATCTGTTTAATGAACGAAAACGGTAAACCCTTGGGGTCCCTTTTCTACCCATCCTGTGGAGTTTCCTGAGGTGGCCAAGGAAAGGAGTGGAGGGCAAGGAGAGATGGAGGTCTGGCAACCTCTCTTAGGGCCAGAGGTTAAGCCACTGAGTTGGAGAATAGTGGAGGCAGAAGGAGTCTCACAACCTTGTCCCTTCTGTCTCATTTGTTTGTTTTCTGTGGTTTCTGCACATTCTCATCCCACTCTGCCTCTTGCTGTTACCCAGCCAAGGCCAAAAGCAAGGTAGGGCAGTGGAGCTGTGAGCATGTTCTCTCTCTTCCAAGATGGGTGGGTAGGTGGGTGCTAGCTAATCTCTTCTCTGCTGGTTGCTTTTTAGGTTTGGAGCTGGCTCACTACACAGGCCTTTGGGGTCCTCCAGATTGGGCCCCAGCAGAGGAACTTCAGGACACTGAGAGACCCCAAAAGAGGGTTCGAACTATGTTTAACTTGGAGCAGCTAGAAGAGTTGGAGAAAGTGTTTGCAAAACAGCACAATCTGGTAGGGAAGAACAGAGCCCAGCTGGCAGCCAGGCTCAAACTTACGGAGAACCAGGTATGAACAGGGGCTCCTGTGCGACCTGGGCTACACCTGGGGACAGATACTTCTCTCTGGAAAGCCCTGAGTGGTGATTTGGAGGAAGACATGGGGCCTCCTTCCTCTGTGCCAGGCCACCCCATTTGAAATTACATTATGGGAACAATGTATGACATTAATCTAGAAATTTATATTTTCATACTAAATAAGGCACTGACAATGAAATTAAGTAGGTATTCAAGGAACTAAATATTAAAAATAATAGGATGTGGTTCCGTAGTGTAGCGGTTAGCATGTATGCTTTGCACACAGAAGGTCCTGGGTTCACGCCCCAGTGGAGCCACAGTCCATGATCTACGGCCATGCCACCCTGAACAAGCCCAATGTCTGATCTCGGAAGCTAAGCAGGGTCAGGCCTGGTTAGTACTTGGATGGGAGATCACCTAAGAAGACCAGGTGCTGTAGGCATAAATAATAATAAATAATTAAAATAATAATAATAATAATGATAAACATTCCCTTGACCCTCATATTCCTTTCCAGCTACTGCTCCATTTCTCTGCCCTTTTCACAGACGAACTCAACTGGCTATGTTCACTGTCTCCATGTCCTCACTTCATATCTACTCCCTAACTCATTCTGCTGTGAATTCTTTAAACTTTGAAACTTCTCATCAAGGTCTCTGATGACCTCCACGTTGCCAAAGTCCACAGATGCTTGCCTTTCTTATCTTACTCCACCATTCTGTACAGTCGACTGCTCCTTTTCTTATAGAAACACACTCTTCTCTTGGTTTTCCTCTCAGTTTTCTGCCTACGTCTTCTCTTTGCCTTTGTAGGCTATTTTTCTTTTTGTGACTTCAAATTTTTCTCCCCAGCTAATCTTATCTATTCCAATGGTTTTAAATACCATCTATAAGCCAATGACTCCTCAATTTGTATCTTAGCTCCACCCCCTTTTCTGACTTGTACATCTACCTTCTCGAGGTCTCCACTTAGATGTCTTATGGGTAGGCATTTCAAACTTTAAAAGTCTAAACTTCAATTCTTGACTTTTTTTCCTCCCTACATCTGTTCTTCTCCCCACATATGACCCCACCATCCACCTGGTTTCTCAAAACACATAGTCATCCTAGACTTCCCCTTCTCTCACTTCCAATCCATCAGTGAAGCCTTATCACCATTCCTTCCAAAATACAACTGGACGGTTTCTCAAAACACATATTCATCCTAGACTTCCCCTTCTCTCTCACTTCCAATCCATCAGTTAAGCCTTATCACCATTCCTTCCAAAATACAACTGGAATTGCTTCATTTCTCTCCATTGTTCCCACCCCATACCAGCCCCAGTTCTTGCTGGATCACTGTAAGAGCCTCCCAGCTATCTCCCTGCATCTGCTTTCATCCATTTTCACACAGCAGCCAGATGTGCCATTCACCTGAGTTATAAATAGGACTATGCCACATTCCACCTAAAAGACTCGAAGTTGATACTCCTTACCCATGATCCTCATGGCCCTGGGCGATCTGGCCCCTGCTGACCTCTTCCACTTTCCCTTCCTTTGCTTTCCCCTCTCACTTTCAGGTGTGCCAGCAATGCCCTGCTCCCTTCTGGTCCACAAACCCTTGATACTACCTTAGAGCTTTCCTACAGGTTGTTCCCTGCTCTGGCCTGCTTTTCTCTGTCCCCATCAGGCTGGCCTCTCAATCTCTGAGCCTTGGCTTAAGTGCTGGTTCTTCAGGGAGAGTCAAACCCCTGTTTGTACCCCCATTTGTGTTTATATATTTGTTTTTTTCTATGTTTGTTATTAGTCTCTCTCCACTAGACTGAGCTCCATGAGGACAGGGACCATGCCTCTATTGCTCACTGCTGTCTTATCATCACCCATCACCTAGGGTAGTGCTGAGTACATAATAGGAGCTCAGTAAATACTTGTTGGATGAATGGATGAATGAACGATAACTGGAATTATAGGGAAGGATGTTTTGGAGGCGATGCTTCCCTTAGAAGGAAGAGCAAATTTTGGCCAGAGTGAAGTGAGTACTGTGGGAATGGGGGAAGCAGTGGGAACTGCTGGTCATATTCCAATCTCTGCCCTACTGCCTCCAATTACAGGTGAGGGTCTGGTTCCAAAACCGCAGGGTCAAGTATCAGAAGCAGCAAAGGCTGAAACCACCAGCCACATCTGCCATGGCTGCTTCCATGGACGAGCCCTCCAGCAGCTCTGACACCAACATCCAGAGAGAAGACACTGAGTCAGGAGCAGACAACTGAGGACTGGAACAAAGGCTCATCCCAGGCTATCTGGACTAGCTCTTCCTTGGGGCACCCGCTGGACCTCCCTGCCCCACATCTTAACACAGAGTCTCGTCAGGGTCAAAGGGCACCAGAGGAATCTGAACTGTTAAGAACTTTTCTGTATTGATTCCTATGAGCTGCAATAATATACTGGTCAGAGGCACAGACTTTGGCCTTTAGCTATGTCCTTGACCACATTAGTGAACTTCTGAGCCTTTTTCTTCACCTGTATAATGGGTGTGTTGATAACTTAGACCTCCCAGGGTTAAGATGATGTCTGTAAAGCACTTACAGTGTGCCAGGCTCAGTGCTAAGTGTGTGGCAACTTATCAGGCTTATAAGGCTCCCTTCATCTGAGGGATTGGTGTCTGTGTCAGCCCTGGCTTCTCTAGGAGCTGATCTTTTCCTGGCCTGGCTATGGAGGAAAGGGAGCCTCCCAAATCAAATGTCTGAGCATAGAAGACTCTTCCTCATCAGAGATGGTAGGGTTGACAGCAAAGAGGAGGGAAAGGTAGACCATTTGGCCCACTTCCCCTCACAATTTCCCAGTTTTCTCATTTGTCTGAATTGTTACCACTCAGAAGGAGTTCAGGCCCAGCTACCTCCTTACAGTAGACATGCTACCCTGACCACCATCTCTTTGCCTCTAGCTTTGACCCCTCCCCCCCTTTTTATATTGAGAAATTTGACTCTGCCTTTGCCAAGGCTGGTGTTTAATTATAAACTCTGCTGTATTTTCACAAGACACTTATTATTTCCCCATTCAGAGCCCTGGCTCATAATTCCCTTTCCTTCCCAGGAATCCGCTCGGTTTATGTCTAAGCTGCCTAGCTAATAGCCTTTCCCAGTCAAGATGGCCACCAGCATTTCCAGAGCTGATTTCTCTAGCAATCCACATTCCTGGGTGGACCTCTGGTGAAAGTATTTCTTTAGACTCTAGAATGCTTTCTGGGTGCTGAGGTGGAAGGAAGCCGGCACTGCCACCTGGTGGTGAGAGAAGCTCTGGAGTTTCTGAGCCAGGAAAGGCAGGGTGCAGAGATGACCTTGGAAAACCACCTGCCCCAAAGCAGTGTACCATCCTCTCCTGGACAACAGGCTGCAGGCTTGAGGGAGGCCAGGGTCCAATTCCAAGAAGTCTTCTCTGTCCCTATCTTCAGGGAAATCCTTCCTAATGCTGGATCCAAATTCAGCTCTTTAATCAAAGGAACCTGCTGAATTTCATCTGCCTCTTCCAGGAACAACTGGCTCATTTTTTTCTTTTTTAATCAACAGTCAGTTACCAATTCAGCAGTTACTGGGCTCTACCCAATCCCCAAATGTCACCATGAGACGGTAACAGCAGACAGAGGTCCCTTTTCAAGGGCACAGAATCAACTGGAGGACGAGGAAACAAGACATGGTGGTCAGGCCTGGCTGTGAAGATAGATGCTCTAAGTCAGTGATTTGCGCTTTTTGGGGTCCCGAATGAGAGTACAGCCCTTCTCCTGTTGTCAGGACAGTGTGCATAAGCACACTCACTTCTACATACAATTTCAGACCTGAGGTCCACTATGGACCCTTATCTGCCCCCTCACCCCAGCAGGCTGCAAAGTCCCTAAGCCTCTGAAGAGTCTGAGATAGCTACAAGTCCAGCTTGATGATTCGTAGGACTGTCTGCTCTGCTGCCAGAGGGCCCACGGAGAAGGGAAATCTTGTGCCAGACTTTGTGGGGTAAGCTAGTCCTTCTCTTTAGGCTGAGGTTCAGAGAGGATAGGAGTAGCTGGGCCCGCTGCTGTCCTACCCCTCGGCTGGGTTCAAAGACCGCTTTACAAAAGACGGGTACTGAATGGACAGAGACAACAACAGACAGACACACAAACATAAACTCGACACAGATGCACACATCAAAACTATACACCGCACACAGGCTCTGACACAGAGGTACATACTGGTCATGAAGACAGAGACAAATGCAAAACTTCACAGATATAAAAGCACAAAGGCACGTCCAGCTCCCCGCAGTAAACGAACCAATGGACTTAAACATACGTAGGTCAAAGGGACCCAAATTCGGAATCGCGGGTGCATAAACCCCGGCAGCTTCCAGGACACTCACGCCGGGGGCGGGGCCAGGAGGGGCGGGGCCTCTTGGGGCGGGGCGGGGTCAAGGGTCAGAAGGCGGAGGTGCGCCCAAGATGGCGGCCTCCATGTGCGACGTGTTCTCCTTCTGCGTGGGCGTGGCAGGCCAGGCCCGGATTGCCGTAGAAGTCCGATTTGTGAGCAGCTCCAAGGTGAGGCCGGGGCGGACCCCAGCAAGAGACCCCACCCCGTCGGCCTTGTAGACAGCCCCGCGAGACCCCATGCCTGGATTCTAGAGGCTCTTCTGCCGCTCCCATGCTGCGGCCCGGCTTCTGCTCGCTGCCGGGGTGCTCCCGGTCCCCGCGCACAGGCTTCCGGTGCGGTAACGCGGTGGACAGGGGCTTCCAGAGTCTCTGTGCAGGCCCCCTTCTCGCAGAACCGGCTTGCACTGTGGCAGCCCTAATGCGGCTGCGCCAGGAGGAGTCTGGGGCCAGCCCAGGCTGGGGGACATAGCTGCCGGGCCCTCGTAGCTTTGGGCGGGGACGTGCTGAGCAGAGAGAACTGAGGTGTAAAAAAGCGAGTCGTCAGGGAACTTTCTGAGTGAGATTTGGGTTGGGGGTAAGGAGAGAGGCCAAGACCTTCACGGAGGGCCTTGGAGTGAGTGCTAAGGAATTCGGACCGGAGCCTGAGGCCCGTGACCATTCGAAGGGTTTGAGGAGACTGACATGATTTTGTCGTTTTATCGTTTTTTTTAAAGTTCGTTGTAGAAAAAATTTTTTAAATACATGTAAAGAAAGAGAAGATAAAAATCACTTATAATCCTATTCTTGGTCAAATATGTGTATATTAAATCATTTTTAGAAACTTCTTTCTGATGTGGCCGTAAATCTATATCAATAAACCTATTTCTATGTATTAATTTTAAAGAGTAATAGTTAATTTCATGGAAGGGCCACAGTTCTCTCAACCAAATACTTATTTATGGGCCCTTACGTCTTATTTTTCATCTCTGAGGTCAAAGGTGTGGGAGCTCATTTTCTGTGCACGCATCCTTTTCTCTCAAGCACTGAGTATTTTCTTTCTTAGTTATTTTTGCCAGTTGATATGTGCAAAATGGTATTGCTTTCTTCTCATTTACATTTCTTTATTTACTAGTGAGGTTGAATAATTTATCCGGTGTAGGGGTTGTGTATATCCTTAGTTTTTGCCCAAGATAGCAGCCTTTTAGTCATCTGTCTCCTGCTGTCAAGCATGTTCATACTGATCCAGTTCCCCACCCAATCTTCCATTGCCCTTTTTCCACACCAGAGGCATCTGGAGCAAGCATTTCTCTTCTTCCATGGAAAATCAACTCTCCTACATCCTTGATCTGCTCAGCTGCTCACATTTCCATCTCCACACTAGGGCATCTGGTACTCCTGATCGGATCAAGTTGGTGGTGTCTCAGTTCCATTACTCTCAGCATGCAGAAGTATTCACTTTACCTTCATTAGCCTCCTATCTCTCAGCCCCCTTCTTTCTTCACTTCTTCCCTCTCACTTCATTACTCCAGCTACTCTCCTTGTCTAATTGTGCTGTCCCAGCCTTCTGTCAAAATCCCAGCTCTGGAAGAATGAGCTGGCCACCCTCTCCATTACTACACCTGATCTGCTGCAGAAGTAAATCACATACCTACCCAGACTTAGTGACAAGATAGATTATCATGCACTTTTTACATCTGTGAAACCAACATCAAGTGATATTGGTTTGTGATTTTTTGTGCTGTTGTCCTCAGGTTACCACATAAGTTATGCTCGTTTTTTAGTAAAATGGAGAAGCTTTACACTTTTTGTTATTGAAGTTTAGCATGACAACTATTTGGTTTGACAGAGCTGGCTTGTAAAACTATATGGAGTAGGGGCCTCATGTGGGATAGTTGACCACTTTATTCATCAAGTGATATTGGTTTGTGATTTTTTGTGCTGTTGTCCTCAGGTTACCACATAAGTTATGCTCGTTTTTTAGTAAAATGGAGAAGCTTTACACTTTTTGTTATTGAAGTTTAGCATGACAACTATTTGGTTTGACAGAGCTGGCTTGTAAAACTATATGGAGTAGGGGCCTCATGTGGGATAGTTGACCACTTTTTCTATTGCTTCCATAGATATTGCACACTAGGGCATCTGGTACTCCTGATCGGATCAAGTTGGTGGTGTCTCAGTTCCATTACTCGCAGCATGCAGAAGTATTCACTTTACCTTCATTAGCCTCCTATCTCTCAGCCCCCTTCTTTCTTCACTTCTTCCCTCTCACTTCATTACTCCAGCTACTCTCCTTGTCTAATTGTGCTGTCCCAGCCTTCTGTCAAAATCCCAGCTCTGGAAGAATGAGCTGGCCACCCTCTCCATTACTACACCTGATCTGCTGCAGAAGTAAATCACATACCTACCCAGACTTAGTGACAAGATAGATTATCATGCACTTTTTACATCTGTGAAACCAACATCAAGTGATATTGGTTTGTGATTTTTTGTGCTGTTGTCCTCAGGTTACCACATAAGTTATGCTCGTTTTTTAGTAAAATGGAGAAGCTTTACACTTTTTGTTATTGAAGTTTAGCATGACAACTATTTGGTTTGACAGAGCTGGCTTGTAAAACTATATGGAGTAGGGGCCTCTCATGTGGGAGTTGACCACTTTTTCTATTGCTTCCATAGATATTGGCAGGGATGCTTTTTAAAAATTTATCAACTATTATGCCAGAGATGTGACCCATCACAACAGAAACCCGACCAAATACAGTGGATGCCAACCAAAATGCCATACTGGTGCACTACAGCCAGAAAACAGCACTGCTTATTAGTCTGTCTAGGCTTGCTTACTTTTGTATTCAGTTTTGGTAATTTATATTTTTTATAAAATTGTCCCTTTAATAAAGATTTTAAAATTTACTGCATAGTCTTAGAGTTTTGCACAATCTTTTTATAACAATAATTTTTCAAATTGGAAATATCTTTGCATAGTTGGTGCCCTTTTCATTCAGGTTCAGTTCTCTCCAAGCTTCTTAGAAATACAAATTAAAAGCTATTTTCTTGAAACACTTTTATGTGTTTTGGGGATAAGTAGCTTCATAAAGGAATAGCTCTGCTTTTTGTTTTGTTTTGATTACTGAATATCTTTTACATTTGGTCTTTGAGAAAGAGATCAATATATATGTAAATTGCGATTTGAGATTACCAGATAATGTTGGCTCTTGTTTATATCTTTTTGTCAAATAATGGGTGACCAAGTTTTCATCTTGCTAAACTGAGTCCCAGGGGCTACAAGGCGTAGAGGTGGGGCTTCCAGGAAGACAACCAAGAGTGCCTCCACGGCTTTGCCCAGAGGTTTTGTTCCAGCTGCCCCACTCTACTGTTAGAGCTCCTAGAGTTGTTCACAGGGCTGAGATTTGTGGCTCTGGGTTGCTGAGGGCCTGTCCTAGTTAATATTTCCCTGCTGCTCTGACTTTGGAAGGTGCCCCTGTCTAGCTAAAGCACCAATGCTAGAAGGAAACAAAGAGCTACCCAGGAGGCCACATGACAGGACATTTCACTGCTGTGTTGATCATTTTTCTTTCTTTCCCTTTTTGTGACAGTTCAGTGTTGGCAGGGGCACCACCTCTCTTCTCTAAGTGAATAGCGGGAGTAAGTGCCCAGTGGGGCCAGTAACTTGCTTGTGTTCTGAAGGTGTCTCCTGAATCCCTTTGCACATCTATCTGACAGATGTCAGCTTGGCGATTGTTTTCTCATCCTTCATCCCTTACCTGATGTGCATGATGCTTTAGACCAGTGCTTCTCAAACTTCAACATGCATACAAATCACATGGGCATCTTGTTCAAGTACAGATTCTGATTCAGCAGGTCTGGGCTAGGGCCTGAGATTCTGCATTTTTAAGAGTCTCCCAACTGATGCCCAGGCTGCTAGACCATCCCCTCACTTTGAGTAGTAAGGAGCTAAAGCTCATGAGGCATGTTCATCTGTGCCATATCCTTGCATCCTGGAAATACCTAGGAGGTATTATCATAATACTTACTTCTCATATGGGAAACAGATACAAAGAAGTGAAGAAATTAGCTCAGAGGTTACAGCAAGTTAGCATTAGGACTGGAGCTAGGATTAGTCATTTCAAAGTAACCCTTTGAGAAGTTTTTGGGTGCCAGGTACTATACCAGGTGCCACAAGTACCCAGTCAACCAGAGAAGTAGGGCTCATTCTCCCCCAAACTAGGCCTCCCTCTCCCATGGTGTAGGATTTCTTTGCAACTCTTAGTACTGCCAAGATCTTGGAGGGGTGTGCGGGAGACTCAGAGAAGGCTGCCTTGCCATTACAGCTTCTGTTACAGGAGGCCCCAGCCTGCTATGAGCCTTGGTCCTGCTCTGGCCATTCTAAAAATTCTCCTCCTCTGAATAGTCTGAGATCCTGATATGTTGGCTCCCTCCTCACCCCAGACCCTCTGCTCTGTACAGGCTGAAAGAAGTGCGACTAAAAGTAGGTCAGAACTGCATTTCTAGAGGAAGCAGTTATGGGGTGCTGACCATGCTCCATGAACCCTCCCAAGGCAGAGGCCGCTGCTGACAGGGAGCATGTGGGAGTGAGGCTGGGCGGACCTTGGGAGCCCTTGGAACTACGTCCTCTGTCTCTTCTAATGGCCATCCTGTTCCTTCTCTGCCTTCTTAGGGGAAGGGCCTATTTGCCACACAACTTATCCGGAAAGGGGAGACCATCTTCGTAGAACGGCCCCTAGTGGCTGCACAGTTTCTCTGGAATGCACTTTATCGCTACCGAGGTGAGCACATCTCGCCCACTCTTCTGGCTCTTGGGCCCAGCTGCCTTTGTGCATGGAAGAGAGCTGCATACATCCCTACTGGTGGATGTCTCTGAGACTCTAGGTGTTGGGAGGAAAGGCTATCTTCCCTTGGAGAACTGCTCCTGAGAACCGTGCCTCTGTTTGATCTAGGGCTACTTGGGACTGTGAGCCTATAAGAGAGAGGCTCTTCCAAAGTGCTCCCTGGGGAGAGGATTGTCAGTCAGGGGAACTCAGGGACTAGCCCCATAGCATAAGGACTGGACATCATGCTGAAGGGCTCTGTACCAAAATGGAGCCCTCTACCAAGAGGAGGCCACATGCCCTTTGGTCAAAAAAGGCTGTGTTAGGGGTCAGAAGGAAGGAGATTCTCTTAGCTTTGCCAGCCACATGCTTTTTTTACACTTTTCTTAGGCCAGAGACAAATTATGGAAGGAAGGTCACTTGGCTCTAGAATGTGGAGATAACCCAGTCTGGGGGAGGGGAGGGGAGCCCCACAAACTAAGTCCCATAGAGAAGCAGGGAGAATCTGATAGGCATAGTGGGGACTCCAGAAAGGGAAGAGTGAATCATCTACCTTTCAATGCCTGTGAAATTCATTCATTCACTCGCTTTCCAAATGTTTATTGAACACCTATTATGTGCCTGGCACTATTCTAGCCCTGGGGATACTGCTGTGAAAAGGACAAATATGGCCTCTGCTCTCAGTACACTTACACTGTTACATCTGGCTCTGTCCCTCAGCCTGCGACCATTGCCTCCGGGCACTGGAAAAGGCAGAGGAGAATGCTCAGAGGCTGACTGGGAAACCTGGCCAGGTACTGCCTCACCCTGAGCTATGCACTGTGCGCAAGGACCTCCACCAGAACTGTCCCCACTGCCAGGTGAGTGTCCTTGGGGAGTGTACCTGAAAGCGGCTGACGGAGTCCTCTGGGGAGACAGGAGTGAGGACAGCCCTGGTCACGGCCCTTGAGAGGCAGAGTAGGATAAGACATTGAAAGGTTCAGCTAGTGTTGCAGTTCTGTCCTCCCTGTTCCAGTTCCACTGTCTAGAAAATAGGCTTGGCGGGAGCTTGCCTTCTTCCTAGGAGCCTGGTGGGGGGCTCGCCTCTCAACCAGCAAAGCTCTTTCCCATGATTTTACAAGCCTGGATTAGGTGCCTCCCTCACCATATGCTTTCTCATGTCATAATACCACTGAGCACAGGTGCTGTTTGTGGAAGGAATGCAGTTAGAGGAGGTGAGTACCACGTGGGATGTCTGTGCTTCACCCCATGGCCTGATCCTAGGGTGCTGACCTCCACCTCCTCCAACAGGTGATGTACTGCAGTTTAGAATGTCGGCTAGCAGCTGCTGAGCAATACCATCGAGTCCTGTGCCCAGGCCCCTCCCAGGATGACCCCCTGCACCCTCTCAATAAGCTTCAGGAAGCATGGAGGTAGGTGGCATTTTATCTCTTTTTTCCTTTATCTTTCCCTCCCTGCTTGCCTGCCTGCCTGGGCTCAGCAGATGCAGCTGTCTTTCCTAAGTTTCCCCTCCCCACCTGCTCCCCGCCCCACATTTTCCCCCCATTCTTAGAATTAAATAGAGGTCATATCACCCAAGCCCCTGTCTTTAGTCTGACCTGCCAGTCCCACCAGCCTCAGCACTTTACACACTCCTAGAAAGAGTCCCATAGGAGTGTAAAGCCCTACCTGAGCCCTTGCGGATGACTTTCTTTGGTCATGAATAGGGTTGGTAGGAAGGATTCTCTGTAGCAGTCAGACTTGACTTCCTTGAACTCAGCTATCAGGAGGGAATTTCAAGGCCAAACATTTTTGTTTCTTCCCAGAAGCGTTCACTACCCCCCTGAGACTGCCAGCATCATGTTGATGGCCCGGATGGTGGCCACAGTAAAGCAGGTGAGCCCACCTGATCCTCCTCGGGAAGCTGACTCTGACCTCATTCAGTCCTCGGCCTTAGTCTCCTCCTCACCTCAAGACCCTGGCTTGGATGCAGAGTTCTTCCTGAGCTTCCCAAGGATAGCTGCTTGCTCTGTAAACCTTAGGAGTCACTAACAGTAAATCTGGCAGGGGAACTGGGGGCTCATCTTGCCTGTAGTCTTCGATCTATGAGAAGACTTCTTGTGCCGCTGCAGTTCATGCATTCGATTTGTAAGTGCCACTTTTTTAGGATTGTGTCTCTTACATAAAGCGAGAGAAGCCATTCTAACCCCTTCTATTAATATTGCTGCTCCTCAGCCTCATTTTCCCGTTTTTTCAAGTGTTGAATTGGCTAGCTTGGCTCCAGTTGGGGAGGTGGTTAGGGGTATACAGGGTGGGGAGGAAGTCCCTAGGCAGGGGAAGGGGTCTACCTAGAAGCTCAGGTGTGATGGTGTTTCCCTCATGGCATGGGCTTTAGAATCATAGGCTACCCCTCCCACATGGGTGAGAGTGGCAGTAAAGATGTGGCTGTCTATGAGTCCCTGTGTGCACATTCATGCATGGGCATGTGTGAACATGACCTTGAAATATATTTGTTCACTGTAGGCTAAGGATAAGGATCGGTGGATCAGACTCTTCTCCCAGTTCTGTAATAAAACAGCCAATGAGGAGGAGGAAATTGTCCACAAACTCCTGGGGGACAAATTCAAGGTTCGTCTTCTCCCATGATACCCCCACCCCCAATACCTCAGATGTTCTGTGACTGTGTAAGGAGAGCTCCATGTTTGGTCCCTTCCCAGCCACAGGAAGGGGTTAGAGTCTGAGGCCAAAAATCTATTCAGAGGACTCACCTTCCTGCTGCTGTTTAACTTTGTCACCTTAAGTGGACCTAAAACTGGGAAGTACGGCGATGACAGAGGAAGGTGGTGTTGGGTGCCCTGATGTGGAAAGGCAGGACTTCTGATAAGAGCAGTGTGCAAATCAGGTATAATAGAAAATGGAGGGTTAGGGGTTCACAGGGTCAGGGAGCAGTATGAAACAGGAGAATTTTAGCTGCCAATATACTGAGTGCCCACTCCCAATCAAAGAATTACAAATTCTCACTGAGGACGGCAGACTTCCACACAGGAGCTGCCTGAAGGTGGAGGCAGGGGTGTGAAAGTGCATCCAGAGTGGGCTTTCCTGCATTGAATTCTGAGGAAAGGATGGGGAAAGTCAAGCTGATCTGGAGGCCAGTTTGGGGAGCCTAGAAGGTGGTGGTGAGGATACATGTTCCAAGCCCGGCTTCCTCAGCCTGGCCGGTATGAGTGCTGGAAAATAGGGAGGGCTTTGGGGTTCACCAATCTGGGTGGAAGGCCAGTGGACTGTCATGGCTCTTTGGAGATAAAGACTCTGTGGCCTTCCTTTGCCCCCAGGGAAAGCTCAGTCTACAGAGCTGGCCCTTTTCCTTCTCTTGCATGGTTTTCTGGGCCCCGCCCGGGTGCTAATGGGAAATCCTCAGGGATGCAAGTCTCTCCCTGCTTCCCCTAAACCAGGGCCAGCTGGAACATCTGCAGAGACTCTTCACAGAGGCCCTTTATGAGGAAGCACTCAGCCAGGTGAGTGTGTGGAAGGAGGGACCAATGTCCTCTCCAGTCATTCCAGCTCTCCAGGAGCAACTGAGTCAGCATCTTCTACTGGGACAGCTAAGCCTGAGCTGACATGGTCTTCTGGAGTTGGGATGGGACTGACTCATGGAAGACTTCCTGAACAGAGAGTTATATCAGGAAGAAAAGCAAGTGGCTGTAACCTGAGTGCTCTTTCTCCCCCACAGTGGTTCACTCCAGATGGATTCCGGTCTCTCTTTGCTCTTGTTGGGACCAATGGCCAAGGAATTGGGACCAGGTTAGGAGACAATGTTCCAGATATATTGGACTTATCCCTCAGGGCTCTTGTGGGAGATTAACTGAGGAAGGTTGCCACAGCTCCCTTCAGGGTTAAGGTGGGGCATGGTGTGACTTTGTGGCCAGAATGCTGGACTGGATGCAGTAATGGGGATCAGAAAGACTGAGGTGGGTGGAGTCTGCTCTTGGGAGCCTTGGTCTTTTGGGGAAGTGAGGGCTCCCAACCTGAAGAAAGAAATGGGTTTAACTTGCCCGGAGGTGTGAGCTGGGCCTTCTCTCCAATCACGGTTGCCTGGGACTCCCAGCTCCCTGAGCCAGTGGGTCCATGCCTGTGACGCTCTGGAGCTGAAGCCTCAGGACCGCGAGCAGCTGGATGCCTTCATTGACCAGCTGTACAAGGACATCGAGGCAGGTTGGTGAGATCGAGAGGCACTCCTCCCATCAGATGGTGGACCTGGTCTTCCCCAGGGACCTCTGAGTTGAGGGTGGGGGACATAATCCCTGTATGACTGTGGGAAGCTTCAGATCTATTCATGAGACATGTAGATGAGAAATGGCCCTGAGATCCATGCAGAGGCCCAATGCTGGGGGCGGGGGAGTGCTGGACAAATAGGGTGTTGTTGTTTATAGGAAAACAAGGCTTATGCCTCAGAGATGTAAGTTTAGTTGAAATGGTAGGGATCAGGTGCATTAGTGTAGTGGGGTGACAGAAGAGTGAGCCAGTATGCCTGTCCTTATAAACCTAGTTTCCTTTTCCCTATAAAATGGGTAGAATAACATCTGCATATTACTGTCTTACAGCAACTGGAGAGTTTCTTAACTGTGAAGGATCAGGCCTCTTTGTGCTTCAGAGCTGCTGTGAGTTTTGGCATTGAGGGTGGCCTCGCAGCCACAGTTCATCTCTTTCATTTGGCCCCTTCTAGGCTGATGGGGTTGAGTCTGAGAGTGAGGTTAGGTCTGAGCTTCCTTGGAGATTCCTCTCGGCCTTTTCGGTCCATCAGTTTTTCATTCATTCATTCATTGAACTGCTTGTTCCTTAAAATATGTTTATATATAAAACCTTCCAGTAGGCCAGGCCCTGTGCTCTGGCAGGGCGCAGAGCTCTGATTTTCGTAAAAGAAGCATGGGCTGTGCACCACCACTGCCCTGTGCGATTTGGCAGGGGAGTGTCGTGAGAGCCTGGAAGGCCCTCAGTATCCTGGGAGGAGGGAGCTCAAGCTAGCAGGCAGTTTCATCACCACCTGATGGGGAGGGGTAGAGTTAGCTCAAACTATTATCTGTTCAATATATCCCAGCCTCCCACCCTCTGGTTTTCTCACTTCAAACCCCTCCTCTGAGGCTCAGGGGCCACTCTACCCTCCCAAAGTAGGCTTTCAGAGGGCCTGATTCAGCTGTTACCAGACATCCAGTAACAGAGAGGACTGAGTTAGTGGTCTAGCCTGGGAAGCCTTTTCATAGAGTGATGTGAGCGTGCATTTGTGCCTGTGCTATATGGTCTTCAGGAAAGAGCACTGAACAGGAAACTTGAGTTCCAGGACCTGGGCAGCCTTCACTGAGATCAGAGAATAAGGAAAGATGGGACCTAGTGCTCTGCAGAGTTGAGGCTGTTATTTTCATTAATCAGCAATCCTCATTACCTGCCTCTTATGACCCAGGCAACCACAGCTGTGTCCCCAATGCAGAGACCTCCTTCCCAGAAAACAACTTCCTTTTGCATGTCACCGCCCTGGAAGATATTAAGCCAGGAGAGGTGAGGGGGCTGTGAGCTGTGGGTGGGTAAGGGTGGGAAGTGGGCCTTCTCTCCAGAGACTGGGAGCAGCAGTGGCTACAGCCCCAAGTTCAGGCTGTTGAGTTTAATCCCCTGTGCCCCAGGGCATGTTTTTCCCATGGGTATGCTCTAATTCCACTCTACTTCAAAAAATAAATCCAGAAAGCCTCAGAACAATGTTTGAGAGACAGCTATGTGCCAGGTTCTTGTCCCCAGACACCTTTCAAGCAACAAATCTGAAGCTTCTAAGAAAGGAGGAGATGGTTCTTTGTGGCTTGGGCTATGGGGTGCTAGCTGGTATGGTTTTGGGGTCCTGGCTATTAGCACAGGGCACAGAGCCTTGTTGAATCTTCTTCTAGGACAAGTAGCATTGCACCAAGATAACCTCTGAACCCAGCTATAGACCTTGGCCCTTGACTGCCTTTAACCACTGCTAGAGGCTAATGGCAGTCACCTCTATCTCAGGTGCAGATTGTTAGAGCCTCATAGTGGCCTGCTTTCTGAGGGCACAGGGGAATGGATCAGGGTAGCCCACCCCTTCGCTGAAAGGCACCTCAGGCCCCTGGGAACAGGGCAGTGGTCGGGGAGGTCCTAATCCCATCTAATAGAAAGCACAGACCCCACCTCTCCTCTGCCCTCCAGGAAATCTGTATCAGCTACTTAGACTGCTGTCAGCGGGAGCGCAGCCGCCACAGCCGCCACAAGATCCTCAGGTGCCAGCTGGGGACGTGGTGGGCAGCTGGGCTCTGGGGTCCTCCATCCTGGTGGCTGCCTAACTTTTCACCCTCACCACTATCCCTCCACCCCCTGCAGGGAGAACTATCTGTTTGTCTGTTCCTGCCCCAAATGTCTGGCAGAGGCTGATGAACCCAATGTGACCTCAGAGGAGGAGGACGAAGAGGAAGAAGAAGAGGAAGGAGAGCCAGAAGATGCAGAGCTGGGGGATGAGATGACTGATGTGTGATGTTGCCCTGCCTGGAAGGGGCCCTACCCCAGACCCTGTCTTAAAAGGGGGCTGCCTCCCAGAGAAGAGGTTTGGAAGCAACTCCCTACTCCCGTTGCCTGCTTCCCCTTATCCCAGCCCTGTTTTCTGCTGGAGGGTAAAACAAAGGCTGGACTCTAGATGCTCCACCCCCCACCAGATGTCATGCCCTGGACACTGCTGCTGAGTGGCTCAGGTTCTGCATTGTCACTGAGCCTCAGAACTGGCTTCCTCATGAATTACTCCACTCTAGGGTGTGAGCAGCTGGAATCAAGGTCAGGGCTGAACAGTGCTTCTTCCCCTTGGCCCCACTGCCACACTTACCCATTCACCTGAGGCTTTACCCCTCTCAACTTGCTATGGAGAGGGTGACAAAGTGGCAGTCTAAGAACAGCTGTACTTCATTGAAGAAAGAGAAGGTAAGATGCCTTCATCTTCTTCCCCATCTCCCACCACTGTAGCTGATAAAGCGACTGCCTGACCACTGGCACAGCTGGGAGAGGCAGGAAGGAAGAATTGGGCCTCCAGAGCACCTTCCCTAAGAGTCTGTGCCGGGGAACACTGAACCAGGGGGATTACCTCCCTCTCCCAACTCCTACCATTTGGACATCTGAGGGAGTGGAGATTAACCCCTTCCCCAAACTCCAGAATCTCTGTACCTTGTGCCTTGACTCTCAGGCCCCAGCATGGTGGCTAGCCCTGTGAAGTATGAAGAGACCTCTTCCTCCCTCAAGAGAGGTGTGTAGGGTATCATCACCCCTTCCTCACAGTCTTCTTCCCACTGAGGACTCCAGCACCCCTGGGGGGCAACAGGTCTGTGCTCCTTAATTTAGGATGTTCTAGTCTTCCCTGGGACCACTTGAGCATGGGTCAGTGGGGGGCTCTCTGGCCTCAGTCTCCATCTTTAGGGTCTCCACAGGGGAGCATTGAAGTCTTCCAGAAACCCAAGGAGCTGGGCAAGATCCTTGGAGATTAGCCCTATGTCCCCCTGCCCCCAGATGAGCACTACCCCTCACTCCTGGATTGGGCGCTGTGGGAATTATAATCCATCATGCACAATTCCTTTCTGCCTACCTTCCCTGAGGGGCCTGCCACATCCCCCTGCTGAGGGATCCCAGGCAGGCAGGGGTCTGCCACACAGGCCCTTTCCTGAATCATGAGCCAGGTATAACTTACCTATCTGGCCTGTTGAGTTCTTATTCCTTCACAGCAGCCAGCATCCCCTCCCACCCCTGCCTGCCTACTCTTCTCAATAAAATGAGTGGTGACAGG
>NW_006430723.1:286686-302423 GCF_000325575.1 Pteropus alecto
CATGCAGCAGTCACGTAGGTGGCACAAAGGCGCATAGGGTAGACCAGGTAATGGCAGGACATGGGAGCTCAGCTCCCCAGTCTGGGCTCATCTCTGGTCTCATCTACACTCTGATGTGCTAATGTTTCTAAGCCCTAGAGCAAGGGTCTTCAGTGGTCCAGTGGGGATCCCTAGCACCAGGCAGCAAGGTGAGTCTTCTCCTCAGTGGACTAAACTACAGCTCCTGAGATCTTAAGAAGGAGGCTGTGTTGGGATCCAAGATTATCAGTCTGAGGACTGATCCTGAAAGACCTTGGACAAGTCATTAATCCTCTCAGGGCCTTAATTTCTTCCCCTCAACACAAGGACATGAGACCAGATGAATGAGTTTGAAGGCCTCTCCCACCCTTGTGTGCTCTTATTCTAGGACACAGTTACAACCCTGATGAGAGCCTTTATTGCTAAAAAGTCAGTGAGGGTTTATTAAGTTCTCAAACACCAGCTCTTTAAACCAGTCTAGCAACTGCTATGAAGGACACTAAGAGATGTCCTGGGTGGGGGAGGCTGGAGCCAGGTGGAATGTGACAGGTCACAGATGGCTCTCAGGCCACCTGCCTTTAGCCCCTTTTGTTCCAGATTCTAGCCAAGAAGCCCTGGGGCCTGGCTCTTGCCCTTTCTCATAGCATGAGACACCCTTGGGGGCCCTGGGGAAATGAAATCACTGGTATGGCTTCCCTTAGCCTAGCCAAAGCCCAAGCCTTTTTTCTCTCCCTGGCTCCACCTGTCCCCAAGTGCTACTCCCAAGTCCCAAACAGCAGAATTCCTGGATTTCCCCTTTCCAGCCCAGAGTTTATGGCTGGAAGGTGGAACCAACTCTTCTACCAGAAGGTCCAGGGTGGTTGCAGCAGCTCAAAGGTGGGGATGCTCGTGACATTGACTGGGATGGAAATGATGGCCCATGGCAGCCCATGCTGTTCCAGGGAGCGGCGGATCATGTAGCTGGGAGGGCATGAAGAGAGGTGGCCATGGTCACTTTCTCTGGATCCCATCATGCCCTACTGTCCCCATCACTGGGAGTTTCAGAGCCTAAAACTCCCAGCTAGGGCACCCCAAGATGAGGCTTGTGGGTCGGGACTGGTGTTTGCCCCCTTGACCTCCCCGAGTCATGGCACCCAGACTGGTGCTGACAGCCAGAATCAAGGAGCCCTCACCCATCTCGGCCGAGTAGGAAGAGGGCAGGGATGTCAGCCGTGCGCTGGGTACTGTCCTGGATCATCTCCACGTAGAAGCTGTCATTGTCAACTGCGTTGTCAGAGATGATCACTGCCCGCCCGCCGTGCTCCTGAACCACCCGGGTCTTGGAGAGGAAGGAGCAGCCCCTGGAAGAGGTAGTGATGAGACCAAAGGAAAGGCAGGGCCCTAGCTACCCCTCCCTAGGCTGTCACCCTAGAATGAAAAAAGACCATGGATAGTTTTTAATAAAGGCTCATAAATAAATGGCCAAAAGGCACGGATAATCTTAAGACATTTCTTAAAGACGCTTAAAACGATGAAATATTTTAAAACTATTTCAAAGCATCACCACCACAACTGATCTCAGTATCTACCCTGTGCCTACCCTCCCCTTGTGCCAGTGCCTATCTGCTCCTCACCCCCTCTCCACCAGAGCAATCTGGTCCTGGATGAAGAAACCGTTGCTGAGTTCTCCACAGGCCTCTGAAGGTTCCGCAGGGACAAGATGAATCTGCTCATACCTTGTGTGCTGAAAGACATTTAGACAGGTTAGACTATGAGGAGATGCGCCTGCTTTAGGACCAGGCTGACAATCCCATCTTATCAGCTCCTCACAAAGGTGAGAAGGAAAGGAGTGGTTTCTGTTTGCTGGAAACTACATCCTCGCAAAAGCTTATCTAGTTGTCCCACCCTACCCTACCTTTTCACAAGATAGGCAGGGTAGTTGGTGTGGACCCAGAGATGGAAAATAATTTGCCTTAAGTCATGTCATTCAGCAGTAGAACTGGCAGGGCCCTTGGTTTTTCACTATTTCATGTTCCCAAAGATAGCTGGTCCCACTGGTGTCCAGGTCTATATTATGCCCAGGGAAATAGCTGGAAGCCCTTCCTGCACTGCAGACCCTAGAGGGCAGAACTGGATTCTGCTCCCTTTTCAAAGTATTGGTCAAAGGGATGAGAGGGTTACCTTGGCTTAGTGGGGGAAAGATGGAGATAGGATCAGAGATGAGGGGCTCTCCCTGAACTTACAAAGATACCACCAAAGTCCTTTGCAGGCGTAGCTGTGAAAATATATCGAATGTCTCCAGGACTCAGCACTTGGAAGTACAAATAATCATGGATACGTAATCCTGAAAGGTAAAGAATACAGATCAGAAGCCTCCATGAACCCTGTGTCTTCAATTGGGCTGGCAATAGTCTGGGCCCAGGGACCCAGCTTCAGCCAAATGGGTCCTCCAGGTGGGTGAGGTAGATGGTCCCAGCCCTGGGGAGGATAGAGTTGATGCACAGTTAGTAACACCCCAAATTTATAGCTGCTGCTGCTTACAGAGGTGAGCCAGGAAGACCAAGTGCTCTAGTGTTAGCTCTCTCAGGGATAATCCATCTTAGCTCTACTGCTATCTCTCTGAGGATTAATCCATCTTTGTTCTGAAGTGGACCTGAGCGTTTCAAGGTGGAGATGTGATATTCTGGGTACAAAATTCTCACTAAAATGTAAAAGTTGACTCTCTGGTCCCACTGCCATCCTCCTAGTCCACCACTATCATTTCTGTCCTGACTGGTCTTCCATCTCCATTCTTGCTCCTTAAGGTCCATTCCCCAAACAATAGCCAAGGATCTTCTTAAAACATCTTACAGCAAATATCATGTCACCACTCCCATGGCTTCAATACCCTTCAATGACATCCCTTTCACTTAAAATCTACTCTTAATTGTGGCCTGCAAGGCCCTGCTCCATCTGTCCCTTGCCTGTTACTCCAACCTCATCTCCTTTCTCTATTCAAGCTACACTGGCCTCCTTTCAGTTTCTTCACTCTGAGTCTTCTTACAAGCTGTTTGCTCTCTCTGGGAGAATTCCTACCTGCACCCTACCTCACCTCTACCTCTTTACTTGGCTCACTCCTACTCGTGTTAGATCGCAGCTTAAATGTCACTTTCTCAGAGAAACCTGCCCTATGACTGCCCTCCTTTTATGCCCATTCAAAATGTACTTTTTCTCCATTGACAATTTCAATATAATTTGTAATTATACAGTATTCATAATTTTTTGTTTAATGTCTGTCTCCTCTACTAGGGCAAGGGTAAGTCTTCATTCAATGCTGTATCCACACTACCTAACATAGTGGCTAGGATAAAGTGGGTGCACAGTAAAGGTTGTTAAGTGAAAAACAACTATTTGCAGCTCTGTTGCACTGATGGAGAGAATTGTCAGAACAAGATTGTTCTGGGGTGTGGGAACTTCTCTTCAGCACCAAAATGTAATGTTTCACCTAGACTTGAGTCCCTGGTTTCCTTAGCCCAGAGAGACTGAGGAATGTGTAGTCAATCAACAAAACACCAAACCACTACTGTGTGCCAGGGTTGGGGCTGTTTGTAGTTTTAGTTGTCCTTGTCTACTGCCCAAATCATAGCCCCAGGTAGAGCTCCACTGCCTTGGCACCAGGCTATACAGCCTTTTATCCTGGTAGTGAGGACTTTACATCAGATGCACTCCCAGGAAGCCTTCCTAGATTATCACTAAACTCCCCCTCCTCCCCACACATATCTGCCTGGCCTTTGTATCTGATGATCTATGTAAATTAAGCGTGGTATACATGTGTATATGGTTGTATAAGTTTCTGTACCCGTGTAGGTGCAAACAGGTTGTGTGTGTACGTCTGTGCTTGTGTGTGTGAGCCCATGTGTAGGAATGTGTGTTCCAGTATATGTGAGTGTTCACATCCAGCTTGTAGGGTCTCTAGTTCTCCCTTGTTCCTCCTCTTGGTCGCTCCCTCAGCCACCTGGGTAGGCGTTAGTGGGAGTAGGGGAAAGTCTTGCTTCGACGTGGGGAAATGAGGACTCAGAGCCCAGCCGCAGGCCGCACCCTACTCAAGTCCCTGAAAACCAGCATCCATCCACTCCAGCCTCCCGTCCCCGGACCTGCCCTGCCCCGAACTCTCAGGGTCCCCAAGGTGACCTGTAGCCCCTGGCCCGAGCCGCGCGCAAGCTGCATGGCCCGTCCCGCAATACAGCCCCGCCCGTTGCCACTCACCGTGAGCCGCGACGCATGCAGGGAGCCAGAGCAGGAGACACCACCAGCCCGCGGCGCCGAGGACCATCTCCAGGGACCGGCTAGGAGCCGCTTCCTCCAGCCGCCCTGCCGCGCGTTGCTCGCCGGACTTTAGCCTGACAGCTGCTCTGGCCTCCCGCCCCCAGACCCGCTCTCGCCTCTGGTTGGCGGATGGAAGCGAGCCCCACTCTGATTGGCTCTGGTGCCTGCTATGTAGCCACACTTTCCGCTCTGCGCCTTAGCCCACTTCCTATTGGTCAAGAGAAGTGAGGCCGAGGGCTGATTTGTCTAAACTCTTAACAGCAACTGCCGGCCCGCACCCCAGCCCCGCCCTAGTATTTCCTTGCGACGGTCCAGGACCTCGCGGCCTGGTGGGCGAGCTGGCGGGGAAGCACAGGGAATTGGAAGTGGTTTCCTCGCAAGACTCGCTTCAGTTGCCGTCCACTCTTGCGGTCTCGGCGTGATTCTCCCCTCAGCCGCCTCGCACGACAGTGATTTTCCTTTCTTCCCCCTGCCCTTTCCTCCTCCCCACTCGCTTCTTGGGCAAGTATTCGTCTAGCGTCCACATCTCCTGAGACCTCCGCCCTGCTCATCTTCTGCCCAGTTCCACCCGCGCTTGCGCGGTTACAGTGATAGGCGCTGGGGACGCGGCTGGATGCATCCCACCCTGGAGGAGGCTCTGGCCAGTGCAGTAGAAAGCGGGCATTGTGCCAGGTGCCCACGCCAGCTTCTCTACCACTTTCCGTGTAACTGTGACTTTGGCCACATTTCCTAACCTCTCGGCCTCAGTTCTCATATCTGTAAAATGAGCATGATAACCAAGGCCATAGGGTTGTGAGCATTAAATGAGATCACTCACGTTAAGAGTTTGCTTAGCATAAGCTTGCCCCCACAGCGTTCAATAAATGTTTACACTTATTGCAGTCCTTGGTCTGGCATCTTGGGGAGTGGAGAGTGGGGGTGGAATTAGGATTAGTAGATGTCGCGGACCGAGCAGGTATCCTACATGCTCACAGAAAAGCACGACCGAAATTTGGCGAATCTTCGATAACCAACGCCTCTCTCAAGAGCGCCCTCAGAGGCTCTGCCTCTGGCCCTTCTAGCCACGCCGACTCTGTGGTAGGGAACCATAGAGTGACGGAAGTGGCCCGTCCTTTTCCTCTGTAGGTCTAACCGTTCAGCGAAGCTTCTGGGGATTTCTCTGGCGCAAGGAATTGTGGGGTTGCTGGGCGGCCCAGACACGGAGCTCAGAGGAGTAGCGGGCCACTGATTAAGCTTCCAAAATGATGGTGAGTGGTATCTCGCGGATCCTTCGCCATCCGCTCCCTTCTGGCCTGTGGCTGGGGCTGCGTGGTCGGAACTCGCCCAGTAGGGCCTTCCCCTGCCTACTGATTCTGTCCTCGCCCCGATCGCCTATTTATGGGCGACCCCGGCCTGCCGCGGCCTGCCTCGGTTCTGGCACAGAGCAGGGGCCCTTGGCGATGGTTATGTGGGACTCGAGGGGATGCTATGGTCAGGCTGGCTGGGGACTACAAGTTCCAGGGTGCTTCGGGGCTGCAAACCCGCGTCGGGTGCCCGCTTTTTGGAGCCCCCCACAATCGTGACCTGTTTTAAACGAGTGCGTATTGAGCGTGCATACGCGATCGGCGGCCAGACTTGGAAGCCCTGGCTGCCCTGGGAGATGCGGATGTAAAGATGTGTCCTTCCTAGAATGGGATAGAGCGCAAGGTCTCAACTGTGGTCTTGCTGTGCCCAGCCTGCGCGTTGCTGCATAAATGGAAAGAGGCCCCTCTGCTCATACTTTCATTCATTCATTCAGTAAACACATGTTTAATGCCCACTGAATGTACCATGCCCAGCTGCTTATTGGGGTGCAACTCCTCAGCCAAGAGAATGGGCAGGGCAGATGGCAATGCTGCATAAGAGGTGGGAAGACCCGGCCTCAAACTCCGACCCTTTCTGCCCTTCCGGCTTTGACATTAGACCAGGCTTTTCTAATTGGCCACCTAACTCTGAGTCTCATTTTTTTGATTAGTTGGCTTGATGAATCCTGACCTTCCACGCATCCCTTTCCTCCATCTCATAACTCCAGGTACCTTCCATGAGTCCCAAGCCTCCGTGGTATCTCTCGAGTTGCCGTTAAACAGGGCCAGGTGTTTGAGGCAAAACCCTGGCTGAGATACTGCTTTGAGTGAACTGTTGTCTTCTGTGCACTTGGCAGTCACTCATTCATTTTAGCTTATTAGTCCAATTCAGTTCTCTGGGGTTTTTTCTTCCTGCAGCTTCCTGCAGCTTCCTGCAGCTTCTCCCTGTCCAAACACCTATAAGGTGTTCACCAAAAGCCTATGAATCCAGCTTGTACCCAAGATAGAAAGAACCTGGTGTTAATCTGTACACCCTCTCCAGTTCATACCTTCAGTGCTGTCTTTTTTCACTCTCTCTTCAGCATTAACTCTTTCTGAAGTCATTTTTATCTTCTGTACAGACGCAGCATAGTAGAACAGCTGAGAGTAAAGGCTCTGGAGAGCCATGCTGAACGCCTAAGTATATAATTCAGCCCTGCTACTTACTAGGTGTGTGACTTTGAGCATGTTATTAAGTTTCTCGCCCTCAGTCTGTTTAGAGGGGATTAAATGAACTAATATATATAAAGTGTCCAGCATGTAGTCAGCACTCAGCAAATGTTAGCTGTTCTGCTAGGTGGTTGCTTGCTTCCTTTCCTCTCATAATCCATCCTCCTGCCAAAGCTACCATGAGTTTTGGTTGGCATCCACAGAACTGGGGATCAGAACCAGGGTTCTGTCCGGTGATAAAAACCTTCACCAGGAGCTCCAAATGACCACACTTAGATTTTTCCCAAACTGACCCCTGTTCAATTTCCCGGTTGTACTGGTGTTTATCTCTTTTTGGAATGTGGAACTTCTATCACCAAGAATCCTTCTTTCTGTCATAGAATTGGTCCCTGATATTCTAGAAACCTTTTGGTATAAGAAGAGAGGTAAAACGGCTCCCCAGAACCTCAGTCCTGTGACTTCAGTACAGCTCGTGCAGTGTATGTCCTTGCCTTTTGTGTTGAGCACTATAAGCCTTGGCCTGTAAATACCTGTTGTGATTTTTATAGAACACCATGCTTAATAATGCTTAGTAAAATTTTTAAGGATGAGCAGAAAAACCATTAAGCTGAAATTCCCAAGCCTTCCATGATACCCTTGGCAGATTACTGGATTCTGCTATTGTTTCTCTACTTGAACAGAAATGAGTGAGATTGAATAGTAGCTTAGAGACAAAAACTGGGCTTTTCATAGCAGTGCCTGTCCCTGGGAAACGTAGAAGAGGACCCGTTCTGCTTGACCTGGCTTGGCTCAATCTAGCTCTGCTACCCATCTCTACCCAGCTTGCCATTTCTCTAAGGCCTACAATGCATAGGGAACTTAGGGACAATATAGTCAGCTGCTTCCAAGCCCTTCTTGTTTTGTACTTAAGAATTCTCTATGAATGTAGTGTCAACATACTGCCAATGCTTTTCCAAAACTAAGTCAAGAAGCCAGTTCTTTCTTACGTCATCACTTATATCTAGCATTTACGAGTACGTATATTTAACAGTTGAATTGTCAGCACCAAAAACTGCTGAATATCGCTTCATGTGTGGCCAAATTTAGGCACTCTACAAATTGAGATTACTATGATTCTTACCTTTGGGAAGCTCATACTTTAAGAGAGGATGGCAAATGTAAAAGTTGTGTGCAAGAAAAAGCAAAGAGAGAGTTAAGGGATCCCTGTTCAGGATGCCCGTTAGCTGATGCTGAGAAAAATTCCTGGAAGAATTGGGGCTCTGAAGATTTGCTGGCCTGGTGGTAAGAAAGTAGTATTGTTACATAGAAGTGGCAGGGTGGCTCTTGTAGGTGGGGGTACAGTTTGGAGATGAAAAAAGGGCTATAAAAGCATTGGATAAGTTATCCTGTTAGAGGGGTAGAAGAATCTGTTGAAGGTAATAGGAAGGGATTGAGACTCAAGTTGGTTGTTGATTTAAAGTTAAGACTCCATCCAGAGCAGGGGTGGACTGTAGGAGACCCGAGGCTGCCACAAGGAATGATTTAGCCTGACTGAGAAAAGGTGGGGCCTTTCAGGGGGTACGTCTTTCGTCTTTCTTTACAAAAGGTGCAAGAGGCCCAAAAGAATGCTCAGAATATAGAGAAGCCTTATTTTTTTTTTTTTTTTGCCACCAAACTTGGGACACTACCATGAAAAGGAAGGAATTTTTCCTCCAGCCCATGCCTGGCCTCAGATTTAAGGGGTTATTTAATAGGAATTCTTTAAAAAAAAAAAAAAAGCAATATATCATATGTTCATTAGAAAAAAGTTGAAACAAAACAGAAAATAGACAACACAAAGTGCCAAAACTCTCTTTACTACCACTTTTTTACTCATTAGAATTTGTTGGACATCTCTCTAGCCCCTTTTTATTCATTTACACATTATATCTTATATAAACTCCTTAACACTCTCTACAAGCGAGTATGTTGTCTGGTTCCTTCCTTCCTCTTCAGCCTTATTCCAGCCTTCACTTACTACCCTCCAATTGCACTGGCCAAAAGAGTTGAACTTGTTAAGGAATTGCCCAGTTAATATGATGGCATCATCCTTATGGGTAGCTAGACTTTGTGGTGTGTGAATTCCAGACAGCCCTGTGCTTTTCTGTGCCTTCCCTGCTCAGATACCTGAAGTACCCCTACAGGTGGATGTGGGCAGTAGCTTTCACACTTACTTACTACCTTCCAATTGCACTGGCCAAAAGAGTTGAACTTGTTAAGGAATTGCCCAGTTAATATGATGGCATCATCCTTATGGGTAGCTAGACTTTGTGGTGTGTGAATTCCAGACAGCCCTGTGCTTTTCTGTGCCTTCCCTGCTCAGATACCTGAAGTACCCCTACAGGTGGATGTGGGCAGTAGCTTTCAAACTTTATGTTACACTCCACAGTAGGAAATAAGTTTTAAATCATAGCTTAATAGCACACATATAAGAAAAGTTTTGAAACAGTTAATACCCTTAATAGGTTGTTTCATTCAAACACGATTAGTCACAGTCACTGGGAAGACTGGGTCTGCTTCATGAGCTCATCTCTGAAGGTACAAGCTTAGGTGCAGGGACAAAGAGCCCTGGTTTGCGAAGCTGAGGAATTACTGTCTTGTGTTAATGGTTACTGGAGCAAAGGTATCTCAGTAGGCCCTTTAAGATGAGCAAGTATCCCTGTCTTCCATAGTTTCTAAAGCAGGTCTGCAAATTAAGCCTCTGTAGGGATAGTGACTATTGTGAAGGCCATTGCAAAATAGAGAAAAACTTCTTTGGAGTTTCTGATCGGAGATGAGTCATAGAAAGCCCTATGGAGCCAGCATAAGAAATGGAAACATTGCTATAGGAATTGGATTCGTTGTCATTTTTGAGGCAGGACAAAAGTACTATTTGTTTCTCTGCCTGACTACTTCTGGACAGTCCAACTAACATCATTGGTAAAACTGCCTGCCTGGGCATCTCCGGGAACAACTCCTGAAGCAATTGACACCTCCTGTTTCGCATCAGTGCCCCATCTACTTCTCTGGGATTAAGCTGTGATGCAGATAAGTGAATGTTTTGCTGGAGGGTGAATGCTGAGCATGACCTGCTTCTTCCTTCTGTGCTGTGACCTAATTCCTCAACACAGGGAATGGGGTCAGAAGTTGAAAAGGCTGTGCTCATTCAGCTGGGCACTGGAGAACACATTACTGTTTGATTTGTTCTTTACAATCAGCGTTTCTCAAATCATTTTCTAGCACATGTACCAGGTATGCTTTGGTCTTAGCAATGTCTTTGGAGGTAGAGTCTCTTTAAGGAATGGATGTGGTAGACAGTGAGAAAATGTGGTTTAAAAAGGTCTCTAGATATTTTTGTTATGGGGAAGATGGGAGCATTTTTCTTCACCCTTCCCTCAAGTTTCATTGTAATAAATGATTATTAAAAGCAGTCAATTACTTTTTCTTTTCTAGCCCACACCAGTTATCCTGTTGAAAGAAGGGACCGATAGTTCCCAAGGTATCCCCCAGCTTGTAAGTAACATCAGTGCCTGCCAAGTCATTGCCGAGGCTGTAAGAACCACCTTGGGCCCCCGTGGCATGGATAAACTCCTTGTGGATGGCCGAGGTAAGTCTGCAGTGTTTCTCAGGCCAGGGTGCCGGATAGGAGGCTCCTGGAGAGTGTTTGAGACCAGCAAAGGTTGACATAAGAAATCCCACTGCTTTTCAGATCTCTGAGGAATTGCTCACTTGAAGCTGGGCCCTGTGGGCATATTTGGGAGAATCTGGGCTTAGGAGCCTGGTGCCTTATGGTTTAGTGTATTAATTGACATGTGAGATGCTAGGGTATATGTTAAGAATATCTAGATGGTTCTTATTCTCATTTTTAAAATATTTTCTAGCTCCAGTTGAAATGTACAAAATGTTGATCAAAGAAAATCAGGAGCTCGTGGTCTTCAGAAGCTTGTGATTTTAGGTGGTCCTTTGTGCTCAGAACTAACTCTATAAAAAGATTAGTTTATTCTTGCCATGATCCCATCTGCCCCATCCCAGAAAAGACTGTGGACTCCAAGTCCAAGTAGAGGACAGAATTTAAGAGTCTTTAAAGTTTTACTTTGTGCTTGTTCCTTTTAAGGCAAAGCCACAATTTCTAATGATGGGGCCACAATTCTGAAACTCCTTGACGTTGTCCATCCTGCAGCAAAGACTTTAGTGGATATTGCCAAATCTCAAGATGCTGAGGTAGGAAAATAAGCAGATTGTTTAAATGGAGGTTAAAACACATGCCCGCTTGCTCCCTTGCTCTCCTCTCTTTAAAAGTTTTTGATTTTACATCTAAAATTATAATTTCAAAAGTAATACATGCTTGTAAAAATATTTAGATGGAGTTAATAATTTTCTTAAAATTCTACTGTTCCACTGCATGTAGCTGAGGCCCATGTGCTGTCATTCATATGAGTTGCTAGGTAAATAATTTAACCTCTCATCTGTTAGTCACTTTAAAAGATGGGCTGGAAACTCTGAGGTTTCCAGTCCCTCTTCTTTCTTTTCTTTTTTAATGGTAATGAAATATACATAACAGAATTTGCCATTTTAACACATACAATTTAGTGGCATTAACCAGACTGCCTTTAAAAAAACCATTTCTAACTCTGGAGACTTGATAATAAATATTGAAAAAGACAAGTTTGTGTTGTAGAGTATTATACATATGTCCTGAAGTTATATGAAAAGGTTTATTAGGACCCAGTAGTTTATAAAACAGTGTGGCTTATGTAAAATTAAAGTGAGAAGAGTCTGGATCTGACTGGTAATGCCTTCAACAAATGAATAGTACCTTTCTCTCCAGGAATTTGGCAGCTTAAATCCTTTGCCACAGTAACCCTTTTCCCCCTTGAGAATTCTTTACATTATACAATGGACATAAATAAGTTGCAAATAAAATTCTTCCAAACAGGGGTTAGCCAGTTTTTTTTTTACAAGCTCTTATTCTTTTTCTCCCTCATTAAAATTGGGTTTAGATGCCATCATAGAAAATTTCCATGTAAGAACTGTTGGCAGACTAGTAATCTACTTGTTTCAAATAGTGTTTAACATTTAAAGGACTTTGGCTGGTCCTGGGTTTGTTTTAATGGGATTTAGCTGGAAATTACCTTTTTTGTAAACTCCTGTAGTACTTTGTGCTCCTTAAGGAATATTTCATGCCTCTTGCTACTGTGGTTGTGACACATAAGCATTGTGTTGCAAGCATGACTAGGACTGTCTTACTCATTTTAGTGACTTGTATATAATAAATAAGTTTTCGGTTAATTCGCATACATGATTTTATATCCCAAGGAAGTTCGATTGTCCAAATCAGTCCTCCTTGGAGAATGGACCTGGCTGGGCAGTTAATTTTGTAGCTCAGTACCATTTGATAGGATGGATACCTAACTACCATCACCTTTCTTCTACTTGTTACAAACACCTTTACTTCCATGAAAAAGCGTCACATCCATTTAAACAGTCCCCAAGTTTAAATGGGTAGATTGCCAAGAAATGGAGTTTGGGAGCTTTATCCCTGAACATGAGAAAACGTGAATTTCCTGTCATCCTCTTCTAGGTCGGTGATGGCACCACCTCAGTAACCCTGCTGGCTGCAGAGTTTCTGAAACAGGTGAAACCCTATGTGGAGGAAGGTTTGCACCCACAGATCATCATCCGAGCTTTCCGCACTGCCACCCAATTGGTATGGGATTACTGGCTAACTTGGCCTTGTGCCTGGGCACCTTCGTAGTTCTAGGAGAATACTCTTACTGGGGTGTGGAGAGACTTAGAAAGAGTTCCTTGGACATTTTCTGAATTCTCCATAGGAAATCTCAGTTCTACCATTCAGTAGCTGTTTGACTAGATATATTACTTAAATCTCTTTAAGCTTCAGGTTTCCTGATAGACTTTGATGTAGACATATTATAGGCTCTCAGTAAATGAGAGCTATTTTTGGTTTTATCAAATACCTTATAGCACATCCTGACACCTGGCTTTTTTTGACCTTTATTCTGTGACTTGGGGCAAGTCAGCCCCTCCAGGCCTTAATCTCTCCTCTTACTATCTCTGTTTCAGGGTGGTGACATTGAAATTAGACATATGAGAAGTGAGATACATGTATATCATATAATATATCTAATTAATATATAAAGTGCTAGAAGTTGTCGTAGATGTTTTTCATAAGCCAGAAGGTTTGGCCTAATCTAGTATTGTAGCTTGTTTCAACTCTTTTGTTTTAGTGTGTTACCTGCAATATCTAGAGCTAAATCCTGAAAATACTCTGATGGTTCTTCAGAACTATACCTACGCTACATTTCTAACTTTGGGAGTTTTCTAAACTATAGAGATTTATGTTTTTTTCCTGGGCAGCTATAAGACTTATGTATCAGCTGTAGAATGGGAATGCTTAAGATTTGAGAATAGACAGATTAGGGACTAGGAAGAGAGGTTGGGGTCCACTTCTCCAGTTTGTAGCATGAGAGACTCATTCAGCTGCTGTTCTTGGCAGGCAGTTAACAAGATCAAAGAGATCGCTGTGACTGTGAAGAAGGAAGATAAAGTGTAAGTTTGCGGTGGGGCGGTGGGGTTTATCAGAACCTTGACTTTCCATGGCCAAATTGGATGCAGAAGCATGTTGCAATCCTTATATGGGCCTGGGGCTGGCCGTTTGGCTTTTAATAGACCCTTGGCTGTACCCCAGCTCTCGCAGCACAAAAGAGGCTGGTAGACTGTAGTTTAAAAGCTGTCACACATGAGGTCTTTGACTGCAGTCACCATCTGTCACTGATAATCTGCCCTCAAGATAACAGAAGTTGGTGAGGGCTGAGTTTAGAGGCTAGAACTGAAACCACTTCCACATTGCAGTAGAATCATACAAGAGCGGCTTTCAGGGCCTGATGCATGTCCCACCCTTGTGTCCCAGGGAACAGAGGAAGCTGCTGGAGAAGTGTGCTATGACTGCTCTGAGCTCCAAGCTGATCTCTCAGCAGAAAGCTTTCTTTGCTAAGATGGTGGTGGATGCAGTGATAATGCTCGATGATTTGCTGCAGCTTAAAATGATTGGAATCAAGAAGGTACAAGGTGGAGCCCTGGAGGTAAGCCTGCTACAGCCTCCCTAGGAGGCTCCTGCTTTCACATTGACCTTTCAGGCAGCTTGGTATAGGAGGAGAGCACACTTTACAGGGGTAGAAAGACCGCATGTTAGACTGGAAGTCAGGCTTGGGCTGTGTTCTCTGTACTGCCACGATAGGCTGTGACTATAGAGACATGTAACCTCTGTGGACTTATATTTATTTGTCAGCAGAATGAAGATTGAACTGGCTGGGTTTCAGAATCTGTGTTGATATGGGAGGGGATAGGGCCAGTTCTGATAAATTATCTATGACCCTCTCAATTAATGTAGCAGTACTTTTCAGTCCATTTTCTCCAAGTGACATGTCCAAGTTCTCCCTTCTTTTATTCATTTATTTTGAATAGATGATACATAGTTCAAACTGTATAAGGGGCCTAAAGGAAAAAATAAATGTCCCTATACCACTCCTGCCCCAAATTCGACCACAATTAAGTGTGTGTGTGTATCCTTTCAGAATGATCTGTGTACCTACAAATACATGTGTAAATATCACTTTCTTAAACACAAACACTCGCTTATAATACATAGTTTTCTGTAACTTGCTTTGTCCATTTAACAACATATTTAGAATTTGATCCATGTCAGCATGCGTAGCTCTTAACTCAGTGCTGCCCAATTAGAACTTTCTGTGATAGTAATTCTGTTAAATATCTGCACTGTCCTGCAAGGTCGCCACCAGCCAGGCGTAACTACTGAGTACTTGAAACGATGTTAATACTACTGAATTTTTTTTGGGGGGGGGGGTGAGGCAACTCTTGGTTGACCTCGTAGATTAGAAGGACCTTGTCAGCTCACAATCCCTTATTTTTTATTTTTTATTTTTTACGTCCACAGCACCTGGTCTTCCTAGGTGGTGTCCCATCCAAGTACTAACCAGGCCCGACCCTGCTTAGCTTCCGAGATCAGATGGGATCGGGTTTGTTCGGGGTGGCATGGCCGTAGACAATACTACTGAATTTTACGTTTAATTTCCATTTGTTTAAATTTCAATAAGCAACATGTGGCTAGTGGCTTAATGTGTTGCACAGCGTAGCAGTAACTCGTTCTTTTTCAACACAGTGGTTAATGTCTGGAAACATCCTTTGATGTTGGTGCCTCCATGCTGCTGTGGACCTTTTCCAGTCTTAGCCTGTCCTGCTTCTCACTATACTCTTGCTTGGTGACCTCAGCGTGGAGTGATTTGGATAGGAGCTGTTCGACATATTATAGCCTGGCCTTTCCTCTTTTGTTCTTTGACTTTTACCTTTCCAGATTGCATTCCACAGAGTCCTTCCTCCTCTTCCTCCTGTCATGGCGCATGTCAGTGGGCTGAAGTTCTCTCTGTAATAAAACTGTGAGGAATCTAGAGGTCACCTGAGCCATTCCCGTCTTTGGCCCCCAGTACCACTCATTCTGTTGCCCATTCTCTACATCCTGGCTGGCTGACTTTTTCTTTACCCACTGCTTTGGTAGCAATATTCCGTCTTTTCCTTGGCCTTCCTCCTTCTGTATACCCTTGAGATTAGATTGGCATCCACTAAACTGGGAATCAGAACTAATAATCTTTTGTGAGAAAGTCAGGGGCTTTAAGCCACATTTGATTTTTTCCTCAGACTGTCCCAAATTTCTTAAATGTATGTACACCCTCACATAAGACCTGACACACAGAACTCAATGAGTGATGGTAGTAATTATTTATTTATGCTCAGGATTTAACTGAGAACTTCCTGATCTATATCTTTAGCCTTCACTTCTCCCCTGAGCCTCTTGCTCCTGTATCTAACTGCTGC
>NW_006430723.1:302458-339993 GCF_000325575.1 Pteropus alecto
CTGTATTCCTTGAAGTAGTTGGTATCACCACTATTTATTCAGTCACTCAAACCAGAAATCTGCGGTTATCCCTGAAAACCTTTCCAACTTCGTACAACTTGTTAGTGATTGTCTCATTTTTCCTACCAAATTACTGTTTATTTCTTTAATCTATCTCTTACGTATTCCCAAGACGGTTGTTCTAACAGTAGTAACCCTTCCTCCAGTCTTGCATCCCCTAAATCCATTCTCTCTGTTGCATTGTGAAATTCCCAGTTTACTACCCTGTGTGTAAAGCCTTTTGGGATTCTGCATTGCCTGCAGGATAAGAGCCAGATCTTAGGAGAGCCTGTAAAATTCCCCTGAACTGGTCCCTGCCTTTTACTTTGTATTCTAGCAACTGCAAATGTCTTTTCATTCCCTGATTCCACCACATTGCCTCACCTCTTGGGAACACCTCTTTCTTTTTTCTGTTTGACTAATTTCTGCTGAGCCATCTTGATTCAGCTCAAGCCTCACCCCCTATAGGAGGCTATGGATTTGAATGATGCAGAATCTGTTTACTGATAGGTTACAGTATTAGAGATCAGGATTGTAAATTAGCACTGGCAGAGAACATTCAGATCACTGAACTGAATACCACTTTTTATGGAGTGGGAAATGACTTGGTCATTTAGTAAGGAAAAGATCTGAGCGTTAAGCCTAAGTTTCCTAGTAGTGCCGAAGACAGTCCCAGGTACAGCATGCTTTCTGTTATGCCTTGCTATTAAATCCAGCCCAGAAGAAGCTCTGTTATGGAACAAGCTGTGGAAGTTCATGTTTTGAGGGATCGAGATGTGGGAGGCCACAATGATAGCGTGGGTACTATGTAGGGAATTTCTAACCTTTGTGACCTTTTTGGCTTCATCTTCTGGGAAGAAGAAGCACCTAGCATACAGCACGCATGCCAGAGTGAGTGTGTGTGTGTGTGTGTAGGTGTGTAGGTGTGTGCAGTAGGAGAAGACTAGGGGGTTGGGAGTTGGGATTGAAGGGGAAGGCATTAGACAGCCTGTGCCTTATTCATAAATGCTTACCTCTTTTCCTGGCACTGTAGGTAAATACAGCGTTATCCGTTGGCACCTGCTTTGGAGGCCATCTAAGAAGACAGCCAAAATAAGCCTTTACTATGCTTATTAGTCTCTGTACCTGACTAATTTTCCTTATACTGAAGTGACAACCAAAATATGTTTTGTATTTTTCCCAGCTTTTATGATAATGGAAAAGTTTTAACAGTAAAATTAAAGCATGGTTAACTCTTTCAGATTCACAGGAATGGACACACATTATTAATCCAGCATACCACCAGCTTGATTTCATTTCATGCCAGTACTGAACTGTTGAACTGTTTGTTTGTTTTTTTTTAACAGGAGTCCCAGTTGGTAGCTGGTGTTGCATTCAAGAAGACTTTCTCTTATGCTGGGTTTGAAATGCAGCCCAAAAAATACCATAATCCAAAGATCGCCCTTTTAAATGTTGAGCTCGAACTGAAAGCTGAGAAAGATAATGCTGAAATCAGAGTCCACACAGTTGAGGTAGGCCCCACAAGCTAGGTGTGGCATGGAAATGGGCAGCTTTCTGGGCCAAAGCCTCGGGTGTTGTGGCTGTCTTGGATCCAGCTCTGTTCTTAAGGCTTCTGAGGGTCCCTTTCCCCTCCTGTGCCCCAACATATTGATATCTAAATACTGGGCCCACTTCTTTACTCACTATTCTCTCTCTGAGTGACCTAGACCTGAGGAGATTTGAATAGGGCAGACCTGCTGAAATACCCTCTGGTCCCAAACAAAGGCCAGCAGGGGCTCCCTAGCTATACAGTCAGCCCAGTATTTTGATCGCTCTGGTTTGGGCAGATGTGGGCTCCTCCCCTTTTAGACTGGGTGCTGTGCTGCAGGGACAGGTGTGCTCCCACTATGGATATTATCAGGGCTGTCTTGAGGTAGCCGTGTCACCCAGCTCTCTGCAAGTGCTCTTGGGAAATGTGTCTCCAACTCAGAATGGCCTTTGGGGGAAGGAGTCTTGTCACTGGGAACTCCATGGGTGCAGTGCCTCAGGAGGCTAGAACTCATCCAGATTAAACTATTTCTCACAACCTGGCAATGCCATCTCTGGAGTAGCTCCCAGTCCTGGGGTTATTTTCTGCTTTTGTGTTTGTAAGTTTTAGGTGGTTTCTAAGTTATCTCATAGGAGCTTTGTTGACTTGGACTGAGGAGAGGCTATTCTCTTTACACTTGTTAATTCCCAAATAAATCAGAGTATTTTATCTTGGGGGATATATTTTAGCCCACCGTATATGCTAATCTCCATTCCAAAGCATCTTTATCCTTTTCTGGGTCTCTTCAGGATTATCAGGCAATTGTCGATGCTGAGTGGAACATTCTCTATGACAAGTTAGAGAGGATCCATCATTCTGGAGCCAAAGTCGTCTTGTCCAAACTCCCTATTGGGGATGTGGCCACCCAGTACTTTGCCGACAGGGACATGTTCTGTGCTGGCCGAGTGCCAGAAGAGGATCTGAAGAGGACAATGATGGTAACTGAACTTTCACTGGCTGCTGTTTGGCCTTTGTGACCCTGGAAGGGGTTTTTATTTACCTCTGGTAGACAGGAATGCACTGTTAGATTGGCATGTGAATCCAGGCCTGTCTTCTTAACTCTTTTTGTCATGAAGCAGTCTGGTCCCAGGGTGCATATGCTCAGATACAAAAGTTAGTCTAACCAAAGCAAGTCAGGAAATCTGATTTGCGAGGGAACTTAGCAATAATGCCATGAGTAGCTGGATAAACTCAAGTATTGATGCTTCCAGCCAGGTTTCCTTCCAGACACTTTAAGTCTAAAGCACCAATCCTAACTTCAGTTGCTCTGCCCAAAGCATCCTAATTTGAGGAAAGGGTGTTGGGTGAAACAAAGGGTCCCCATCTCCTTTTAACTAGGCCTGTTTGCCCTTCACATGTCTTAGGTCTATTTTGTTTTCACCTTTTGGAGGTGGTAAGGGTCACCTGGAGGTCAAGGGCGAGAGTGGGTTATCCAGTGCAGAGGGCTCTGGGGTACGGTGGCACAGTCCAGCATGGGAATTGGCTTTGTGACTAAATGGCAGGAAACTTGCTGGTATGGTGTGAGCCTTCACTGCTAGATGATCTTGCCTTCTCCTCAGGCCTGCGGAGGCTCCATCCAGACCAGTGTGAATGCTCTGTCAGCGGATGTGCTGGGCCGCTGCCAAGTCTTTGAAGAGACCCAGATTGGAGGCGAAAGGTGAGATGTTGGCTGGGACTACATCTTGGCTGAGTTCACAAAACTTACCTGGCTCTGGCCTCCTGCCATCCTTTGGGTGTGATATATAGCATGTGTTACTCTTTTTTGAGGCCTCACCTTTTGGGGCATAAAGAGTTCAGATATAGAGTGCTGTGGGAGGGAAGATCACTTTGAGTCAGAAGTCTGACTCCACAGTCTTTTATGTCCCATGGTACAGCCCCAGATCTACCCAATGAAATGTGTTTAAGGGTGAGATTGGGGAACCTTAGTGAGAAACAGAAAAGTAGCAGCTGAGTGTTGGGACGATTTGGTGAGGTCAGAACACAGCGGATTGTCAGCGGACAGTTCACATGTATAATTTGGCCCTGGATATAGGTACAATTTCTTCACTGGCTGCCCCAAGGCAAAGACTTGCACCATCATCCTCCGCGGTGGCGCCGAGCAGTTCATGGAGGAGACAGAGCGATCCCTGCATGATGCCATCATGATTGTCAGAAGGGCCATCAAGGTACTGGGCTGGTGGCTTCCTGCCTGCACAACACAGTCTCCATCCCAAGCTGATGAGACCTTAGATTTGTGTGGTGATTCCTTCCCTGGGTGGCATGCAGGCACTGATTGCCTCACAAATCGTGAACATCCTTAGTCTCTCAAAATAGGTCACATTGCCTTTAAGGTTAAGACCTGTTCTTGTGCGCAAACTGGATCCAAGGTAATCAGCCATCCCAGGGTTTGTGCCAGTGTCCTCAAGCTATAGGCAACTTTAAAGGTAGTCAGGAACTGTAAACTTCACTGGGTTGAAGTTGGGATATGCTAGACAAGGGCCATGTTTAGGCTTCCTGGGGCTTGGGATGGGAGAAGGAATAGGAACCACTCTCTTTCTGGGCTTGGGGACCTATTGGCTAAGTGGCTCAACTTTTTCATGGCTGGTGCTTGGGCCAGGAGGAACCGCTTGTGTTGAGGGCTGGGTCTGGTTTCTGCAGAATGATTCAGTGGTGGCTGGTGGTGGAGCCATTGAGATGGAGCTCTCCAAGTACCTGCGGGATTATTCAAGGACCATTCCAGGAAAACAGCAGTTGCTGATTGGGGCATATGCCAAGGCCTTGGAAATTATCCCACGCCAGCTGTGTGACAATGCTGGCTTTGATGCCACAAACATCCTCAATAAGCTGCGAGCTCGGCATGCGCAGGTGGGTCCTTCCTCTCCTCGGAGTCCAGGGATTAGGTCGATGGGGCTAGATTCTAAGTGTATGCTGCGCTTAGTCAAACTCTGTGCTCAGCACAGGTGATGGGGCTGAAACTAAACCTGGTACCAACGAACTGCCTCTTCTGAAGGCAGAGGCAAAGCCACAGTGGCAGGACTGGAGGTTCCAGGGTTTCTTCAGTGCTTCTATCAAGGGTACAATCACTCCTCATAGTGTGATCAGAGGAGCCAGAGGAGCCCTGCGGCCCCTGCCTGGAAGCACACTGACCATGTGTGGTGGGTTTCTGGGCATGGTTGTGAAGCACTCCAGAGCCAGCCATGGCTCTGCCACCTCCACGTTGTCACCTCTGAGGTCTTCATTTGTTCATTTGCTACTTAGCAAATATATATTTAGAGATGTTTGTTAAGTGCTGGACACTGACAGCAGCAGCACTTAGTGAGTGACCTTGCTTTTGACTTGTGTTAGGACTTTAAGCAAGTCACTTTACCTCTGTGTCTCAGTTTCCTCATCTGTAAGGTGAGGACTAATGGAAGCAGTGAGATAAGGGGTTGGACAGTGTTTCTCTTGAGAACCATGGCTTGATATATGCAGTCCTCCCCAGGCAGCACCTCGGAAGAGGGCCAGAGCTGTATGAGCAGCATCCAGAGTTTGACGGGGATGGTTGGTTGGCAGGAGTGGGAAGAGGTGGAGTTCCAGGTTCCTGTTGCGATGTCATCTTCTCAGGGAAGTGTGGGCAAGCTCAGCGAATCAGGATTCCTAACATTCCGAGTCTTTTGTAAGGTGGGTATACAAGAAGAGATTTGGAAGCAGTTCTGTGTTACCTCCTCTGTTCTCTTCTTTCAGGGGGGCATGTGGTATGGGGTAGACATCAACAATGAGGACATTGCTGACAACTTCGAGGCCTTTGTATGGGAGCCAGCTATGGTGCGGATCAATGCCTTGACTGCAGCCTCTGAGGCCGCGTGCCTTATTGTGTCTGTAGATGAAACCATCAAGAACCCTCGCTCAACAGTGGACGCACCCCCAGCTGCTGGCCGCGGCCGAGGTCGTGGCCGTCCCCACTGAGGGGCATCTCACCCCTCACACGAGTGGCTGGCAGGCTGGCTGCAGGGTGCGCTCACTCTCGTCTTGGTTAATTGGTATTACAAGGGAAGGGTAGTAATTGGCCCACTGTTCTCACTAGAGGTTATTTAAATAAAACTTAAGACTTAGAATTCACTTTGCAAATTATTTGGGGACAGGCATTTTACTCATCAAATATCTTGATTATAGCTTAGGATTTTGACTTTGTATGTACTCAAAAGGTAGAAAAATTATTTTTCTTCCTACTGGGTTGTCTTCAGCAGCCTCTAGTTATTAAGGCAGAGTGTGGTCACTCTGCCAGTGGGATGCTCCGCCTAAGTGGCCCCTGTTTAGAAGTAGCTGAGAGATGTGGAGTTGCTTCCTTTTCTTCTGAATTCATCTTATTTAGCCCTGGCCTAGCCACGCACTATTCCCGGGATTTCTCTGGGTTTGAGTAAATGTGTTACATGATCTTGCCTGACCCTTCTACCTCCATATTCTTTTGGTGCAGTCTTGTGGCCACATCCTCTAAACTCTAGTGACCTCTTAGAAGTCCATTGAGGAGGTGGCTGAATGAGCACCCACCTGGTCTCAGTTCAACCACAGTGGTCGTGAGGGTCCCTTTCTCTCCTTGACCAGTGCCAAGTTTGGATTGACCACAGATCAGCTGGAAATCAGCAGGGTCTAACTACCTCCTCGTTTATACTAATCCTGAGAGCTGGCCTATAGCTAGCTGTAATTAGTAATTATTGGTAAATAAGTCACCTTAAGCCACTGAAGCTTTTGCTGCCTGAAACTGAGAAGTGTTTTTTAAAAAAAGAGAAATCTGAGTCCAACCATCCCTGGTTTGATAGATTCAAAAGCAGAATAGGGTAGTGGGCAGGTCCAGACTTTGGAATCTGGCATCCCTCCTAATTCGATGGTCTTTGGGTAAACTAATCGTTCTGAGCCTCAGCTGTTACACCTGTATGAAGATAGGAACATCTGGCTCAAAAGTTGGGGTAAATGCTCATCTACTTGTTTGATGCTAGCACCACTCACTGTTTAAGCCTAAACACCTGTTCTGATTTCATATATTTTTAAGACATGAATAATCAGTTCAGTGGGGCAACTCCCTTTTGTATAATGGGGACGTCAAGGTCAGACCATGATGGGAGCTTGGTCTCTCCTAGGCCAAAGCCTTGATTGGCTGGCCAGAGCCACCCGAGGTAGCCAAGCCAGTTAGGGACTGAGCAGTGCCTGCTGCGCCTGTTGTATTTGTGCTGGGGTTGCCCTTAAAGATGGCCTCTCTTGGCTGACAAAAATAGCACCCCAAGGCTTTTTGTCTGCATGCAGACATAAAGGAAGCTGTGGCAGGGGCAGTAACTTGCATGGCCTACCCCAGCAACGTCTAGTCCAGAGACAGGTTTAATGCTTCATTCACCCCGTTAATGCCATTCAGGTCATCCACCTCCTTCCTGCCCTCAGTGCACTTTAGCTGCAGAAAGGCTTGGTGATAGACGGACAGATATGCCACCTACCATTTACTATTCCAGTTTCACCATCTTTTATTGGATACAAAGCCATAAATTCTCTGATGCCCATGTGAGTCTTTAAATACATACTCAGGTACATTCGGCAAAGGGCATCTAGGGGCAATGTGGAACAAAGTGCTGGGATGGTGATGCCTGGGTGGGGCAGATAAGTGGGGCCAGGGAAGGCCCCCTGGGGGCTGGAGGTACAGGCACCACTTCAGAAACAAAACCAAAAATTGCTCTCCACCCCTCTGCCTGATTTGCTTGGGGTGGGGGGAAGCTTCCCTCTCAGCTCAGGCCCATTGCAACCTGGCTGTGCAGGGAAGGCAGGGCCTAGGGGTCACTTGTGGAGGTCCCCACCAGTGGTTCCCACTAGAGCCAAGCCTACTGGCACCAGCCACAAGGCAAGCCTAGGTCACCTCAGACCTCTGCACCTGAATGCAAGACCCCTGCCAGGGCAGAGCCAAGGCTGGGAAGCCCAAGGCCAAGCCTCCCTGGGGCCTGCCAGCGGTGGACTCATGATGGGGAAGCCTGCCTGATTGTCGGGGCAGTTGGGACTGGCCCGGGTCCCAAGGAGTTGGGGAGGGAATAGGAGCTGGTTGCCTTAGTTGGCCCTGGTACTCTGATCTTCACCCAGTCCTATACCTTATCCTCAGGCAAGGGCTGTAGATGAACACACTTATCCAGGAATAAATAAATACACATGATACACAGCAATATATACAGAAATGCAGGCCTGGGACAAGGCTGGGTGAGAAAGCATGGCCACCAGGGCCAAAGACATGCCAGGCTCCTGGGGAAGGGAAGTTATACTCATCAGGGACTGACAGGCTGGGACAGATCCCATCAGTTTGAGTTTAGTCCTCTGGGCACTTGGGCCCTGCACCCACTCACCATCTCTCCTATGATCACCTCAAGTCCTCCAGGAACTAGGTCTTTGGCACCAATAGTCACTCTGGAAAGGTCTTCAACTTAGCGCCTTGGAAGGATTGGGGCCTGGGCAGCTCCCCACTGTGGCCCAAAGGACTAGAGACCAGGACCAGGGGTACAGTTGGGACCCAAAGGCAAAGGATAGAATCAAACCTTGGAGCAGCAGGCCTTGGGGAAGGAGGTGGCTTTTTTTTTTTTTTCTTCTCTTAAAGCATCTCCTGCGGGGCTGGCTCAAGCGCCACTCTCGTGGGACTAGAAAAACAAGCTGCTTTGGTCCTTAGGTGGTTTCTCCTGGCTGGTGAAAAGCCATGTTCTGAGCAGCCCACTCCCTCTCCCTCAGGGATCCAGACACACAGCATCTCTTCTGTTCACAGCCCGAAGAAAGCATGATGAAGTCATCAAGCCAAGTGTGCCGAGAACCTCCCCGGAGCTGGGTGGGGCTGGGCTGTGTGGCAGGGAGAGGTGATAGGGACACCATCCATGGCACCTCTACAGATGCCTGGGTCCCTGGAGTAGAGCCTGCCTTGCTTTGCTTTGCTATTCCTCTTTGCATCATTAGGTGTGAGATATGGAGGGCTCTTCTTTGGGTGAGTAAAGGATGAGGTGCTACCAGGGATGCCAGGGGCCTTCCATCCCTATTCCCCATCCTCAGCCCTAGCTGACGGTTGACAAGTGGAACGTCCTAGTCAACGAAAGCTCCCTGCCTCATCCCCATGAGATGTAAAAAATAGCGTTGAGTTGGTGGGGAGGCGGGGTGGGGGTGGGGGGCTTGCAAACCTGCCACTTTCCAGGGCAGGCGTGCAATGAGACACGCTGTGACCTGTGTTCCCATTGGCAGGGGCTTTAGCCTGTGTGATGTGCACTCCCACACATCCTTCACATACTCGGCTAGAAAACATAGGTTGGGGCACTTGGTGGGTTTCCTGGCAACATCTAAACCCATGAGAAGCGAACTTCCCACCAGCCGGAGAGGGAGTCTTGTTCACTCGGCTGCCTGCACTGCTGGTGGTGCTCAGGGCGTTTGCACAAATGAATGAACCTACTACTGGCATCAGCCCTTTCAGGACCACCTTTCTCCCACTCTAGCTCACTACCCACGCACCTTGACTTCCTTTCCCAAGGCTAATGCTGGGCATTCCGGTGGGCACCCACCCAGGGAGAAAATGCCCAAAGCCTTATATTCAGGGATAGAGACTTTCTGGGGAAGAAAAAGTCCCTCAGTAGGGCAGGCTCTGGCTGGCCATGCAGGGCATCTCTTTGTGCTTTGTCCAGGAGACAGGCAGGGCAGCACCTCTGGTCATGGGGTCATGGGGAACAGGGGCTACAGGGGGTGCAGTTGGAAGGCTGGCCTGATGCACCCAGGGCATCCAGGCCCTGAGTGAATCTCCATCTGCAGGCCAGAAAAGTTGTGCTTCTCCTTCCTGTGACTCATTGGGGGCAAGGCTGGGGATGTGGGAGCCAATGGAGCCAGCTGCTCTGGCGTGGGTTTGCCACACAGCCAAGGCTTTGTGCAAGACCTACAGGAAGTTGCCAACATGAGACCCTTGGTATCTGGGGTCTTCAAAGGACAGGGACAGAATAAGCCATGGGAAGAAGTCGTCAACAATGAAAAGAGCCAGGCCAGCTGGGTATGGAGCCAGGGAAGCTGGGTGCACTGTGGAATCTGTGGGGCCTAGCTCGGGAGGACTCATCACAGGGTAACCAAGGGCTGGGTCTTGATGTCCAAGCCAGGTTGTGGCAGCAAGTTGGGTACCTGGAAAGGACTTTGAAACTAGAGGAGCCCAGCCCCAGCCAGGACCAGTGCCTAATGGTTAGGGCTGAGAGCCAGTCCTGTGCAGGAGAGAAGAAAACCCTAAGCTGGATCTAGGTGAATGTTTGAAAGAACTTTCCAACAGGTTAGCAGTACCCACAACCTCTGAGCCACTGCAGTTCTGCAGAGGAACTGGGAAGGCCTGAGTCTTTTGAGCCTTAGTGCTGGGACCTGGTCTTGCATGCAAAGGCTAGTAAAACCCCCCACTTGCATTCTGTGTCTTCTCAGCCAAGCAGCTGTGGCTTAGGCCCCGCAACCGCCCCAGGCAGAAGGCTCCCAGCAGAGCCCTCGCCGATGGGGCTGGTGGAGACTGAGGAGGGGGACAAGTCCAGTGAGGGTGTTCTTCCTCTCCAGCCTAGCTCCCTACCAGGGCCACATCCTTAAGTAAGCTAGCCAGACAAAGAAGAAGTCAAACCACCCTCCTCATGGCCTCCCCGGGGCCCCAGCACAGAGGGTAGCACAGTGACTCCCTCCCACCTAGCCTTGGGGACTCAAAGGCCATTGGAGTCCTGCCCAAGCACCTGGATTAGTACAACGTTCCTTCTCACAGGTGACAGAGTTTCCCAGGGTAAGGGCCTTGCCCCTCTAGAGGCTCGGGATTGCTGATAGGTATGGAAACATGTACCTTTTAGCTCGGAATTTAGCTCTGGTGTGTCATGGGGTATGTGGTGGCTAAGAGGCGGGATCTTGTCTTTTCTACAGCAATAAAAACTTTTTTTCTCTTCCTGGCAATTTTCCCCTTTTGGGAGGATGGTCTCAATGTTCCATGGAGAAGTTCTAGGTCAAGGTTTTGCCCTTCCAAGCCCATTCCCACTACCTCACTGTACCCCTGCCCCCCACCTTTGGCTGACCACATGCCCAGACCCCTAGGCCTATTTGTTATCCATGGAGAATGTGGACCCAGAGCCCAGGTGGGCTGTCTGAAGAGGGTGTCCCACAGAAGGCTGAGACAGGGCAAGGCAAGGAGAAGAGCCCTCTTTGCCAAGTCTGAGCTGCCTTGCACAGCTCCCTCTGGGCTGGGGTCTAGCAGAGGTCCCAGACCGGGAGGCTGGGCTTCGGGAAGGGGAGGCCTGCCCAAACAGCCTGAGCAGCCAAGGAGCCACTGGGTGGTTATTGCAAATCCTTGGGGCAATGACACCAGGTGCTGGTGGTGACTCAGCTCCTCTCTGGCTGTGCCCAGATGGCTGTTCCAACTGGGGGTGGGGTAGGGACCAGGGGGTAGCTTCTGTCCAAGCCCCTGCCCTGGAGAGGCATGTCCAGGGTCAAGCCTGTGGCTCCACTGTCCCAGGAAGAGGACAGGAAACTGTCAACCCCTCCTTGTAAGCCAGGGATAACACTAGGCTAGGTCAAGTACAAATCAGGGTCCTTCTGGAGGTCCAAAGAGAGTGCTCTGGTGTGGGGCTGGCAGGGGCCCTGCCGCCCTCCACCCGGGTTAGCAGCCACCTTCCACCTTGATGTGCAGGATCTTAGAGAAGCCCGGCCTCCGTCGCAGGGCCTGCAGACCGAACCCTGGGTTAGTTCCCCTCAGGGCCAGACAGGTGGGGACTTCCCATCACCAGCCCCAACCTAAAGATGCCGCTTGGGATCGGGGGTGGCCTCCGAGCCAGTTCCTCACCTGGAGTTTTGTCACCATGTCCTCAAACAGCTTCTGGGCCTCAGGACTGTTGGGCTCTTTGAAATAATCGGCAATCCCAATCTGGACCACAATGGACTTGAGGTTCCGACAAATGCCTGGGAAAAGGTAGGTAAGGTAGGGACCCATGTTTGGCCCAATCAGAGGGCCTGCCTCCTTTCCTCTTACTAACGAAACCAGAGCCCTACTGAGAAACAGTCAAGTGCCAGGCGCTGGGAACATAAAGAGAAGAGCAGACCCATGCTGTTCAGGGGCTCAACTGGACAATGGAAGAAGGTGAAGGGTGAGGTCCAAGAGCAGAGGCTGCGGTGGACTCTGGGAGGGTGAGTGGGCAGCAGCCAAGTGTGCAGGTGCTCTGGGAACTTCTCTGGCAGAGGGGACAGTTGTGCTATGGCCTGGGCATTTGGAAATGAATGACAAGCACAGTGAGGATGATGGGTCTTGACTGGTAGCAGAGTGCTTAAAGGACTGTGTGTTGCCATGAGTCAGGGGAGGAGGAGCAAGAAGGTCAGGAGGCTGAGAGGGTCCCAGAGGTCATGGTTTTGGAAGCTGAGCAGTTAGTTCTGGTGGTCAGTTCAGGCCAAGGCCATGAGGCTGAAGGGGAGGGAAGAAGAGGGTCCTGGAGATCATAAGGTCAAGGAAACTTCAGCACTTGGGACATGGAGTCCTCCCAGGGGCCAAACGGTCCTGGATGATGGTCTCACCTGATGAGTGTGAGCAGCCTGAGTTGGGCACTTGTGTCCTCAATGAAGGTAGAAGAATGACTAGGAGTGGACTAGGTAGCTGGAGGGAGGTGGGGCCAGAGGAGGTATGACTTGGAGTCTACACCAGGGGGAGGGGAATCTTTCTCCTGAGGACTGTCTTCAGGGACTCATTATCTCATTTAATTCTCTTACTCATTCTAGAAAGTCAGCTTAGAAGATGGAGACAGAACTCAGAGAAGTATAGTAACTTGCCCAAAGTCACACAGCTAATAAGCAGTAAAATCAGAATTGAGGCCCAGGTCAGTCTACTCCAGAATCTGGTGCTCTTAACCCATTTGTTCTCTTGCCTCTGCCCTTAGCTGGAGGCACACAAGGGGTCAGATGGTGCTGCACAGCTTCTGTCTCCAACGTGGGTGGAGCACAGGCCAATAAATGTCTGCTGAACTGAACTATTTGGACCAGATGCTGGCAGGCCTTGAATGCTGCACTGCCCTCAGAAGGCACTGGTGGCAAAGCCAGGACTAGAACCCTGGTCAGTCTAACCTTAGCACTGGTACTTGCTATCTAGGAGTGACAGGAAGTTGGTTATGCTACATGCTGATAAAGCATGGTAAGAGATGACACTTGTACCCCACCCTGCATTCCCCATCACTCACTGTTGAAATGTAGCAGGGCCTTGGGGGTGACAGGGGTGGCCGTGAGCACCAGCATTTCCAGTCCCTTCAGACCTTCCCGACAGACCTCAGCTGCCACCTCCTGGGTGATCTCTGACACATGGTCCAGCTCTAGGACCTGCAGCCGCATGCAGTTTCTCGCTAGGAAGAGGGAAGAAGAGGGGAGGTCCTGCTGCAAACTCCCCAGGTTGCCTCCTGCCCAGTGCCCTGATGCTCCCGCCACCACCAAGGCTGCAGCCCCAAGCCCCTCTGGAATTTCAGTGTTGCACCCATGACTGCTTGCCATTAACCCCTGCCCCAATCCCAAGGAAAGACTCACCGAGTGATGCCAGGCCCTGCACCCCACAGCCGGCACCCCCAACCCCCAGGGCCCGGAGGTGGGGCCAACAGCGACCGATCATCTGCAGGCAGCGATTACTGAAGCGTGTGGGCTGCTGGCTGGAGAATAGGGGGCAGGAAGGGCTGTCAGGGAAGCCACTAGTTGCATGACAGCCCAAGCCTGCTCCTCCTTTGGACCACACTCGGGTAAGGGCCCCACCAACCACTCAGTTGCTCAAGTCAGACACCTGGGATCACCTCGACTCCTCTCTCACCTCCTGCTAAGACCTATGAATTCTAATTCCTGAATAAGTCTTCAACCCACACCTCAGACCACTGTCAACATTCACGTGGATTATCACCAGTCTCCCTAATTCATCCTCCAAGCTCTTGACAGTGAGCCAGTCATTCCTACATTCTCTCACTCAGTCATTAAGCAAATGGTTCCAAGTGTCTACTACAGCCAAGAACAACTGAGCTAGACCCTGGAGATGTAGTGGTGATGATTCAGACAGGGTCCCTGCCCTCAAAGAGTAAACAGGAAGGTGAAGGGGGAACAAAGAATGTTACTCAACTGATGTAATCTATTTTTTAAGATCTAAAATCCCCCAACTGCCTTCTAGATGAAATGAAAAAATCTAAACCCCTCAGGCAAGGCCTTCCTGACCTTGGCTCAAACTGCCTCTCCACACTCACGGCTCGGCTATGCCCACCACTCACACCAAACTTGCTGTTTCCCTGAAAACTTCATCCCTCAACACTCGCCCCGGCCACAGACATCACTCTGGCTTGGTATTAGGGATGTGGAAATGGACATTTACAGCCTCTGCCACAGCAGTTGAGACAGGTGCCGCAGGAGTGGTGGCAGAGGAGTAGTGACAAATTCTACCAGGGTGTATTTAATGAAGGGACACTAGAAGACCTGGGAGGAGTTGTCACACGGAGTGAGGGCTTGGAGGGCAGGACACAGGGAGCAGAAAAGCCTGATATGTTTGAGGAGCCCCAAGGAGAGCCATGAGTGATCTCACACTCTGGAATCTCCAATAACCAACTCTTTTGTACATTATACACTGACTGCCCTGAACGGCCTTTCATATGCCAAACCAATCTGTCTACTTCTAGCTAGTGTTTACCCAATACTCACTGCAGGCTTGGTGAGCACATCTCATTTGAGCCAGCAACAGTCCTAATAAGGTCAACAGATCTCTAATATCGCCTTCGCTATACAGATTGAAAAACCGAGGCACAATCGAGTCACCAAAAGTCACGCTGTTAGTAAGCCAGGACATGATTCCAGGTCTGATTTTAAGCCTTGCTTCTAACGCCTAAATACACAGATTGATGAATGTTTCCCCAGCCAGCTGATAGAGTGGGCCCAGATAAACTCATTTCTCAGCCCCAGACCACACCCAACTCTGTCCCTTCCCCACCCCTGCCAGGGCTCACCAGGGGTGAAGTGGCGCCACTTGGAGGGAGACAATCTCTCTGCAACCTGCACCGAGGGCCCAAATGACCTCATGGCCTACAGGGTCTGTGGAGCTCCTGTTGAAAAGACAAAGCTGGGGCCACCCACCCCGGTGGCCTCCGCTCCCTTTTCTGGGGCCACAGAGCCCTTGGATCCCTTTGCCTGAGAGGGGGAAGGGTATGCAGGGTCCAGGGATCCCTTGGGCCAGAGGCCAAGAGGGTATGGGCCTTGCATCTGGTGGGGTGGGCCCACCTGTAGGTGACAGCCTGCAGGGCACGGCAGTAGCAGCTGGCCAACCAGAGTGAACGGTCGGTGAGGATGTTAGGACAGTGGGAGATGCGCAGGATCAGCAGGTTGCCCCCCGCCGCCTTCAGCAGGGACTCCAGCCCTGCTTCCAGGCAGCCCCTGGGGATGATCAAGAAGTCAGGGAGCTGCTTGTGGCCACCTCCTCCTCTGGGAAGCATTCACATAATTCTGGGTCTTCGGCCCAGGAGCATCCACCCACCCGCCCACCCACCACGGCCTCACCGGGTGCTCCGGGCATACTCCTCCTTGCTCTCCTTTTTGCCCCGCTGCCGGGGCTTCAGGTTCTGCAGTGTCAGTGAGTGGGCCTGGGTGCACCACTGAGCCAGCATTGACAGGAACTACAGAGAGAGAGGGGTTACCTGCGGATGGGGTGCTGAGTTTGGTTGGCTGGAGGGGGACCAGCTCCAGAATAGGAGGCCTCATGAGAGCATTTTAGGGAGCCAGACAGGAGCTAGGGTATTATAAGCATTGCAAGGCCAGACCTGGAAGGGCTAGACTCAGAGTGGGAAGATCTTTCAGAGCAGGGGTGAGTGGGAGGGCAGGGGCAACGGGCAGGGACAGGCACCTTGGAACAGACTCGGGCATTCTCGAGCAGGACCCGTGTCCAGACGGCAGGGTGGCGGGCCACGAAGCGCCAGTCCCGACAGACCTCGGCGGCATGCAGCAGTGTGCGTGTGTCCAGGTAGGTGAAAATGCAGAACAGGGCAGCTCGCATCTTGAGGATCTCCGGGCTGATGACCTCGTTGGAGCGGGAGGGGCTGCCCCTCTCTGCTCGCCGACCCCGCCCACTGCCTCCCTCAGGGCGGGCTGCACAATACCAGAGGATCAAAGGTGAGTGTCAAGCATCAAAGGACAGCATGGGGATGTGGGTGGGGAACTGGGATAAGGTGGGAGCTGTAGGAGGAAAGGGCTGAGACACCCATGCTGGGGAACCAGCACCTTGGAAAGAAGGACAAGGGGCCTCTGCTTCCCCTTCCTCTGCATTACCCCCAGAACTAATTTTGCAAATTAGGAAAAGGTGGCCTTTCCTCAAGTAAACTCTTTTTAAGATCATATATCATCACATAGTCCAAACTCACCCCCTAGATGAGGCAGCTGAGTCAAGTTTGGAGAAGGAAAGGGTCTAGAGGGTTAGGGTACAGATGGATAGAAACCAGGCCTCTGTGAACAGAAGGCAGATGGGAAGCTCCCCAGGGCAGTCACAAAGGTACAGCCATACACCCTGACCCGAATCCTCTCACCTCCTCACCCTGACCCAGCCACATATGTGCATGGCCTTGTGTGCATATGGGAAGGCATGCTCTCCAACTGCTCCAGGGGGCTCAGTGTCTGGAGTCAACACTCAGCTACTCTCCCATAAATGTCAAGGAGCTCACCACATAAATGGACCCCCTAAGATATGGCATCCTTGTGCAAAGTCCAACCTGAGCACGTTGTAATGCAGCACTGCCCTGTCACATGAGTTCCCGCTCCAGGCTTGCAGGGTGCTATGTGGAAGTGCATCATTCTCATTGTGGGAAGTCTGAGGCAAGGGGAAAGGAGGTGCAGGAGCCCAGGAGACATACTGCCTCAGTCCTGTGTTCCTTCAGAAGGCCAGTACCAAGGACCTGGTCTCTTTGCCCACCCACCCAAGGCTCACCTGAGAGTCGGCAGCTGCTCAATGGCCCAGCCATAGCAGGCCCGGGGCGGGGGGCGTCCGAGGGGCCCTCAGCCTCTGACTCAGTGGTTCGGGAGCCCACATCTGAGACATCACCCTCTTCCCCCTCTGTGCTGTGTCGGCGGGGTCTTCGCTGCCAGTTCTGGATGGCCTGGCGCCGCAGGCCTGAGCTTCGAGTAGGTGGGGCCCGCTCCGAGCCACCATTGGCAGCCTGGGCCCGTGTGCCCAAGCCCCCAGGGCCATTGTCCTCTGGGGCCCCCTCTTCTGGCCGGGGCAACTCGAGACTGTCACTGTCATAGCAGCCTGAGCTCTGGGATGCAGCTGGGACTCGGCTGGAGGCTCTGGGATGGGGTAGACCAAAGAGTAAGGAGAAGGGAGGGCATCAGGTCTGCCCAAAGTACCCCCACCACCAGCCAAGGGAGACCGACCCGCCCTACTTTCCAAGAGCCCCCTCTGAGTATGGAAAGGCAGACAGAGGTGATCCAGGGAGGATGGGGGTGGGAGGTGCCGAGCCTCCAGACGGGTCAGCCATCCAGTGGGCCAATGGAATTTTCCAAGGTGAGGGTGGGCTTAGTGGGGTGGGCTAGGCCCAAGGCTTACCCTGTGCTGGGAGAGGAACCATGCCGTGACACTGCGTATGTGCTAGGCATGGCCGAGCCTGCGTGGTGTTCTCGCTGTGGGCCCCCAGAGCGGGAGGGAAAGGAAGGGAAGCAGAGGAAGCAAGAGAATGAGAAGGAGCAGGAGGAACAGGGCACAAGACGGAGAGAAGAGAAGAGAGAAGAAGGAAAAAAGTTGGGAAAGATGGACAAATAGACAGACAGACAGCCCAGAGAGGTAGGCTCACCAGCCCCCTCCCTGCAGCCGCCCAGCACCCCAGACCCGGCTTGTGGCTCCTGGGCTCTCATTTACAGAGATGGACAGAGATAGACTCCTGAATCACACCTCACTATAGTCTCAGGGGCCTGTACTTCTGCCCAGTCGGAGGTTCTGCCCTTTTCCTAGTCCCCTACTTCAGGCCTGCAGCTGCTCATGGGGAAGAGCCAAAAAAGGGAAGCATGGAGCATTACAGGGGGGGATATCAGGCCACATGTGAGAGGAGTTTATGGGGGCCCGGTGTGCAGATGGAGGAAGGAAGATAGGTGGGAACTCACCAATCTGCCTGGGACTCGGGTCCCGGGCCCAGCGCCACTTCCCCCAGCTCCACGGCCCAGGCTGGTACTTGGTGTGCTGCCACAGCTGCTGCTGATGACCTGCAGCTGCCGTTCAGCACGGTCAGCCCGCTCAAGGAGCTCCTCAATGAACTGCTGCAGCCGCAGCTTGGCGCTGGCCTCCCGTGCCGCCGTCTCCTTCAGGAACTGGTCGATCTGCACCACCTCCCTGGGCCCAGAGCAATCTCTTACCCCACTGCCTTGGCCTCGCTGCCCAGCCACCCTCTGGAGGAGGCCCTGGCCAGAGGGGAGCAACATGGGTACAGCTGCCCACTGGGTCTGCTCATGGGCACGTGGGTACATGCAGAACAGGCCCGGGCACCCTGCCTCACACAATGGCACACACAGAAATGCCTGCATATACTCCAAGTCACACACTCACACCCCACCCAGCCAGCCCCTAACACAAAACTAGACACCCTTGCTCCCCACAGAAATCCTTAGGCATAACAGTCACCTCTTCCCTCCAGACACACTCACAGGTGTACACAATCACACAGCCATGTACACAATCACACATGCGCGCGCGCACACACACGCACTCCCGTACCTGTACACATATCGCGTTCATTCACAGGCACACAGTCGGAGACAGGCACAGTCCCAACAACACATTCAAAAACGCGCACGTGTGCGCATGCACACGCACGTGCGCGCGCGCACACACACACACACACACATACACACTTTCAGAAATGTTCTCAGATGCAGAAGCATACTTCCAGTTATACCAACCTCCAGGAGTTGCACGTACACACAGCACAAGAGTCACAAGAGTATTTATTCCCGAATGCATTCAGTTGTTCATGCTTCCACACAACCTTGATGAGGACCTCCTTGGTGCCAAGCACTGTCCTAGGTATTGAGGACTGGGCAGTGAACAAAGCAGAGAAAAACTCCTGTCCCCATGAAGCTTATATCACTATGAGGACAGATTAATAACACCTACATATTTCATAATTCTACATTTAAAGACTAGAGAAATAAAGAGACGCCAGCAAAGAAGACTGAGAAGAAGCAGACAAAAGACAGAAGGCGATTCAAGAAGACTATCCTGGAAGCCAAGTGAAGAAAGTGTTTCAAGGATTAGCTGTGTTAAACGCTGCTGATGGGCCAATTAAGATGATGGCTTGGCTTTGGCAACTTGAAGATTGTTGGTGACATGGAGGACGGTGGTGGAGGTGGATACCTGATCAAGAGTGGGTTCAAGAGAGAATGTGAGGAAAGGAATTGGAGACAAGGAACATAACACTTTCACGAGTTGTTCTCTGTAAGGAGGAGAGAAAAGGGTCAGCTCAAGGGGGAGGTAGGGTTATGTATGGCCGATGGGAGAAATGAGCTTGTTTGTATGCTTTTAGGAATGACAGTAGATAGAGAAAATCTGATGAGGGCAAAGGGAAAGGGGCAAGATGGAAGAGGATCCGGCCATAACGCAAAAGCTGGCCTTGGCTAGAATAGAGAATAATGAGAAGCCGTCTTCACAGGCCCGCACACGGCCATACTGCCATGGTCTGGCAGTCCTAAACACACACTTATGACACCATCTTGGCCCCACACGCACCATCATTACACACTCAGAGTCACACACAGTCACACACTCAGGAACATTCGTAGGAACGTCCACCACAAGGCCCTGCGGGCCACTCACTGCTGCTTGCGGCTCAGCTCCTGCTCCTTGTGCACCAGGTCCTGCTTGAGCGAGGCCAGCAGCTCCACACTCACGTCCACCTGGCGCGAGAGCTCAGACGCACGCTCCTCCAGCTCCTCCTTCTCACGCCCCAGTCGCGCGCTCTCCTGTCGCGCAGTCTCCAGCTCCGCTGCCTTGCGCTCCAGCTCGGCCTGCAGCCGGCCCACCTGGCCTGCGATCTTTTGCTCCACCTCCTCACTCAGCCGCTCCAGCCGCCTGTCCACCTCCAGTTTTTCCAGCGCGCGGATCTTGAGGCGCGCCAGGCCTTCCTCGTAAGCCACATCCGCGGGTGAGGGAGATGCGGGAGAAGCGGATGCGGGCCCGGGGCAAGGGCCGGGGCCAGAGCCGGGAGGTGGCGTCGAGCACGCGGAGGAGGTCACGGACTTGCGGGCGAACAGCTCTCCCAGTGGGATCTCAATCTCGCGCAGCGCGTAGCGCGCGGCGGCGGTGGGCACGAGGCCCGGCTCTGCCAGCTCCTCGCAGGGCAGGCTGGCAGGCACCAGGTCGCCGGGAAAGTGGGCGAGAGGTGCGTGGTGGTGGTGGTGGTGTAGCAAGTGGGGCGTGGCCGGTGACGGCCCGGCGGCCTGCTCCTTGCCCTGGAAGGACGTGCTCTCGAAGACCTCACGCCGGGCACCCGGCACGGCCAGCAGGGCGGCAGGCTCGGGCGCCAGCGGGAAGCCTGAGGCAGCAGCGGCTGCAGCCGCAGCGGCGGCGCCATCGCAGATGCTGTTGGTCTTGGAGAGGATGTAGAGCGTCTCGTAGGTGTGGCTGTACTCCAGGTGCGCGCGCAGTGACGACAGGCTCCGGAAGCGCTTGTGCTCCCCGCAGCGGGGGCAGCGGTAGGGCAGGTCCAGCGAGGCCATGGCCCCGCCGCCCGCGTGGCGCCCAGGCTCCACTGCGGCCGCCCCACTGGTCAGCTGGGCGCACTCATGGGGGGCCGTGGGCGAGCCCCCCTGCAGGATCAGGAAGGCTCAGGGCACCCGCAGCCAGGGGCAAGGAGACTAGAAGAGAGGGAGGGAGTAAGTCTTAGGAGGGGGTAGCCCCGCGCCCCCTCCTCCCACCCCATATCTCCCACCCGTGAGGAGAAACTGACTTCCCCAGAAAACACGTGCCCAGAAGAGAGGGGCGAGGGGAGACCCATGGCCTAATCTTCCAGAGGGGACTGGCCTGCTCTGGTACCTGTGTGAGGGCCTTTACATGTACGAGAGTGAGAAAGAATGAGAATTCTTTAAGAAAAAATAAAGGCATTAGTTTTATTTTTAATAGTTCCAACCTGGACATAACCCAAGTCCCCATCACCAGCAGAATGAATAAACTGTGGTATATTCATAATAAAATATTACCCAGCAGTAAGAAAAGGAACCACTGGTACATGCAACAACATGGATGAATCCATTCAATGTATGTTACATGAAAGAAGCCAGACCAGACTGCATACTGTAGGATTCCATATACGTGGATTCAAGAACAGATTAAATTGAAGATAATAAAGTCAGATAGAGGTAAGTTACCTCTGGGGGAGCTATAGACTGAGAAGGGATAGGAGGGAACCTTATGTGATGCTGAAACTTCTGTGACATTCTATACCTTGATCTGAGTGGTGGTGTATACATATGTAAACAATCAAGCTGTACACTTAAGATGAATGCACTATATGTATATCTCAAAAGAAAATATCCTTAAAAGAAGATGCTTATTTCCATGCCATGCAAACCACACCCATAAGATAGCCTGGACTATTGGTACCATGTTGCAGTGATCAGGATGTTACTTCACCTGATAATACCTCTGTAAGTATGTGTCACTGTTTGTTCCTCTCCCTGCTTCTGTACCACATCCTCCCATCCCTGCCACTCCAGGCACCTAGGTCTTTTTTCTCAGATTTCTTTGCTAGATTGGTCTCCATTAAGTGCCCTTGTCCTCCCCAGGCCCCTTCTTGCAAGGGCCATGATATTTGTCTTACCCAGGCCCCTTCTGGCACAATTCACCAACCACCCTTCCCAGAATCCCACCCTTGGTCACCCTAAATTCCTGCTACCCATCCCTTCTTATCTCTGGCTTCTGGTCACCCCTCCCCTGCCTCATGGGGTCTATACTCCATTCCTCACTGCCATCCTCTTCCTAACTGCCCACAATCGAGTTTCAACCACCTTTTGCTGTCTCTATGCTCCACCAGATCACAGACTGTGTGCTAGTCAGACAATTCAGCTGACGCCAAGAGTCTTTACCCACTTGGTCTTTTGGCTGATGATACTCCGGATCCCTCTATCTTTACAGGCTGCTCCTCATTTGGGTTCTCTGACCTCCTCTTCTTGCTAATCTTCCTGTCTCTCTGATGGGAGGTTGGCCTTCATACCCTCTTTGCCTCTATCCTCTTCCCAGGCAGTCTCATTCACTCCCACAGATTAACTCAGACCTTTTAAGCCATTGAGTCTCAGTTCTGCCTCCCCATCCCAATCTGTTCTTGAATTCTGTTTGCTCTGGCATTTCCATATGGATATATGGGTGGATGTCTGTTTCCTTTGCCAGCCCAGAACCCAGTCCTCCTCCTGAGAACAGCACGCTGCTTAAACCTTGGGGAACCATTCTTCCTTCCCCACTCAGTCCACGCTCTAGGTGGGGGTTGATGGTCTACCCCTGGCTCCAGGGGTAAGAATGATATAGGCCTGGCCAATCAGAGTCCTGAGATGGGCACAGATCACCCAACTTGAGTTAATGAGTCTTTTCTCATTGAGTCAATGAGTCATTTCTCCAAGACTTCTCTGGGACTACTGGAGGAAAGCATTCTCTTTGGGCTCAAGTTTCTAAGTTGATGGGGAGGGTCAAAGCTGTGAGGGCCACCTTTGGGAGGAACCACCTGGGAATGAGGCCAAAACAAAGAAGTAGAACTGAGATGGAGAAAGAAAATCCTCACAGACACTGAGATCCTGGTCTGATCAGTTCTATAAGCAAGTCAACTCCCTTTTATGCTTAAGCCAGATGGAATTGGTTCTGTGTTAGTGGCACCAGGAAAAAATCCTAACCCAGAAATTAAAATCAGAAAAGGAATTTTTAAAAAGTAATAGACCTTAAGAAGGAATTCGTTGAACTAAGGGTGGGGGGAGTAAGATAGTACTGATTCTCTTACTCAGGAGTTGGTGAACCCTACTACACAGCAACAAAGCAGCTCATTAAACTCTCTCTCTGCCTCTGGAATACAGATGAGGTTCCTACCAAGGTTGAAACTTTGGATACTGTAGAAAAATGTCATGATATTGGGGTGTGGCTTTTCCCATGGCCTCAGTACGGTCCAAGAAGAAACAGACACACTCTGGCTGAAAGGGACCCATCAGAAAGCAGAAGGAAGAAAACTGCTTTGCTCAGAGAAGCACTTTGTGCCTGAGGCCAGTAATCCAATATGGCTGAGAGTCAGATAATTAAGAGCCAGTTCTCTGCTTCTAGCTAAAGTTAGCTCAAGCAAAGACAGGAAGGCTGGAAACACAGAGTGAGTGAGACAAACCTGGGGCCTGAGAGGCTCTTGACTCCTCAACTTCTGAGCCCCTTCTGCTGTGCCCCCACCCCAGCTCACAGAGGCAACCATTGCTTCCATTATAAGCAGCCTCCCGCTGGGCAGGAGAAGCAAATGAACTCTCCCTCCCACCCTAGAGTAGGGGTTTGAATTGCCCTGTGGCAGAGGCCTAAGTAGAGGCCACAAAAGTGTCGGCTCCAGGGGTGTGTAGAGCACCAAAGCCTGTTGCTAAGAGACAACCCCTCCTCCTTCCCCAACACCATCACCAGGGACTCCATTCAAGAATTGTAACTTCCAGTGAGGTCTCTAGTTTGGTTAATAGCTCTGGGGATGACTGAATGCAAATTGACTGAAAGCTTCCTAATGATGAAGAGAATTGTATTGCCAGAAAAAATAAGAACCGCAAAGCTAGAAAACAAAGGCTAGGGAACACTTAGCCTCTAAAGTTCCCCACCCACCAAATCTGCACCAATGAAAGGGGGACTCATCAGTGCTCCTCAGTGGCCACAGAGCACAAAGGACAAGGGCAGCTCTCTGAGACAGCAGAACAAGAGCAGCCAATAGGGGACCAGAGAACCTCATTGTAGCCAACTGGACAAGCATGTGGCCCATGCTATGGACCTATGACCCCTGAGTTTTTCCTTATCTCCCCTCTTCAACTGGAAGGATGTTTGTTCTTTCAGCTGTCAGCTATCTTATTTTTTCTCCATCATTGTAGTCTGACCATAGAGTGAAAGACCATGAGGGGCTAGCTCAGTACTTTGCCAAATAGCGCACCAACAAGATCTTGAATTGTGGCTAGATGTGGTAACTGATGAGAACTTGGAATGTCTCCTTCTGGAGAAGGGACAGTATGTTTTAAGTTTTGTGAGGGGATAGCTGCATTATGATAAACAGAAATTTTAAAAAACTTACATAAGAAGATCCGTGTAGACCGTATGCAGCCAACAGGTGGAATGTAGTGAACATGTATTGTTTTAGCTGCTCAGCTCCAATCCCCCTTTGTGGATAGATCCCCAAATTTTCGCTTAGAGAACAATTCCCCCCACTTTGAATCATTGTTTGGATAGAGTTGACCCCAGCCCATAGCTCCAGGGGCGCACACATGACCTCAGCCTGTTCATTGGTCACAGTGATCATTCAGTAATGGGCCTGTGCTCAGCTGGTAGAATGTGAACCTGGATCTGCTAGTGGCAGTTTATGTCCTCTCTTTGGGCAAGAAGAAAAAGACTCCTGATGACCTCCCTTGAGCATCCAGATCCAGGCGTGCCTGAAATTTTAACCCAGGAATTGTCTAGAGTATTGATTGGCTTTTACTTTTATTTATGGTCTTCATTAATATATTAAAGTTTAAAGTTTGCTTCGGTAAAATTTTTTTGCTTTTTGATTTTGTCCTAATGCTTAGGAAGTCCATCTTTCCCAAAATTTACATATGTTTTCTTTTAGTGCTTTGTGATTCCTTTTTGTAAAAGTCCAGAAATTTTTTTTAAATTAAAGACTTTAAACAAATAATCATAATGAATCATAATGCCATAAACTGCCAATGACTTGGTAGCATGAAAATACCTCATTTGTGTGGTTTCTTTTTATATGCTGGAGTTTTAGCTACCTATAAATTTTTGGTATGTGTGGTGAGACAAGGATTAAAAAAAAAAAAACTTTTTAAAATGGACATTTACATATATATTCAAAAATAGAGAGAATATGATGATGAATTCCTACGTATCTATCTTCCAATTTCAACTATCAACTCATGGCCAATTTTGTTTTACCTGTACACTGCTCCCCTGCCTCACAATTCCCCCATCTGCCACTGGATAATTTTGAGCAAATCCTAGATATCATATTGTTTCACCTAAAATACTTTAGTCTGTAAATGACAAGGACTTAAAGTTCTTTTTTAAAAAACTAATATTTAGTAATTGTTCTAACTTCACCTTCCTCTAGCTTTATTAAAACCCCAAAAGTAGCCTTGAGAGTTAAATCCAAAAGATGGTTTTCTAAAAAGATAGACAAAATAAATAGCCCTCTGGTAAATTCAAAGAGAAAAAAGAAAGACAGAAAACAAATACATAACACTATAATGAGAAAAGGGATATAAATGACAGATTTTTTTTCAAACTACTGAATTGCTACCAGGTACAACTCTTGGCCCCAATTTTTGAAAATCTGGATGAACTGAATGCTTTTCTAGGAAAATGTAAATTATCTTAATTGATTCAAGAAGAAATAGAAAACCTGAATAGACTAATAACTATAGATAAAACTGAAGAAGTTGGCAAAGTGACCAGGGATATTATAAATAGAATTCAGTTCACATACACACAACTGTTCATGAATAGGATTATTCTGTAATGCATGGCAGCCTGGTGTCAGGGTACCTGTATATGCCTGTACATCCAAGCTAAGTTCTGCTCCCTCCTGTGGGAGCATCTTTCGGGGCCTCCCCTCCCCATGTCCCCTTTGCCTGCACAGCACCTTATTAGAGTAGGGAAATGGAAAAATTTGGGGGTATAGGCCTGTGTGTCGATGTGCAAAGCAGAGGAAAGAAGGGGCTTCTAGGGTCCAGGTGGCTCTTCACCTGAGGCCAGCTAGCCCCAGTTTCCCTCCATCAGCTGGAGCTGAGGAATGACTATGAATGATTCTTAGGAATATTTTTGCCTAGATGTACACACCTCAGCATGAACACGAAGCTTTGCCCGAATGCAGACATGAGAGGGATGGAGGCTAGGGAAAGGAAAAATTTGGGGGTATAGGCCTGTGTGTCGATGTGCAAAGCAGAGGAAAGAAGGGGCTTCTAGGGTCCAGGTGGCTCTTCACCTGAGGCCAGCTAGCCCCAGTTTCCCTCCATCAGCTGGAGTTGAGGAATGACTATGAATGATTCTTAGGAATATTTTTGCCTAGATGTACACACCTCAGCATGAACACGAAGCTTTGCCCGAATGCAGACATGAGAGGGATGGAGGCAGGGGGAGGAGGGAGAAGAAGTAAAAGAAAAACAGAAGTGTCATCTATTCAAATTCCATCACAATCCTGTACTATGAACATCATGAAATAAGTCGATTTTCCTTTGTATACTAGTCTCCCCAAATCAGCAACCTCTGCAGCCCTGAGATCTGCCTCCTTTTTCAGCCTAACCCTGCCTCCTCAGCACCCTCAGGACCTGTTATGCTCCCTCCCCCATCTGAGATGCCTATCTCAAGTCTACTTTTGTTTAAGTCCAGTTCAAGGTCTTCTTTGGGTAGAAGAACCAGTCAGAAGCATTATCGTTATTTTTAATGCTTTCAAGTGTCTGAGCCTCATCTCTTCAAACAAGACCAACCATCTCAAGATGTGTGTCTTCTCTGGCTCCTGTCGACTGTCGCATTTTCACATGTTGACTGCCAGAAATACAGATAATCTTGCATTTTCCTGACTTCCACTGCCACATGGTCACTGAGAATTTCTGCAGTGGATGTTATTATTTTTATCTGTTCAGCAAGTCATCTTCACCTTCTAGTAATAGCAACATCTTGTCCTTTCCTCGGTAAGCTATTGCTCCCTACTCCATGTGGTTCTGACTGGGCTGCCAGTCCTAGTAGGATGGACACATGACCCAGGCCTGGCCAATCATAGTCTCCCATCTTCTTGGCCATAATGATTGACCCAGGGATGGGCACATTCCTCAGGCTGAGCCAACAGAGTCTTTCACTGGGAATTTATATATTTAAACAGTCCTCTTGTCTCTCTGGGATCACATGCTGGGATGATCTATGACCTGTCTATGGCTTTGCGCAATCTTTACCCACCATGGAGAAAATTCGCACATGGTGGGGAAAAAATGTGGCAACACTCAGAGTGAGGCTGAACCAAGAGCTGGAGAGTCCTTACTCTACTTTGAGAACCTGAGTAGTTATGCACAAAACCTACTCATCCCCACTTCCTTCTAGTTATATGAATTGGCACATATCTTTTTTTGCTTAAAGTAGTTTGGGTTGGATTTCTGTTACTTGCAATCAAAAGTCCTGATACTCTTGCAGATCTATATTTCTAACCTAGAATTCTCTCCTAAGCTCTATTCACACATGGATTCACTCAACGTATATTTCTGAGTACCTGCTTTGTGCCACAAACTATGCCAGGTGTTGTGCTTGGTATGTTGAGGACACACAGGACAACAAGATCCATTCCTTGCCTTCAACCAGCTTGTGATCTCCTGGGGCAAACTAAGATATTAGATGATATAGCCATGAGATAAAAGTTATGTAAGAGGCAGGTGCAGGATTCAACACTTAGCTTGAGGAAATGGAGGTTTGGGGAACCCCCAGAGGTGGTAGCACCTAGGCTGACTCTTCAAGAGTAAAGTAGTCAAGTGAAGAAGGGCAATTATGAGGTTGAGGAGGGGGAAGAAAGGCATCCTGAGCAGTGGAAACAGCATGTACAAGGGCAAGTGAGAAAGAGTATGCCTCCTTCAGGGAACAGAAACGTCAAACATTGTTTGTCTCAATTACTGCTATGTCCCCAGCACTTACATCAGTGCCTGGCATAGGGAAGGTACTCAGTAAGTGTTTCTGGAATGATGGACTGGCAAGGACTTAATCAGAGGTACAGTTTAGAGAATGTACTACAGAGGGCCAAGGTCAGGAAGAAAGCTGTTGAACATTGGAAGTGGAAATTGTTAGCCAAGGTAGCAGGAGTGCAAATGGGGAGAAGGCTGGCTATAGGAGCAATTAAGGAAGGAGAGTCAAGAAGGCTTGGTGACAGAATGATTCTGGAAGGTGGAAGGTATGAGAGGGAAGTCAAGAATCAGGCTCGGGTTTGGGTTTTGAGCATCTAGGTAGATGGGGAAGTGGGAAAATGAAAAATGGCAGGTTTGGGGGTGAGATAATTAGTTTGGTTGTAGATTCCATGAGTTTGAGGTTCCAGTGGGCCTTGAAAGTGGAGATATTCAGTACATAGTTTGCAGTATGGAGCCAAAAAATATGGTTTTGGCAACCTGAGCATGAAAAGAGAAATGGATGAGCAGGACCAGGGAAACGGTGCAGAGAGAGGGGAGCAAGGGGGAAAAGTAGACCTTCAGAGAGGCAGAGGAGGGAGAATAATCAAGAAGTTCTTAAGAACTAGCAGCAGAAATGGGAATTCTGGAGGGAAAATCTTAGGGAAGAGGGATGTCAGGGAAGGAAGGAGTAGGCAACAGTGTAAACAATAGAGTAAACAACTACTCAAGAGTTAACACCTCAAGTAGGAGCACTGGTGACTGTAGAGGGGGCCGCTTTGATGAGCCTGGCTGATGTGGGTTGTGGAGAGAGTGAGGTAAGGATGTGTGTGAGCAGAGACACTGAATGGACACAAGAAGCTCAACTGTAAAGGGGAGGGGGCAGCACGAGAGAATCCAGAGCAGTAGTTAAGATGAGAGACACTTGAAATTTATAGCAATTCTTTTTTTTTTTTAATGCTTCTTAGAAGCAGCAGGTAGAGAGAGGATGAAAAGGATATTTCAGTGTAGGCGGCTCAGAGTGTAATATGCTAATAATGAACTCACAATACCACAATACTCACCATCAAATCTGCTTCTTCCTCTTGTTTTCCACCTTGACCAATATCTTCATTATCTATTCAGCACCCTAGATGCAACCCCCAAGACATCTCTGAATTCTCAAAGTCCCCCTCAGATTTCACCAATTGCTGATTTTTGTCAATACTATCTTCTAAATATTTGACTATGTTTGTGTCTTGCTTTTCTTATAGCCACTGCTCAAGACCTATTATCCCCTTCTATCTGGACCATTGATACTGTTTCTAACCTGAGTCTCTAACTCTTCCCTGCTTTGAATTCTCATGGTTTCCACCAACAGAGATCCAGTCATGTCACTCTTCTGAAAAAAAAAAAAAAAAATCTCTGAAGGCAGGCCATCTTCTAAGAGGTAAAGCCCACCCTGATTTGCCTGCCCTCAAGGCTGGCTGGAATCTGACCACCATTCAGCCTTGCCAGCCCTAGCTTTTGCCTCTGCTTCCCTTGTGCATCCTTATGCCCTATGCAGGGTATAGCTTCACCGAGAAGCACCATGTGCTATCACATCCTTAAGTCTTGGCTCATGCTGGTCCCTCTTCCTGGGACTCCCTTTTCCAACTGATGAATTCTACCAGCTCAAATGCTACCCTTTCCATGAAGCCTTCCTTGATCCCCTCCTCCAGCTCAAATCACATCACAGCATGAATCACTCCTTATCATAGCTCTTCACATGTAGCAACAGGAGTCACATGCTGGATGGTCGTGGACCTGTTTGCACATCAGATCCCATCCTACACATACATTGGAGGTCAGGGACTCTGCTACTTCTTCATACCTGCCTCACACACAGTAGACATTAGTGTATTTGTAAGAGGAATCATACTGAATAATGGATGAATTGACCAATTTATGTTACCAAAGTGATTTTCACCACTCATTGTTATGGAACTGGGCAAATTTGGTTACCACTAAATCAATCCAAGAATCACCTCTAATATCAAGTGCTTCTCTGGTTCTGCTCCTGGCCCACATGCTGTGTCTTCATGACAGTTGTTCTAGCAGAGCTCCAAGGCTGAAGACTTGTCTGTTTCATTCTATTTTAACCACCCAACAAAAAGATGTTAAAGACGAGGCCTGTGCCAGGCACTGGGGACACAAAGGTGAGTAAAGACAGTCATGCCTTCACAATGCTTGTAGTCTAATAATCAAAACAGTGAACATTTACCTACTAATTATTCTGGTCAGACATCCGACTTCTCATTTAGTCCTCACGACAGTGGTGCCAAGTATGTGGTATTATCTCCACTTTAGGATGAGGAAATTGAGGCTCAGAGTGGCCAGTAAGTGACTATAACAGATTGTTGCTTTGGTGGTCCCCAATAAGTCATGCTTCCCAGTTTTCTTGCCTTTATGTGGTCTCCTCCCACACTGACTCAGCTTGACCACATGACTTGCTTTGGTCAAAAGGACATTAGCAATCCTGAAGCAGGGAGAGACTTTGATAAGCAGTTGTACCTAAGGCTTATCCTCTTAGCTTTCTCCTGGGATCCAGCTGCAATGTAAAAAAACTTAGGCTATATGACTGAATGATTAGATGACACGTGTAGAGAGATCTTAAATGATGAAAGGTCATTCTGATATTCCTTTCCAGCCAGTCTCTCAACTGAAAGGTGTCAAATAAGCCCACAGCCACAGTCACCGCCAACCCACAGACCATGAAAAATAATAAATCGCTATTGTTTTAAGCCCCTATATTCTGGGGGAGGTTTGTTTCACACCAGTGAATAACTGAAACAGTGACAAACTAGGATTTGAACTCAGTACTACCTGACTGATTTCTAAATCCATGCTCTTAGTGTTCCAACACTATGTTCCTTCTGATTGGCAGTGGAATGTTGCACCAATACCATAATATTCACAGGTTGGCCCATAGTAGCACTCAATGAATATTTGTTGAATGAATAAAGGGTGTGGTGTGCCGTAAGAGAGGTAGGAAAGTCCAGGGAACTCAAAGGTAGAATGACAATAACCTTTCAACAATCCTGACCCCGCTTTCTACTACAAATATTCCAAAACCAAAAACAAGCTGGGCTTCCCTAAATCCAGAAACAAATGTGTAGGTATCACCAAACTCCCTCTCTCCATTAAATGAAGATCACGCAAAATTGAGACATTAGCAGAGCTTGGTTTTTGATGGTCATTCCTCTGCCCCCAACTCCCCACCATACCACTGGCATCTCCTCTCCCTCTCATTTGGCCTTCTAGCCCCAACAACTTTTTCTCCCTCTTTTCATATAAAATCCACATGCAGGAAAGGAGCAGAGAAACTAGAAATTACAGAAATGGGAAATGAAGATTTGGATGTTAACAAATGGCTTCATAGACCAAAGAAATGAAGCTCTAAGCTCAGTGCTTTCAGAAGACATCTGTCAGCAGGTGGGAGAGGTATTCTAAGGAAGGGAAGGCAACTGGAGGTGTCCCTGTGGATGGGGAAGAAAGGAAGGCCCCCCCCCTACTTTCTAAATTCCTCTGAATCCCCCAAGACGGCAGGGGCTCTGGCTCTCTATACCTGAAGCTGTGGCCCCAGCATGTGTACATCCCAGAATAGTCACTCCAGCCTGGTGAAGACCCACAGGAGTCAATGCATCCAGTCCTCTTGCTTCTTGCCAGTCCTGACACTGCTGTTTCTGTCTAAGCTCCCCTTCAGTCTCCAGCTCCTGCATACGCACACACCTCCCAAGGTCACATGCACATGGCTCCAGCACCTGGACTCACACCCAGAAAACCACCTGGGCCCCTGGCTGCAGACTCAACGTAAGGAGAGAGCAGGCCCCACTCCTACTCAGAGGCAGACAGTGGGAAATGCACACAGGCACCCTGTCACACATGCAAAGCAATGCAGTGGGGCACAGACATCCAGATCACTGTGGGCACAGTCACCAGTAGAGGCACTGGGAGATGAGGAGACAAACATGCGGGCACACACATGCACACCTCCAAACCATCACATGTGCACACGGGCACGCACACAGACACCCAAACCCGTCCACCTTCAGACACCGGCACAGGTGCCTAGCCAGGCCTCGACACCAAGCCCCTCCCCCACCTTTCAGGAGGAGGTGGGGAGGACTGGGGTTTGAGGGCGCTCCCCCTTCTCCCTCCCTCTGGCCCCATCTCTCCAAGGTCCAGAGTCCCAGAGGTCTAAAGCCCGCCCCGCCCCCCAACCTGGCTCGGAGAGCGAATGGCTAGAGGGGGATGGGAAGCCTGGTCTCAAATTGTTCTGATTTTAATTCCTTAAATTAACCCCTTCTTTGCCTCTGGCCTGGCCTGCCCAGAATCCCTCCCCGCCCGGCAGCCTCCGGGCCTCTAGAGGGCTGTGGGGGAGAAGCAAGAGGAGGAGGCAGCGGCTGGGGTCCTCCCTGCCTCCTCTCTCCAGGAGAGGTCCCGCAGCGTGCCCGCGACTCGCCCTTACCTCTTCCACCCCGCGGCGAGGCCAGGCCCCGCGGCCCTCGGCTGGGGGTGCAGAGGCAGCCCCCGCGTGCCTGGTCCAGATGCAGGGCCGCCTCGGGGCCTCGGATTTTGTTCCCCTCCGCAGCCTCGGGTGGCCGCCGCGGCTTGCGCCCCCGCCTCCCTCTCGGGGAGGGGGTGGCCAAGCCTCCCAGCAAGTCGCAGCGGGAGGGGCTCACAACCGGGTGGGGGAAGGATGGAGGAGGAGGGAGGAGGGGGCGCGCGGCCAGAGGAAGGGAAGGGAAGGGGGAGGGAGGCTGCGAGGAGGTGGGGCGGAGCCGGCCCCTCCTCCGGGGCGGGTTTTCCTGCAAGCTGGGGAGCGGCAGATGCCGCCAGGAGCGGCTGCGCCGGGACCCCACGTTTTCCTCTGAAGGTAGCTTCGATGGGGGAGGGGCCCATGGCACCACCCTGGGAATGCGGGGACCGGTCGGGCCGCTCTCCTCCGGAGTCCCTGTCTTCCCAGCTCCTAGCACCTTCTAGTGCACTCTTCCTGCCCCCAGCACCTCCGGTGGTGTCCTCTGTTGCCCACCTTTGATCCGAACCTCTCCGCCCTAACCCTACCGCTCTAACTTGGGCCTCTCCACTCGGGGCAAATCCTAGGGTGGGCGATTCTGTGGTATCGGATGAGGGAAGGCACGCTGCACTACTCCTGGGATATGCGCCACCGTCCCCAAGCAGCCTCCTGGGCTGCACGCCTGGGTTGTGCATTTGGTGACCTCGGGTCAGATGCGTGGTTTCCGCGGAGACTCCATGAGTCGGTTTCCTCTGGGCATCCCTAGGGAACCAGGGGAACTGGGAATGCTGAGAACAGGCTCCCAGTCTTGCCTTTGAGGGTGCAATCTAGGAGCACATGCCCCATCACAGATCCTATTTTCCACTTTGAAAAGAAGGCCCAATCTTACCTCAAACTTGGTTAGGGGAGAAAGCCTCGCCCTTGGCTTTAGGCCTATCCTGTTGTTGAAGTGGGAACCATCTGGCTCTCCTAGGCTTGGAGGAAATCTACAGGGCTGAGTGGGGCCTAAGAAATCAGACAGGGTGTTGGGGCTACCAAACTCAGGGCTGAGTTGGGCTTTGGATGAGGAAAAGGAAAGATGGCAGTTCAGGCTAGGGGTAGTGCATGGGCAAAGGTGCAGAGACTGGCTTGGGCCAGGCCGAGCACCAAGGCCATGAGGGGCAGTCCAGCTACAGCAGAGCAGAAATCCAGCATAGCCCATGGATTGTCCAGTAAACGAAGTGGATGGGGAATTTCCTTGACTCCACCCTGCTCCTGCTAAGGCAGAGGCATTGGGTATTTAGTATCAGCAAGGATAATTTGTAGACTTGTCAGGTGGCTTTTGGGGAGAGGCAAATTTAATAAGGACTAAGGCTGAACAGTGCCCAGTCTGGTCAAACTCCCCCCACCCCCACATATTCTCCTTCCTCCAGCTCCTGAATTTCTTTGCTCTTCCGGAAATTCTTAGGTTGAACGAATGAGAAATCACTTCTCCTAAGATCTAAATGATAACAGCTCCTATTAACCAAGTGCCGAGCATCATACTAATCATTTTTATGTGTATTATTCAATCCTAATAAACCTTCTAAGTAGGTAATATTATCCCCACTTTACAGATGGGGAAGCTAAAGTTCAGAGCTCAAAAAATGGCACACTCAAGACTTGAATTCAAGTTATCAAATTCCAAAATCTATTTTTAAATACAGTGCCTTCCTACCACCGCTTTGCTGTATTATGCCCACTGAGCCTTCCCCTGCCAAAATGAAGATTCCCTAAATCCACCTGCTTTTGCAGACAGCCAAAAATATCCATATATTATTTTGGTTCTACCTTTGTTCTAGTGATATTTGTCTGTCCTTACTCTGTGTTTCCCATGAATATGCAAAAACAATTTGAGGCATGTTCATGTTATGTATATGCTTTTTTTGTGCATGTGTGTATACATGACTGCATACAGGTGTATACCTGTGTATATGCACATTTGGGCATGTATGGTTGTGAGTACATGTGTATCTGAATGCATGTATGTGTATACATATGGATGTACATTGTGCATGTATGTGTGTGTATGTATGAGTAAATGCACATGTATATGTATGTGGGTGTGCATGTATTTGTATATATGTATGCGGTTGTGCTTGTGTATGTGCACGTGTGTATGCATGTGTGCTCATGCTACATTTCACAGACAACAGTTCCTGCTTGGTTGTTATGGGAACCACAGTTCTAAAAATGTTAAACTGAATCCCACTCCATGTGGGCCAGAGAAACCAGAAGAGAGAGAGAGAACTGAATGACAGACACATCTGGGGGCCCACAGCTAAGACAGAATCATGGGCTCAGCAAGAATTCAACAGGCACAGACTAGTCAGAAGTCTGGTCTCACTCCTGGGACCCAATGGCTTAGATCAAGGCCTCAGTTCTGCTTCTTCCCATCTCTCCCTCCTGATTCTTTCCCAGCTTCATGCTCTCTAACCACCTCCCTTCCTTCCTCTTTCCCCCTTTTCTTTTCTTTCCTTCTTTTTTGGGGGGCCAACAAAATCCACATAATAATTAAACACTTAGGTGTGCTGGGCAGTAGACTTGGTGATATGGCGGCCACAGCGTGAATCTGTGCTCTTCAAGGAGCTCAAGGTTGGGGGGATTTGAATAATACATGGGGGAGGGGAGAAGGCAGAGCAAAAGGAGAGATGACAGATGAGGGTGGAAGATGGAGTTAGGTCAGATATGGAGGGCTTTAACTCCAGTGTATTTTTTCAAAGAAAGTGGAAACCATGGTCAGTTTGAGATAAAACACCATGAATAATGTTTTAAGGAAATTACAGTAGTAGTAATGTGGAATGTGGAATGGAGGAAGAGAGAATGGAGGCAGAGGGACCACAGGAAGCAGTTTGGTATAGCGCAGGTTTGTCTCAACAGGGCACAGGGGTTAGGGTAAAGGGAGAGGAAATAGAAGATATTCTGGGTTGCTTTGTCAAACTTCCCCCATCTCCCACCTCATCAAGATTCTCATTATTCTTCCCTTTTTCTCCAAGGCTCGAGTGAGCCTTTGTTACCAATGTGTGTGTCAAATTCCTCAAATGCACTGGAAAGGAAAAAACTGGGAACCACTGGCCTAGCATGTGGTAGGCACTCAGTAATACTTGTGGAATGAGTGGATATATGGATATGCACTGGTCTTGGAACTGGAAGGCCCAGATTCAAGGTCTACTTCTTATCATCTGTGTGCCCTTAAGAAAATCCCCAAACCTGTTGGCCCTCAGTTTCCTCTTCTATATAATGAGGGGGTCAGACAGGATGTTCTTATAAGACCCTTCCAAATACACATTATTTTATGATTCTATGTCATTGTCACAGCAAGGTATTTGTCTGAGATCCTGACGATAGATACAGAGAGAATAAGTGGGGGAAATATTTAAATACAGGAATCAACATCTTCTGGCTTCAGTTTTCAGCAATATTGTTGAATAGATAACCAAAGACCTTCCTGCTACACAATATGCAGACTGATTCACAAAATATAACATTGCTGAAATGCTTAGCTGAGCTTGCAAGAAAGGAAAGAAAATCTACATGGATCAAAACAAGGGAACTGAGACCTAGAAATGTAAGCATGAGATATGCTGTGACTAACCCCAGAAGGTATGGAAAGGGAGATATATTGCTTGTCTTTCCTGACCCAAGTCCTGGTTGGAGTAGGAGTAACCTCTGAGAATTTATAACTACTTGAGTTAGAGTTTGAACTTAACACCTGCATGGTACAGGAACCTTAGGCCAAAAAATTAACATAAAATTGGTCTCCATCAGTTGATACTCCTGGAATGTCTGGCACAAGCAACTCTCAACTCAGATCACAGAGTATTACTGCCCATGTAAATCCCTACTGAAGATTAGCTCACAAGCTAAAAATTACAATACATAAAAGGAAACAATGTACCATGAAAGAAAGAAGATAAGACCCTGAAGAACTTCAATAAGAATCAACAGGTCTGAGTAACAGCCTAGGGGTGGGGGAAGGAGGGGTCGAAGGTGAATCCCACACAACTATAGTTATTTAGGTGTCTAGAGAACCAAACAAATGGTTGCCATTAGCAGAAATTGGGTATACGGAAGGATGATTTGATTTTTAACAGATTGTATTTGAAATGGTGGTAGGATACTGATATGAAGATATTCATTAGTCAGGATAAAGGGGATGCAGCTAGGGTAGAGAGCAGGGCTGACTTAGAAGTCATCTATGTAGCAGTGATAGCTGAAGGTCTGGGAATGAATGTGCTCTCCAAAGAGAGAGTAGAAATAGGGAAGGAGGGAGCTCAGAACCAAGTCTAGGAAAACACCCACATTTTGAGGACCAGATGAAAAAGAGGATTAAGTAAAAATGAGCTCTCTATTAGTTCCTAATTCTGCTTGGGTCCTGGGTTTGGGTTGGTTTTATGATTGTTTGATTTTCTTTCCATCTCTGGCAAAATATTCTCTTGCAGCAGTTTCTCTTGGGAATAATAGGAGGTACTTCTCAGCTGGGAATTCTAGAGCCAGGTTGGGCTCTGGTACCAGTACCACTACTAAGTCAATTTTCTCATCAAAGATATTAGGCTAGGTAAGTGAGGATTAAGTTGGGGCCTGATAGAGCTGATAGTACTTGATGGAATGTGGCTGAAGGGAGCAAGGGTTTACCCACCCACAGCCTGTCTGCCTTTCTTCCTTTACTCAGGTTGTGTGTTTGGGGACCAGTTACTTAAAATCTGGGCCTTTGTGCTCTTCCTTACACTACTCTGCATGGAAAGTGAAGTCAGGTGGTCCATGCCTGTAAGTAAAAGGTGTGGTCATTTAAATGGTAAGATAATGAGAGTCATTGTTATGTCTCCGAGAATCTACCACTTACCCATTATAATGTCTGATGGTCCATTGTTTGAGCCTCTCTATAGCAGGAGTCCCCAACCCCCAGGCCACATACCAGCACCGGTCTTTGGCCTGTTAGGAACTGGGCCGCACAGTAGGAGGTGAGTGGCAGGTAAGCCAGCAAAGCTTCATCAGTATTTGCAGCCACTCCCCAGTGCTAGCATCAGGGCCTCAGCTCCACCTCAGATCATTAGGCATTAGCTTTTCATACGATCACTGGTCCCTGGTGCCAAAAAGGTTGGGGACCATTGCTCTATAGGGTTAAACATTGTCCTCTGCAGGCTACTCTTAAAATGTTAACTCTCTTGAAAGAGGTAATATCGAATCCTTTACCACAAATTGGTTTCTTAGTTACTCGTATTATTGCAAGATACTCAACCATATGAAAGTGCTTAACACCTGGGGAGAGAAATGAGTGGAATTCTCTGGTGATAATTTTGTCTCTGGTCACCTGGACTATGGGGGTGGAGGGTGAACATGTCTGAGGGTGAAAGAATAAAGAAGCCAGGGGACCAGAAGCTGGGTTGATCTGGCGCCACAGGGCTGTAAGACTCTCTTAATTCAAAAACAGCTCAGCTTAGAAGAGAAAAGAATGAAACCCCCAGACAGGCCTTATCCTTTCCTTAGCAGAGAGGAGTTGCTGGGGAGAAGAGATAGGATGCTTCTAATGTCCCCCAAGGTCTGCCCAAGGTAGCCAGAAAGAGT
>NW_006430723.1:340011-350118 GCF_000325575.1 Pteropus alecto
GAAGCAAAGGGGGGCCAAATTTCACCCATTCCCGACTTTCTCTTAGCTGCAACCTCCCCACCCCCACCCAAGCCATGAAGAGTTTACCTGCAGGAGAGTTAGAGAAAAGGGGCTATGGCAGGTGCCAAGCTGAACAGTAAGTGGGCTGCTGTCTCCTGGAGAAGACTCTTTGTGGAAAGAGAAACTGAGGTGACCATGAGCCTCTGGCAGGCGCACTCTACTCTCTGGGCTTAGCACTGTCCACCAATGGTCTAGATGAATGCTGAGTCTTTTTTGGCCCTGACAGCGTGTGATTCTCATACAGATGCATAGGCACTTGTTGGAGCCTCTGTGACACCCAACATACTGGGTGTTCACAAACAGCACTGAAATATTGCAGTCTTCTGCTGCTGTTGCTGCTGCTTGGGGCTCCCTCTAGTTGCTGAACCTATTTCACCTCTTGGTAGGAAGTCTTTCCAAACAGTGGTTTTAAGCTGAGGTGCCACCATTCTTGGGTTTGGGGATAAAGCACTGGATTTGGAGGTAGACAGATCAGAGTTTGACCCTGTTGCTCCTAGCTGGGTTACCCAGCAAGTTACCTACTTTATTCCTCATCTTTAAAATAGAGTATGACTGCTGCACTCAGGATTGTGAGGATTAAGGAAGATAATATATGCACAGTGTTTGACACCTAAGCCTCTCAACCACTCTCAAGTTCCAGAAACACCTTGAGACCTTAGGTCAGCTGTGATAAAATTCATTCGTTAATTCAGTACATATTTATTGAATGCCTAATATGTGCTACAGTACCTGACAGAAGGTGCGTAGTGACTCCATGAGCATAAGTATCTCCTTCCTTTTCTAGCACACGTTCTCCTGGAGGAGTGGTTGGGGGAAGGGTCAGGAGCTTGGATGGCAGATTCAGTAAGCTTTTAGCACAATAATTTTAATTGCAAAAATAAACAGTTTTGCCAATTGCTTGAGAGTAGCGTCTGCTTTACAAAAATTAACAACAACAAAAAGGAAATAACCCCAAAGCAAAACGTTACATCCAATGGCTGCTGGAAACGACAATGCTGTACAAAATACCGCGCGAGACCGGCTCGGCGCTGCCCCAGCCAGTCTGGGGCGATGACGGGGGACAGAGGGAGAAGGTAGGGGATGACGTGGGGCGTGCGCCTGTTACAAAAAACTGTCGAGTCCCAATTAAGTGCCTACTCAGTGGGTGGCCCGAGAGGACTTCCCCCAAAGCTCTGCTGACACCGGACACAGCGCCCGGACGGCGGGAGCTGTCCACATAGTTGGTGCTGAACGGGCGTGTGCGACGGGCGCTTCCAGGGAACTTGGAAGCCGGACTAGAGGCCGGCCCCGGGGTGTGCCAGGAAGATGAGCGGGGAAGAGGGGTGGGCCAGGTCTTCTCGGGAGTGCCGGGCGGCGGAGCCCCAATCTACAAACCCATTTCCCCCTCACAGGGCGGCGAAGGAGAGGCCCAACGAGTAAAAGCCTAGGCCCTTGAGCCGTTCCTCAGCGCGCGCCTTCTGCTTGAGGTGCACCTTGCTATGCCGTTTCTTCTCATCGCTGCGCGCGAAGCGGCGGCCGCACACGTCGCAGGCAAAAGGCTTCTCGCCTGTGTGGGTGCGCACGTGTGTGGTAAGATGGTCGCTGCGGCTGAAGTTGCGGAGGCAGATGCGGCACTGGAAGGGCTTGTGGCCGGTGTGGATGCGCAGGTGGCGGTTGAGCTCGTCGGAGCGCGCAAAGCTGCGCACACAGCTCTCCACCGGGCAAGCAAAGGCCTTGGCGTGCGGCCGCGGGCAGAAGCAACGTGTACTGCACTTGCCGCCCCGGCGCCCCTTGCGTCGCGCCTTAGTTGGGGGAAATGGGGCCGGCGGCCCAGGAGGCTCAGGCACGCCACTGCTCCCTGGGATGTCCGCCACCAGAGGTTTTGGGAAGTCCGCCGCGGCGCTGCGGAGGCCTAGTGGGGAAAGCTGAGGCTGCGTACCGGCCAGAAACTCTCCGCCGTCGCCGCTACTCCCTACCTCCCCACTAGGAGGGGTCAGGAGCCCCGGGAGGCCCTCGGTCCCCTCCCCTAAGTCACCGGGGGCCAGCGGGAAAGCGTCGTAGGCCCCTGTGGGGTAGAGTCTGTTGGCTGGGCCGGCGGGCAGCTCTGCGGGGCAGCTGATGGACAGCAGATCTTCAATCTTGGCCCCCATCGAGGGGAATCGGGTCTCAGGGGCGGCCTGGTAGCCTCCCTGTGACCCACAGCTCCCTGGGGCCCCGGCTGAAAGCAGCTCCCAGGGAGCGTAGGGACCTTTGAAGGCCGAGGCGGTGTCTAGCGCTGGAGAGGCCGGGGGAGCCCGGCGGCCTGGCTTGACGTCGGGTGGGGAGAGCTGAGGATCATACAGGCACTGCGAGGGGGCGCCAACCGAGGGTGAGGCCTCCCAGAACGCCTCTGGGAAGGCGGCAGCGCCCAGATCCGGGGAGTAAAGGTCCGGCGGACCTGGAAGCAAGGCGTCGGGGCCTGTGGGAAAAGAGGCGTCCAGCGGAGACCGGGATGCTGCCACCTCAGGCCCAGGGAAAGGTGCCAGGCCTAGAATGCCCGACATGAGGTTGAAGAGTGCCTCTGGGTCGTGCGGGTGTTCCGGCACTGCCTGGATGAAGAAGCTACCACTGTAGCTTAGGCCAGGAGGGGGCGTGGGTGCAGGCCCCTCCAGGAAGCAGGAGTCGGCTAAATCACCCCCGGCGCCGCAGCTGCTCAAAGCCCAGCTCAAGAAGTCGCCTGCTGAGGAAGGAGCAGGAATCAGCTCCAAGCATATAAAAGGGCATGCCTCGGAGTCCGCAGACCCTACCCAAGGATCCCTTGGTGCGCACTTACACATACAAAGTGCCTTTTGCACATTCTGATGCTGTTGGAGCCGGCATGAGCCCCCAAACACACACACAAACATGCACACGCAAAACACACGTGCGCAGGCTAAAAGACGCCTTGATACACGCACGGTTTCCTGCGGAGGCGCTGGCGGCTCGGCGGGGGGTAGGAATGGCGGTGCGCACCCCAAGACCCCTTCGCCCCCTACCATGCCTACCCCCACGCCCCCTGCGTCCCAGTCCCAGTCCCTGCCTGTTCTCGTTCTCAGGCATTGTGCGCCCCCGTACTGCGCCGCCGTCTGAGCACCTTTGGCCGCGCTCCTTACCTCCGGGGTACCCAGCGGTCGCGGGCGCGTCCCTGGCGGGCAACCGGGGCAGTTCGGTGCTGGGTTCGGAGCAACAGCCCTCGGCGGACTTGACCAGGAGCGCGTCGGAGCTGGAAAACTCGCTAAGGTGGAGCATGGCGCGGCTGCGGCTGCGAGGCGCGGGGGGCCTCGCCCGCTGGGATTAGGGGCGAGTAGATGGCAGGGAGGCCGGCAGTCTGGGCGCCTCGCGCTTTGCAGACTCAGGCGCCCGGGCTCCTGGCTCTGGGCGCTCACCTCTGGGAAAACGGTCGGGAGCCGAGGCGCCCTTGTTCGCTGGGACCGGCCCCGGGCGGCTGCTCCTCACCTCTCCAAAGCTCAGCCGGGCTCCCCCAACCTGCTGCCCCCCCACTTATATAGCAGCGGTGGCGCTGGCTCAGGGCTTCCGATTCCCGGGGCCACTGCCATTTCGGGAGGCCCCGGCCCTGCCGCCGTGACGTAAATGCCCAAACATGGACACAGGATGTGTGCCGGGGACTCCCGAAAAGGAAAGCTCGGTCTGTGACGTAGTCGCCGCCGCTGCCGCCGCCGCCGCCGCCGCCGCCGGGTCCCGAGGGCGCTGCCCCCGCGGCTGCTCACAGGCGCTGAGAGCGTGGAGCCCTGTGCGCGCAGGGGCCTGGGGCGCTGCGCTGCATGGTGCGGGAGGTCCAGTAAGTGCACTTCTGGAGGTAGAGGCCGAAGGAGGGCGGTTTGAGATTCGAATCCGCTGTTACTCAATCTCCCTGAACGTCAGTCATTCAATCTCCCTGAAAGTCAGTTTCCCCACCTGTGAAATGGAGATTATGTATGCGTGTCTCCTTCATAAATTTGCTATAAAGGGTAATTAGGTTAGAGCATATTAAGTTGTACGCACACGGGTGGGTACTCAGTAGGCCAGAGAGAATATTGCCATTATTTGAAAATTTCCCACACTTGCGGTTTTCATTTTCTTAATAGTTTTTTTTTTTTGTTCTAGGAAAAACAACTATTTTATTCAAATTTAAAAAGACCATAATACTTGCTAATGGTGAGAGAAAAGAGTCAATTAGTACAAAGGGTATAGTCTCAATTGAAAAGTAAAAGTCTCTTTTCCTACCCACTTACCTGAGGTAGCCACATCTAAGTTTCTTGTGTATTCTTTCAGAAAAAAAAAAAATATGCACGTGCAAGCATTCACACTGTCCTGATATATAATTTTCCCACTTATAATAGTTGATAGAGTGTTCCATATCCAAACACAAAGAGTTCCGTCATTCTTTACTAAGGCTGTATAAGTATTCCATTGTAAAGGAGGTCAATTTGTCCGCTATCCATGAGCATATAGTAAGCTTCAAACCTTTTGCTTTTATGAACGTTGTTGTAGTCAATGTCCTTGACTATCTGTGGGATAAATTCCGATGAGTGTAAGTTTGGATCAAAGAGTATGTAAATTTTTGATAAGACAACGGGCAAATTATCCTCCAGAGAAGTAATGCCAATTCCTGCTCTTCTCTCACCTGTAAGGTATGAGATTTCTGTAGACCTTTTTTCTGTGTTCATATTAATGACTTTTATTCTAGAGATGTTGTTCCCAGCAACACACAGAAGATCCACAGGATATTTTCCCCTGGAATCAGTACCTGGAATAATTGAGCTCTTTCTGAAACACTAAAAAAAAAAAAAAAAAAAAAAAAAAAAACCCAAGCAAAATATGCCAGAATCAACTTTGTTAGAACTCTGTAAAGAAGTCAAAAGTTTACAACAACCAAGTGAATGCTTAGTCATGAAAATGGGAAATAAAAATAGATAGGAAAGCTCTGGGGTATTTTCACCTGGCCTTGTCCTCACTTTTTTCTCTGGCTCAGTGGTGATATTGAAGATGGCAGCCCCCATTCCCAGTGGGGACTCTGTCCTGGGTTCCAGAGGAAAGAGAACATACCTAATTTACAAGTAATTATCTGTTTATCTGTTCTAACTGTAAACAGCTTAAAGGACAGATGCAAGGCAGTTGATATAGTGGCAATGCACAGTGGGGACTGGGGGAGGTCTGAGCCCCTCTTAAAAAAAAAAAAAAAAAAAAAAAAAAAAAAAAAAAATCCTAACCTTAAGGAGGTTAGGATTGAATCTTGGCTGCATGTCAGTCAACTCCTGCAAAGAAGCCTGCCTACTCTCCTGATCTCTTCTCTCTTCTGCTGAGGTTTTTCCTGTCTTATTTTCTCATCTTTCAAAAAAATTTTTTTAGATTTTATTTTATATTACAGCTGGCTTAATTCCTTTCTGGAACCAAACTGGGGAATTAAATCCATGGGACAGCATGTTTTTCATTAGGAAGAATATCAGTTCTTTGGACTCTGGGTGTTGGAAGGTGGGGAGCAAGGGCGGGATTCCCTCTTCCTTCTCTGCTTTCCTAAGAATGAGAACAAAGCCATTCAGGGGTTATGGGCTACAGCATGACTGGCATTGTATCTCCCAGCCCCCCTTACCCACCAGTTCTCTCCTTTTCGAGAGAGTGCCAGAATGCCCACCAAATTCTTCAGCCTTTCACCCTATGTCCATTATCCAAACATTCATTCATTCAATTTCTCAATGTTCATTCATTCAATATTCTTTCCTTAAGTGTCTACTATGGGTCAGAAGGTAGATTTTGGTTTTTATTTTACTGAGAACCTGAGACCTATCTCCATCCCTAACTGTGCCCCACCCTCAACCCACAAGGACCCTACAGGCATGTTCACAGAATATGTCATCACATGATCACCTGCAAAACACATGCGGACACACTTGCATTCATCTTCTCGTGTCTGGAAATCATACAAAGGTTTTCACAGAGTTATGCACATATTTTAATGAATGCCACAGATATAATTCTATGTTAGCAGCACATATGTTTGCATGTAGGAAATTCAGAAACCCACACATGTCTGCAAAGATTAGACACACAGAGCACTATTTCCTTTAAACTTTATTTCAAATTGGAGTTTGATTCTAATCCAAATGCATTGCCAAGACCAGGTGAGCCCACACCAGACACGCAGGGCACACATGTCTCAAATTCATTCTGGCATCTTGCAGCCTGGGAGGGAGGAGGACCAGAGGGGTTTGGCTAAACCAGTGTCCAGGGCTCCCCAGGTTGCCCCGTCGGGCCAGATTGGCCAGCCCCAGGTTCCCTGTCCCTTCTGCTGTTCTTCCCTCTGCCACAGCAATCCTCCTCCTTCTTAGTCATGGATAATTCCCCTACTCCTTTGGCAAGTTCCCAGGCCATTGCTGCTTTCTGCTAAGGGTCCTTGGGCTACGTCTGTGCTAAAACAAGGGTCCAAGTTCCTCCAACTTGTTAGAAACAAGGCCCCGGGGGCAGAGCTGGGAAGAGGATGTGAGTGGGAAAGGAGATGGAGAGCATAGCTTGTGCTCTGGGTGTATTCTGGCCCACACCCCCATCTCTGCACCATTCACCTTCAGTGGACACATGAACATACATACTCTCTCATACATGGAATGATTACCTGTGGAAGGCAGTTTCATCTGCATTTGGTTCCTTGAGGAGGAAGAGAAGATATGAAGGGGGAATGGACATTTCGTAGTCCTTCCCAGCACAGCCCCTTTTACCCCCAAATTTTAACAGCTTAGGCTCAGATAGAATAAAGGTCTTTGGGAGGGAATGCAAGAGAGAGGAGCTTAGACCTGTGAGCTCCACTTTAATTCATACTTCAAATATAAAAACACAAATTTACAAAAAGGGAAAAAGGGAAATCACACACATTGAGCACTTTAAAAACATTTTTAATCATCACAAAAGCTCAATGGAGGAAGGAATCGGAGACATTTCACAGATGGGAAATAGACTCGAAAAGGTTAAATAACTTGCTCAAGGCCACACTTCTATTCAGTGGTGAGACTAAGAGTCAAGCCTAGGCTAGCCTGTTCCACAAGATACTTAGGAAAAGATCATTTATTTTACAAAAAGATTCACTCTAGGATGACTTTAGATGGAGGATCTCGCTCTAGCTTTTCAAGTAGGGTATGAAGTGCAAACTCGATCTGGATGGTGTCCATCCCTGCAAGAATTTCCTGGAGTGACTACCATGGAAAGGAACACTGTGGGTCATATCAGACACATGCTGAAGAGGGGTGTATACAAGGTTCCTGGGAGCCAGTGTGGAAGTTGTTGTTGTTGGTGGTGATGGTTGTGGTGGTGGTGCAGGTGGTTGTGGTGTGTGTGGGGGGGCGGGGCATCAGGGAGGATGAGAGTAAATTTCTAATCCCTAGGGCAAAAAGTAGAGGAAGGAGAGTTTACTTTCTAGACAAGCACTGAACTGACAATTAGTGAATGAATTAATGAATGAACAAATTCATTCATCAAATGTTCATTGAGTACAGCCCTGTGCCAGGAGCTGCGAGGGCCCTTCAGATGCTGATGCCACAGTGGGTGAGCCTGGAAGCTCTGGATCCAAGGAGGGAGGAGGGGAGAGATCGGTAGGAGTAAGTCTCCCATCTCTCTCTTCTGGGAAGGACCCAACCCCTGTTATTCCAGTAATGCTACTACCCCTCCCCCCTCCCCACCTTGATCTTTCTGCTCTAAATATCATTGTGTTCAAATAATAGCGTATGTATTTTAAAAGACTCCAAGAAGACAGCTGCCTCGGAGTATTACTCATGGAGAGGCCAGCATTCAGTCTCCATGGTGACTCCTGAGAGCCGAGGAGCAGTTCCACATCCCACTTCCTGGGGCCATGGAGATGCAGGAACACAACATCTTTCAGCCTTCTCTTTCTCCTCTGCCTCTCCTCTCTCCCCCTTTTCTCTCCATTCTTCTTCTCTCCCATCTTCTCTCTCTACCCCCTCTCTTTTTCTCTTCCTAAAGGATTTTTTTGAGGGCAGAGGCAGAGGCAGGATCCAGCCATCAAAGTAACGAGAACAAGGACAAGGCTGCAGCAGAGATGAAATCTGCCTTGAACTGTAACCTCTGCAGTACACAAATCTCCTCCTCAAGGCCCCTGCAGTGCCCCTAGACTTTGCTGACCACTAGGGCAGAAAGAGTCCAATCATCCATCCCTGTGGCAAGGCACCCACCATGAGAGTCTTTTTCTGTCTCCTCCCTCTTCTCTGCCCATAGCCAGACATTGGTTTATGGTTTGAGTCCTTATTGTTACTATTTTTTAATGCCCACAAAAGTAATATTGGCTCATTGGAAAAAGACAACCAAGTTAAAATTTATAATGAAAATGTATTCCCCAATTCTATACTCAGATATATACATTAAAAAACTTTCAGATTGATTCCTATAGATTTTTTTATGCACATTCATTCAACATTCATCTATTTAACTGTGACATCATCATCATCATTATTATTTATACCAGTTGTAGCATGCTATACATACCCTTATAACTAACATTGTACCTTGAATAATTTTCTTTTTCCCCAATCATGGTACAGACTAATCTATAGCATTGTTAACAACTACCACAGAGTGTTCCATCATGTAGAAATACATAACTTTTTACCCTGATAGTTTCCTGTTTTTCGCTATTATAAAGAATCTGTTTATGTATAGCCTTTTATGATGGAAGCAATGATAGTACAGATTGCTAGCTAACATTTATATACCACTTTCTATGGGCACTATTTAGCAGATACTGAGAGCTTTACTATGTATTGCTTACATAGTAAAGCAATACAACAACAACTTGATGAGCACTGTTATTATCTCCATTTCACAGATGCAGAGGTTAAGAAACATGCCGAAGCTTAAAAGGTTAATAAATGATGGTGCCAGGATTTGAATCTATAGTATAAATGCAGGCTAGATTCCAAAAAGTAGAATTCCTAGGTCAGAGGTACAAACATTAAAATTATTACATTGTCAAACCATCTTCTAAAATGATTGTTCCAATTTTGGGGCCAGATAGCAGCATATGAGAGCCAATTGGTAAGTAGAAAGAGATTTTCCAGTGATATTTTAATTTGCATTGTAAAAATTATCAGTAAGGATGAGAATCTTTTCACAGGTCTTAGTATTTCCTTTTCTATGACCTAAGGGCCTAATGCTTCACCTAAAGACACTTCGGTGGGAGCCTTCCTCACATCCCCACAGTGGGCACTGGAGATAAGGCTTTTCTGGCATGGACTGAGGTAGGGATATGGAGTGTGAGAGCTTCTGCACCCTTGTTACTTTTGTTCTTTCTAGTTTGGGTCATGGGGGAGGTGGAAAAAGGGAGAAAAAGGTGGCTTCAAACCATTTAGGAAAAGTTTCTTAGATTTTTTCCAAGACAGCTTCTAAGCTATTCTCTCATCCATTCTACATCTGCCTGGGACAAAGTCAATATCAGACAGAGCTGAGAGGTAGATGATCACAGAAGAGGTGTGACTAGGATGGATTCTAGGAGGGCCAGAGGCAGGGGGATGGACACAATGACTTCTCCACAGCACTACCCGCCCTGGCATTCGGCATCAGCCTCTCACTACCCTTTTGTTATCTAAGCCTGGTTCTCTCTTTGTGAGCAGTGATAAACTTAGACCTTGATATTTCTTTTAAATTTGATTAGTGTCCCAAGTGTTGATTTTCAATTCATGAGCTGAGAAGGTGAAAAAGAGGCTAAAAGAGTAGAATGAGATCTATAGCTCTAGAAGAGAACTGGAATCAAAAACAAGCCTGCTAAACCTACCTGGCATGTTTCTCTTCTCCTTGGCTTCCTCTTGCTTCTTTTCACCTGAGCTCATGTCGCTGTCTTTTACCCTCTCTCCTTCCCATCTTACAATGGTTTTGAAGTAGATTGGTTGGTGTACTGGGATCTGACAACATAACTCCGTAATACTCCAGCAGTGCTTCCACAGTTAGGCTATTGAGCTATAGCCCTCTGTGTTTCTCTGAATCCTGTCTACCACCTTTAGGCTAGGCTTCTGATTGCAAGTGACTGAAATGCAACCAGAATTAGTTTATACCAAA
>NW_006430723.1:350130-360806 GCF_000325575.1 Pteropus alecto
CGGAATTTATCAGCTCACAGAATTCAGGGGAGTGTCAAACAACCAACTACAAAGGGATAGGGACACAGCTGGTCTCCAGAGCTAGTAGAACCAGGGGCTAAGAGTTTTCCAGACGTTCTCAGCTCTTCCTTTTTTCTCTCACTGATGACTGAAAACCTGGCCACTAGGAGATTCTGTGTTCTTTATGTCAGCATGCTGTGATAAATAGATTCTCATTCTCAGTTTCATATAGGAAAGGCCTTTGCTATCCTCCCTCAGACAATTATCTGGCTAGGGAGTAGGGTAATATATTCCTGATAAGGGCTTTTGCTTGTATTTTTAGGGTCACTCTCAGAGAAGGGAGACAGGAAGCCTTCCAAGAGGCCATTGTCTAGGGCCGTAAAGGCAGGAATCAGGCAGCAATAGGCTCTGGCATATTCTCATAATGGGCTGAAATGGATAGTTCCCTCTGCTAAACAATGCCCCTGGAGCAAGTCGCCTACTCCATCTGTCTGCTAGCTCCAAGGAACACGGCTCAAAATAAAAATCCCTAATTAGCCATTTCTGCAATCCAGAGCAAAACAATATATTTGTTCCCTAGAATAATCTGGAGCCATATTTGGCTTGGCAACTAGTGGGTCCCACACATACATGCATTTTGCCATGTGAAGACTCCTGCAGGGACCTTTACTCAGGGCACGAGGGGGAGGGCCCCAGGGGTCCCCTGCCCAGGCAGCATCAAGCAGGGGCCCAGAAGAGAACTGGCTTTATCAATGCTATACAGTGGGTGTTCTGGTACAAGGTTGGTAGGAAATAGAAGGAACTTCAATGGAACTTCTAAATACCAGTTCTCATAACGGACACACTAGGGACACACGGCCTATAGAGTCACAGAGAATTCATCATTGTATATTGATCTCCAGCCTGGTAGTCAGGGGAACTGATTCCAATCCCTCTATGCTATTAGCTTATTCTGTGACCTCGAATGAATTCCTTTCTGTGCTTGCGTTTTTCTCACATGTGAAATGAGGGGGGTGGGCATGTTATTCGCTCTACCCATAGTATGAGGAATAAGAGCTAGAATTAACAAATTAGGCAGTTGAAGCACAAGCACTTATTACAGCAATGAAAAGTGATAGCAGAAGCAATCTACCCAGTTAAGAAATAGTGTGTAAACCTGCCCACCCCAAATGTGCTCCCTATGTTTTCTGGGCGCCTCCTCATATAGAGGTGGTATTTGTCACTATGACCTGAATTTTATAACTAGCTTTTTTTCTTTTCCCCAATCCTTGCTCTCATTCATTCATTCATTCATTCAATCATTCATTTAAATATTTATTGAGGACATAACATATTAGCCACTTCAACAAATTATTACAGAAAAGTGTGATGCACATGACAGTGGCAAAAGGACAGGGTGGTTAGACACCCTCTCTTTGAGGTAACCACTTTTCTCAATTCTATCTCTAGAGATTAGTTTTGTCTATTTTTGAACTTCATATACATAATCCAGTATGTACTGTTTTGTGTATGGCTTCTTTTGCTCAACACAATGTGTATAAGATTTATCCACTCCATGTTTTGCACGCATCAGTATTCTTTTTTTTAAATCACTGACTAGCATCCCATTGTTTGAATATACCACAGTTTGTTTATCCATTCTCCTGCCTATGGAAGTAGGTTTTGTTGTTGTTGTTGTTTGTTTTTATGTGTGTTTGTTTTGAGGAAGCCGAAAGGAAAATAATTTAGAAATAAATGACAGTGAAAAGACAAAACAGTCCTAAATCCTAGTTTTTCTATGAGAAAGATTAAAATGTTGCTTGACAAAAGGCATCATAAACAAAATTTGAAACAAAGGACAGTCTTGGAGAAAAAAATATCTCTATGTATGTAATAGACATGGCTTAATATTGAAAGAGTACCTACAAATAAAATTTAAAGAGACAAACAACCCTCTTGTCTTAGCCAGAGGATAAGACAGGCAATCTAAAGAAGGAACATTACAAATGATAAAGTGATAAAAAAGATATTCAACTTCATTGCTAATAAGATAAATGCAAATCAAACAACAATGAGGAAAAGATTTTTCCCTTCAGAAGCAAAAGTTTAAAAGATTAATAATGTTCAGCAATGGTATTAAAAAAGAATGATTTTTTTATGATACCGCTTACTATTATACATTATATTTGATTATATTGTTAAGTTGAAAAGCAACACAGAACAATATACATAAAATGATTCCATTTTTGAAAAACAAACAAGTTTATATTCACGTGTTTCTGGTGTGTGTGTGTTTGTATATGTGTAGAGAAAGGCCTTGAAGGACATACATTAAATTGTCAAGAACGTTTTAACTCTGGGTAAATGTGTGTGGAGAGATTTCTGCATTTTACTTTATATAACTCCTTGCTTAAAACTTTAAATAATAAGAATGCATTTAAGAATAAAGAAAAACAATAAGAATTCTCTTTGATTCAACTGCTACACTTCTAGAAATCCATTCCAAACAAAACTTTCCACAATGTAGTATGTGTGAAGATTCCTTATGAAGGGATTAAGAAGTACAAATTGGTAGTTACAAAACAGTCACAGGAATGTAAAGTACAGAATAGACAATATAGTCAATAATATTGTAATAACTATGTATGGTGCCAGGCGAGTACTAAATTTATCAGAGAGATTACTTTGTAAATTATATAAAGATCTAACCACTATGCTATACACTTGAAACTAATATAAAATAATATTGAATGTCAAATGTAATTGAAAAATAAAAAATAAGTTAAAAAGTAAATGAACAGGAAAAAAGACTCCTTATAACAGTAGTCCCCAACCTTTTTGGCACTGGGGACCGGTGCTCCTATAAGAATCTAATGCCGGATGATCTGAGGAGGAGCTGAGGAGGTGATGCTAGTGGTGGGGAGCGGCTGAAAATACAGATGAAGCTGTGCTGGATTGCTGCCGCTCACCTCCTGCTGTGCGGCCTGGTTACTAACAGGCCACGGACCGGTACCAGTCCACGGCCCAGAGTTTGGGTACACCTGCCTTATAGCACTGATTGTAATAGAAAAACACTGAAAACAAAGTACATATCCATTAAGAGAAGATTGGTTAAATAATTACAGTAATTCATACCATTGTAAAACTTGGAGCTGTTAAAAATGAGATAGATCCACATATTTCATTAGAAAGGTATTTTGATACACTGTAACATAACAAAACTGCTTTCAGACAGTATATATTTTGAGTCCCTTAAATTGTTATGAGTACAAAAATATTAATGTATATAAAAATGACTGGATGGATACACTTCAGACTATTAACAGCCAACCTTTGGAGGAACTGAGGGGCGGAGTAAGACAGGCACAATTGGGAAACAAATCCTAAGGGATAGATGCCTAAGAGTTAGAAGAGGCCAGGTGGGTGCTGCAGGGGCAGATGGGCACAGAAGGTTTTGATTTCCCCTACTTAAAGTGTGCAGTCTCCTCAGTACAAAACTTATTATATTCTTTTAATTTCGCTAGCCCGTATAAATACAAATCTGGGTAATGAAGATGGAGAAGAGAAGAAAAGGAGATGAAAACGAAATAAAAACAGTGTTTAAAAAAACAAAAAAAGATAAAATTAATGTAATCAACTGGGCAGAGTATAGATGTGGATACTTTTGGCTGATTTGTTTAATCTGTATTTCACCATGCTTCTAAGGGCCTCCCTGTGTTGCAGAGGCTGGGAAGCTGAAAATTACATTTCTAGACTCTTTTGCCTCTAGAAGTCTGAATGCAAATTAGGTAAAACCAAGTCGATATGTTGTGTGAGAGTTGGAAGGCAGGCATGGGGCAGAAGTCTTCTTCTTGCCTCTTTGGGTTGTTTTTCTGCTGTCAGGCCATCCATGTCAAGGAGACATACAGTTTTCCTTCAACAGTGCTCCATGTCCCTGACTTCTTACGTGTTGAAAGGTGGTTGTGTTAGCCAGTGGGACTCCCTAGTTTCTGGATTACAGCTACTGTAGTGTGTTTTTGAACTCAAAAATTTTAGTCTGATATTTATTCCAGCCCTTCCAAAGATTTTATAAGTACTTGATATCCTCTAATAAACCTCTTCTTTAAAATACCTAATGCAGTTTCTATTTCCTTGGTTCAGTTATCTTAACGCTGCATAACAAACCACCCAAAAATTAGTGTTTAAAACAGCAACAATTGTTTATTTTGCTCACAAATCTGTGATTTGGACAGAGCTTGGCAGGGAAAGCTCTTCTGTTCCACACCGTGTAAGTTGGAGGAGCTCTGTTGAAGACTGGACGATGTACTTCCAGAGGGCAAGTTAGTGCTGGCTGTCAACTGACTTGCTTGCTTCCTATCTGTGCGGGCCTCTCCTCCAGCATAGTGGCTGGGTTCCAAGGGTGTGTGTGTGTGTGTGTGTGTGTGTGTGTGTGTGTGTGTGTGTGTGTGTGTGTGTGTGATCATCTTTAGTAATTACCTTCAGAAATTCCATAGCATCAATTCAGCCATCTTTGTTGAAAGAGTAACAAAGACTCACCCAGGTTTAAGGGGAGAGGACTTAGATGCCACCTCTTGATGGAAGACTGGCAAAGTTCTGGAAGAGCACATGGGATGGTAATACTGTGACCATTTTTAGGAAGTACGGTCTGCCACATTATTGCTCTGAAACATGACTGATACAGTTAATAACAAGGTTTTTTTTAAAAATCTTAAAAATAAAAGGTTGAGCTAAAACTAAATGCAATAGAAAGTATTAAATCTGTAAATACCTAAAAAAATAACATTTAAATGAATATACAAGAAAATGAAAGAAAAGGCAGATTTTAAAAGATTAAAAATTTAAAAATAGAAATGCTAAATTATAGAAGCAAATAGTTTTCTAAAGCAAATAGTTTTCTAAATTATAGAAGCAAATAATTTTCTAAAGCAAGTAATTTTCTAAATTGTAGAAGCAAATAGTTTTCTAAAGCTTAATATATAAGATGTGAAGTTAGGAAAAATAATAGAAAGAAGGTAGAACTAGAAGCCTGAAAACTAGAAAGAGAAGCAATAAAATAAAGATAAGGATAGAAAAAGAACAATTAAAATAGCCCACATCAAGACAACAAAATAAGTTTGAACAGCACTGAGACAAAAGTCTGTTAAATCAGATATATCTTTGTTAAAGGGGAAAAAAGTGACTAGAGATCAGTTCGAGGTGGGTTCTGGTCCTAGACAGAAGGAATACCTCTTCAAAGGCCTTGTGAGGCCAGGATTACCTTTCAAGACTGCCGCTGAGACCCCCGCACATCCTGCCTTTGGAGGTCTTGCCTCTTGGGCGAATCTCTCGCTCGCTCGAGCTCGCTCGCTCGCTCTCTCTCTCTCTCTCTCTCTCTCTCTCTCTCTCTCATTTTCTCCATGCTAATTTCAAACAAATCTCCTTGGACTTTGCTGACTATATCCAAGCCTCTCCTGGTCCTTTGGCCATCACAACTGGGTCATCATCCTGATGAGGACAGGACAGAGTCCATAGAGTACTTCTCGTGAAGGCTATTTTGCCACTATGCAGGTTAAGGCAGGAAGTGGTCTGGGAATTGGTGTGGGCAAGTGGTTCTGAGGACCCAAGAACCCACTGTATCTTCATAAATGCATCCTGTCAGTACATGGATTTCTTCATTTCTCTTGTTTAATCGGCTATTGCCCTTATGGTTGTTTTGTTTTAATGACAGTTATTAAGAGAAGAATCAGTCATCATCCCAAGCACGCACTGTCCATTTCCAGATGGGAGAGTCTGGGCTGATTCACTTCCCTGGACAGTGCTTTTGTGCTATCTCCTTTGGCTCTTTTGTCTCGTCACTGGGTTGCAATTATTTCCATCATTGGAGCCTTGTTGTTGAGCCCCAAACCACCACCACTGTGGAAGACCCAGAGTCCCCACAGGGCTGTTTGGAAAACACACATGAGCAGAATTTACTCAGCTGTTGGGCACCAGCAGCAGTCCTCCCAAGCAATCCCCTGTGAAGCAGGAACTGGGCTGGGGCTGGAGGTATGAGAGGTGAGCCTGGCAGGCTTCAATTACATTGCTAAGTTCTGAGTTGCTGGTTTCCTGAATGGCCGTGTTGGCTCACCCTGGTAACAGTCACTTTTCTGGCAGCTCCTTATATAGGCTGCAGGCTGCCTGCTGCCAGTACTTTTGCCTTAGAGCTCCCAGCTGCCGGGAGGTTCTGCTGCCTTCAAGTGCCTCACGTCTCTTGTGTTATCAGAGCCTGAACCTTTCTCCAGAGCAGTGGGAGTACCAAGACTCCCTACTTTGGGGTGTTAGCTTTGTGGGAGGGGCTGGAGGAGATGAGAAGGTGGGTGGGAAGAAGAGGGACTAAAACCTGTGATTGAAAATATTTAGTCTGTCTACCTATTTTAGAAAATTAAAGAATGATTGGAGTGGTGGGATCTGAACTGATTGTTCAATGGAGGGATGAGATCCTTGCCCACTTCTGCTTTTCCTACAGGGCCCCCTAATGACCAAAGGCACCTGCTTTCCAATGGCTGCTCCCCGATCAGGGTGAGGTCTGTGCTGGAGTTGTGCTTCATCTTGGATGTAGAATTAAGAAGCATTAATGGATCCACAGAGACACTGAATCCCAACCCTGTAATCCATATTTTGACCAACCGAATGAACTGGCCTTGCATTAAAATGAAATGGATTTTTGGAAAAATCAGTGGAGACAGAGAGATAGAGTGGGCACTCGGGTCTAGTGGCTAGAGAATAACCCTAGTTCACACTGATGGCTGCTGACTATGTGCTGGCACTTCATATTTGTCAACTCATTTCCTGCTCATCCCAGTTCTAACAGGTAGGTAATTTCATTGTTCACATTTTACAGATGAGGAATCTGAGGATTGGGAGTTTATGTATTATGTGTTAAGGAGTTAGGAAGTGGGAGATCTGGGACATAAATGTAGAAGTTGGGTCCCAGACCATGTCTCTAACCACTACTCTCTATTGTCTCTACTTCCTCACATCCCATGCAGCACCTTCCAACAGTATTCTGACGTACCAGTATGCTTTGGTTCTCCAACCAGGGCTCCTCCTCCCTAACACCGTACCTGCTCTTCAGAGACAGTCTCCCCAGGTGGCGGGTTCCAGGGCTGATGCAGCGCTTTGTCTCTCCCAGCATCTGTGCCCAGCCCTCCTATCACTTTGGCCACGTTAGCCTCATCCTTAGGGACTCTTGGGCCTTCCAGAAAGCCCAGGAGGGTGATTCAAATTTAGAGGCTGCCCTTCCTCATACACTCTGTCCTTGCTGCTTCTCATCCACTCTTTCTAAGCCTTCTAGCATATTGTATCCCTGTCTCTTCCCAAGCCCCCCCCCCCATAGACTTCAGTGAGGTTCTCCCTGGCTTTTCCTCCAGGCTTCAGCACAAGGTGACTCAAATTCTCAAAAAGACTAGTCTTTCCTCTTCTCACCGTACATTCATTGCCACCTCCTTTTAAGTCTTGGTCAAATTTTGTGTTTTTATATAAAATAGGTATTTGCGTAGATGCCTATCTCCCCTATGAAACTTCAAGCTCCCTGATGGACGGCACCAGCTCTTATCTTGCACCCCCTTTGGCAGCCAGCTCCTGGCTTGGCACATGTTAGACGGAATGTACATTTGTCCAGATGACTTGCCAGAAGGGTACAGACTATTCCTGGCCCCACGGTTTACCTATTAAATGCCCTTAATCTTTTTTGTTTTTTTTTGTTTGTTTGTTTGTTTTTTTGCTTGAACCGATCAACGTGACCTGCTTTACATTTGTGTATTTATTTAGTAATTGGTGTTCCAGTCTTTCCTAATCATTCCGAAATCACGAGCTCATGGAGATTCCAGATTCTGCGTCCACGTGCCTCACTTTGATCGTCACTTAGACTCACACCATTGCAACTATATGTGTGTAAACACTTTTGAAGATTTTAAAGGGAAATTTTTTACCAAGTGTATTGAAGGAGTTTAGGAAGATGAAGTATTTTATTGCCATTTTATACGTTAGGCAGTGCCTACCTCAAACCTACTGAGACCTCCAGAATCTGGAGGGATAGTAAGAGAAACGTTTATAATTTGCACACCCAAAGCATGATAGGCTTATAGAGTGTTGACTTGTGAATCTGGTATTTTCTAGACATTTTTAAAAATACCATTAAAAAGATAAGAACATGGAGTTGCTGAGGGCTTAGCGACTCTTCAGTTTCACCCTTCATCCTCATTTATAACCTACTTTTATTAGTTAATTTTAATTATGTAATAAGAACCTAAAACATTACCACTCAAAATAAAACTAGGCCCTCAGCGGTAACCCACATATAACTATGTGGTTCCCCCATCCCATCCCTCCACCTTTTCTCACCCAAGGTGACCTTCAATGCTATATTTAAATCAGATTTGGAGTCAGAGGCCTGTACGGTTATAGCACCTTCTCATCTGTCCCTCTTGTCACAAATAAGTCAAATCTGCTTTGGCAGGCTTAACATTTAAAATATCCTTAAATGGCCTCGCTTGGCAGAGAATAAAGATCAGATTGAACGCTGCTTCTTGTAAGATAATTTTCTACGTTTAAGAGGAGCTCAAATATAGCTGAGATATTATTCATCTCGAAGTCATCACTCATCAATTTGGATATAATTTCCTTTGTCACATTCTAGAAATTTTCTTCTAGGATAGGACCAGGGCAGCTGACTAAGAGATCTCCACCCCACACTCTCTGCCCACCTCCTCTCCAATACTGATTAGAGTTTTTCCTTCAGCCTCTGCCATGGGGTGGAATGGCTGCTGAGTGACATTCTCCTTCTAGGCTCATAATTTAGAGGCTGCTGCATGGAATGACACACGCTACCATTAGTCACTTCTCCCAGCACTGTGTTTGTATCTGTGTTTTGCAGTTACAGACAGCAAGTAGGAGTCATAAGACATATACCCAGACTTGAAAAGAGGATAAAAAGAATGACACATGTTGTAGAATTCCCATCTTCACCCTTACTGAGGAGAGGGCCTCTTAGAATTAAAATGAGTTCTGAGAGATGACTTGAATTAGCATGATAAAGGCTTATTTGTCTTATAGATGTTTTACTCTGAAGAATCTGCAAGACTTAAAGTTGAAGAGACTGAAAGTGCTATAAGGAGGCTCCATCTGCCAGCAAGAGAATGCAGTCTCTAAGATATTGACCACAAGGGGCTCTGTGAGAATGGAACCAGGAGTCTGAACCCGAGAGGAGGGGGTAGTATAAGGGAGGGGAGAGGGGAAAGCGGGAGCAGAGGAGTAGAAAGAGAAGAAGGGGGAGGGGAGAAGAACGAGGGCTTGGGACTTCCCACCTAAAGCTGATTCAGTCTGCACTGAAGGACCGATTAAGCGAAAAGTAAGGATTTGTTTGGTATCATCCTCTGGGCTCTGGTGTCATTATGGCTGGCTTGGAAAGATTTTCTTTCTGGTCAGGACGTTGCAGGATATAAGGACAGGGTTACATAAGGAAGATCATAGCATGAGCAATGTTTGGGTTGGCCTGCTGCATATCAGAGCTCTAATGAGATGGTGTGCCAAGACTTATGATGGGCCCTGTGCTAGGGAGCTCTCTGGGTGGTGGCCAGCCTACAATTGCTCCTTGCTTGATTGCTGCCCCCAAATCACAGCAGTATGGTCCACCAACCAGATCTGTGTTCTTTAATTCTTCCCTGAGGCAGGTAATTGGTCTGGAGGAGGAGACCTGGTCCAGGTTGGGCCAATTGAATCGTACCTTCTGGGAGGAACTAGAGTATGGAACCGAGAGAGAGATGCGGGGACTGGGAGTTCCTAGAGTGGGGTCACGTCAAGGTCATGTTCTAGAGGGAAGTGGATCCTCCAGCCTCAGTCAGGCTTTCAGAACAACATTATGACTTTCGCCAGAGCCAGAAGCACCCACTTAAGCTGCTTCTGGATTTCCGACCCATAGAAATTGTATGAGATAATAAATGTGTTTTTTTGTTTTTATTGTTGTCACTGCTGTTTAAAGATGCTAAGTTTTGGGGCAATTTGTTATATAGCAATAAATGACACAGAAATGTATATACATCTAAGGTGTATCAATTAGGAATGTTTCCTGCAGCAAGTAACAGAATACTTGGCCACAGTCTTAAGTCTTGGGGACATTTAATGCTGTATTAGTTTCCAAGGGCTGCTATAACAAAGTACCACAAATGAGGTTCAGAACAACAGAAATTTATGTCTCACAGTTTTAGAGGGCAGAAGTCTGAAATAGAGGTGTCAATAGGGCCATACTCCATCTGAAGGCACTAGATTAGGGTCTGTTCAGGTTTCTCGCTTAGCTTCTGGTAGCCTCAGGCATTCTTTGGCTTGTGTATGGTTGTCTTCTCCCTGTGTCCCTTCACATTGTCTTCCTTTTGTGCATGTGTCTGTCTCTGTGTCCAAATTTTCTCCTTTTATAAAGACAATAGTCATTCGATTAGGGCTCACCCAATGACCTCATTTTAACTTGATTACCTCTGTAAAGACCCAAAGAAGGTCACAATCTGAGGTACTAGGGTTTAGGACTCCAATCTATCTTTTATGGAGTACATAATTCAGTCCAAACAAATGCTTACATATCAGGAAATTTGGCGACAGAAGGCCTCAGGGCTAGTGTGGCAACTGTATGATGCCATCAAAGACATAGATTCCTTTTATCTTTTTTCACTATCCTTAGCTTTTGAGGG